>NW_009260274.1:4430146-4468197 GCF_000687185.1 Egretta garzetta | reverse complement strand
GGGAAAGGAGAAAGAGTGGATTTAAGTTTCCAGGGAGCTGTCGGCCTTTGTAATAAGGTACATGGCTCACTGCTAGTTCACAAAGGGGGTTAGCACTAGAACCGCCGTGAACTATTCATCCTGCCAGCGAGTTCAGGTGAACACAGCACTCGGAGCCAAACGGGAACGCTCAGTCCCATTCACCCAGTAGCTATATAATGTACCACAAGCTGAAAACTGCTCATTGAGCCAGCAGGAAATTCAGACATTTAGCAAACGCTGGAACCAGAGCTGCTGGGATGGATGGTCATATCCCGAGCCCGGGGACCGCGTGGCGATGGCGGGCTGGGCGCAGGGCGGGCGGGCTCGCAGCGAGGGAGAGCATCGCTTCCGAGATCAGCGAGCAAGGCTGGGAGTCGGAGGAGAACGGGCTGAGGTGTTCCTCCTCTCCTCCTCCCTGGGAAACTGCAAGCAAGAAGAGATGAATTTGATTTATTTCCTATTGAGAGCGATGGGGAAAGGAACAAAACTAAGAGCAGAATGCACAAACAAAACAAAAGACTTAACTCTAGGAGGAAAAATGCCTATTCCCAGGAGAGAAATGTGATACTCCCCAGCTTGCCCACTATCAGCACTCCGAGACCCACTCCCAGCTGCTCCACATTCTTCAGTTTCATCACTCAAATCTGAATTACAGGAGAGCGTTAACGCTGGCCATGCTGCTCCTGCTGCTCTTCTGGTGCTGCCCGTCAAAGCAATGCTCAGCCATCACCAGAGCGATGCAACCTTGAGAGGTCAGCACCTACCACAGCAGCAGCAGCAGAGAGGCACAGACACCCGGCAAGGCTACCGACAGGAGTCCAATGCCCTGGGGTCCCAGAGCACGCCAAACAAAATGTCATTTCTTGCAAGGTGAAATTGTGTCCAAAAACGAGCAAATAGGAGGTTTTAGCATTTTTCCCCCCTTTGAACTCTTGGGTGCATGTGGAGACCAGACCCACCAGCAGCCCTCTGATCCACCCCAGGAGTCCCAAAGGAATGGGGAGGAAAATTTGGCCAGTCCACTGCAGCTCATCAAAACCTTCCAAGTTGAGGTTCACCTGGTCACTCTTCACACCTCTGCTTCATTTGACAGCTCTGAATACATCATTAAAAATATTAATATTAGTAGTCTACAGGAAATATAGCACCCTGACCTGTATTTCTATAATATTTATCATTTGATGAAATCAAATAATTTTTTAGTCAGGGAAACTGAGGCACGGCTACATTAAGAGGCTTGCAAAAGAAAAAAGATGAATCACTGGCTATCCATAGAGGCAATTTGGTCGGAGGTGGTGATATTCCCAGTTTCCAGTCAAACACACTCTACCCCAACCACATGCTGCCCAAAGCCACCGTGTTGCTCGGTACTATTAATGCAGGCACAAGCTCCCAGGGCAGGAGCAAGAACTGTTCACAGGGGCACAGCAAGCTGCCAAAGCTCCATCTGAGCTTTCTCCCCACCTGCTGATCTTAAGGCTTTCCCCCAGGACTGTGAAAAGCATCCCCGTAGCTTCAGCATCACCTCATCGATGACTTGACATGGCCACCTTTACCTTTCCAGAGACCCCATGCCCGCCGAGAGGGGCGGCGATCACCCCGGCTGCCGCAGCCTCTCGTCACCACTTGACCCTCCTGCCTCTTTGCTATCGCCGTTGTCCGTCCGCTGCCAGCTCCGAGGCAGCACTTAATGAAAAGGGCAGAGCAAGGAAATCAGACAGCGACCCAGAGCTGGCAGGGAGCAGGGGAGACGCGGTTCCGATTCCAGCTCCGAGCCTTGGCTGCGGAGCGGGATTTACATAATAATTAACTCCGGTATTCTTGGACAACTCACTTTCTGTGTAACAACTGCAGATGATTCCCCCGTACACCCTTAAAAATCTGTCTAGCTAACGAATCCAAAAATCAAACACCTGTGTGTCAGCACGAACAGCTGTACACTTGCCACCGCTCCTCGATCTGCAGAGGATGCCACATGCCAGTTGCTTTACTTAGAGCGTGTGGGGAGGCCAATCCATTAGAGAGAGAACACAGCATAATTAAGGAGCAACATGCTTTCTTGTTCCTGCTGCCCTAATTTTTTTTATCCCCCCCCCCTCGTTACTTTGTTTAAACAACTCCATCAACTTTATTATGCTGATCTTCAGGCTTGCAGGGCTGGTGAACTTGGGAGGCAGGCTCTGTTTTCCCAAGTTCTCACAGCACTCATCAGCTGGTGCATTTGGATAAAGAAGCTTCCACTTGAACTACATTTTTCCCTTTTTTTCTTTTTTTTTTTTTTTTTTTCCCTTCCCTGAGAAATATCCTCAATAAGAAAGATCTTCTTGGAATAAATAACGGGAGACGCGAAGAGTGCAGAATCTAAACACACGCATTCCGCACACTGTACGACGGCAACAAATGATTACATCCACCCCGAAACATCCACAGACGGTCATGTTTGTTTTCATTGCATTCCAGATATCAGTTGCAATCAGGCTACATATATTTCTTTCTCTCTCTTTTCTGTGTGTGTGTTCCTTTTATATACGGAACAAAAGAAACGTTTTGCTAAACTGAGCTTTATCTTCAAAACCTGCGCTTTGCGCAACGCACGCTGTGTATAAGAATGCAAGCTAAAGAGGGGATTTTAAAATCAAGCTAAATGTCTCGGGGTCCATTTGGAGCCATAATGTGAATTTATCTTCATATGAATAATTTGCACCAGTATTCCTAATTTGGCAAGCAAAGAGTGCAGCATAGCTTCACAAGCCATAGTACCTTTGTGCTCTTAATCCTCCAGGGGCTACCTATACTTGTCTTTCTGTACATTGGATCACTGCTAGTGGAGGTCTGAAAAGCATCTCCAGCAATCTTTAATTCATGTGATTAAAAATTCAAAAGAAGCCCTTGTACCAGCTGTTAAACTATGTTAGTAAGCTGTAATTCAGAGTTCAAATCCCAGCAAATTGAAGGTTAGGTTAACAGGATCATTCAGTGGAACTGCATTATATCGTAGCAACTAGAACAGTAGGTGGACTGTTTTATACATGCTCATTTACAGAAGATGAACTAAGGATGAGCAAACTCATAGCACTGCAAACCTTGCCTTGGATTTATTTTCCCCCTCGCTTTCTGTGGCATGATTTTTTTTTAGAGCCTGGCAGATGAAACCAACTGCGGGTTTTGTTTAATCTTTGCACAGATAGAAGCAGAATAAAATCAGCATGAAGCGTTTTGTTTAAGCTTATCTGGAATCTGAGAAATGTGTTTTTCATCTCTGAGACTAATTAGTTTAAATATAACAAAGGTGAAACAAGTTTGATGGTCTTAAGTCTACTGTGCATTCTCCTTCAGTAAATAGAAAATATCCGAGAACAGAAATCCACCTTATTTAGCACAATTTGATATGATTATTCTTTGCTTAAGCTGGTCCCAGGATAAACTTCCAGGAAGTCTGGAAGAATCAACCTGAAGTGCAAGTAAGGCTAAAAGTATTAGGTACGATTACAACTATTATTTATTAGCAGCACTACAACAGTCATCAGTCTTCAGCTGAGAGTGAAAGGCTGTTGTGGAAGGCGCTGCCTGGAGAAGCGACAGTATTTGCTCTGCAGTGCTTACAGCCTCTGCAGCTTTACAGAGCTTGCAGGGAGAAGGTGAGAAACAGGATGCAATATCATCTTTAGTTTGCAGATGGGGAATTATGGCACAAAGTGTCTTTCCCAAAACCACACAGGAAGCACGCAGAGCTGGAAGCTGAATCCTGAGCTCCTGAAGGCTTTAACCAAAATACCATCCTTCCTGTCTATTGAAAGACTCCCACTTACTATATCATAGGCTGTAAAGGAGACCTTTAACGAGCCCAGACTCCGAAACTAGATGTGGTCCTATGCCCGTGGTACCTACAAAAAAAAAAAAAAATAAATAGCCCATTTAAAATATCCTGATAAAGTCTTTACACTTATTTTTCTGGTGACTTTGCTAAGGTAATAGAGGGAAACTCTGAAAAAGGAAAACAAGTTGGTGGGAATAATGGCTTGCTCGAGGTGGCAACAGAGATGGGGAAAATGGCCTTGGGGTTGGAACGGGGGTTACTAGTAAGGTAATATTAGGGGATAATATTTCCCAATAAAAGCAATTAGGAAAACTGTGTCTTTCAAATTCAGAATAAAAAATGCCAAATGAGAAAAGAGTGCAGAGGATGAGTGTGTCAGGGATTCTGGTAGAGGGAAACCTGAGCTGAAGAAGCAGGTGAAGAGAAAAGCCTGGGAGAGGAGAGGAGGCTTAGGGCTACAGCCCTCCTGTCAAAGCACAGGTTTTGCATAAGTAGCAAAGGAATACAAATTAAAAGAAGATTTTGGAATTTTGCCTCCCTGCTGTTGGTAAGATACCAACTAGTGAAAGCCCCAACACACTTCGCACGCTGTCCTTCCAGCAATGAACTCACAGGTTTAAAGACAGAAGACATTTGTTTATGCACCTTTTGGCCACGACACCTGCAAACTACTTTCATCGAGTAGTTCCTTCTCATCTCCCACCTGAGACAGCATTTCTTCTGAAGTAACTAGAAGTCCTAGGCATTCTTTCCAAATAAGGGTTTTCAAATAAACTTAAAAAAAAAAAAATATATTGTTTGTGACCAGCATGTTTGACATGTAAGTAACTGAAATGTGGTTGGTTCCTACCATTAAAACCCTCCACTGACAAATCACTCCCACCATGGGTCAGATGTCGTGTCTATACACATGGCACTCCCAAAACACTTTTAATGCTACATCAAATACAGTGTTTAAAAATAACTTTGTCTAACCAAGGACTGAGTAAAACTTGTGAAGGACTTGGCCTCGTAATTTAGAGTCATCATCATCAACAGGCTTTCACTTGGATAGCACCTTTCATTCAAAGATCTCAGAACACTTAATTTAATTAAGCCTTTCAACAATGCCATAATGCAGCCAAATGTTATAATAACTGCTTGTAGAGGTTTGAATCTGAGACAAAGAGAGGTTAAATGAGTCTCCCAAGGTCCCAGAACGAATTAATAACATCGCCAAGAAGAGGCTGCAAAGCCAGACCCGTAGCCCTCTCCCTCACCACAAGCCAGGCTCCTTCCCTCCCCTCCCACCGTGACACACGGACACGGGTGGGTTTCTGTGCCCTCTGGGCTGTGCTGGGGATGCCTCTGGACCTCCCCCAGCTTCCCAGGGAGGCTGGGAGCAGTTTGTGTGAAAACCAAGCAGCGATCTCTCAGCAGGGTTAGCTGCACCCTATAAAGAATGGTGGTAATGGGAACATCCTCCCCTGAAAAACAAGATGAGATGAGAAAAGGTCTCATGGTGCTGTCCCTCCACACCACCACTTCCTCTGGGTTACCTTGGGAAGCGGGATTGTTTGCTGTTTTCCCATGGCTAAGATCTGTGAGGTCTTTTACGGTGCATTAGTGGTCTATTTTATAAGCCGTGTTATCCAAAAGGCTAACGCTGGGAGAGCAGTCACCTTAGCCCCAAGCAGGGAATTGCTTCAGCCCGGAGGGAGGAACATCTTGTCCTTGTACCGGCACGATACGCTATACTCTGACTTTTTCTAGGAGGTCCCTTGCATTCAAATACTGACTCGTCCCGGTTCCCTTCGCCTGGGAGATCTGAGGAGCATACAGGCTGCAGTGGTATGGCTCCAGGCCATACAGCACACACTAAGCATTACCATATGTCACAGAGGCAGCTAGACAAAATCTTCCCTGAAATGCGGAGAGGAGCGCTGGATACATGCGAAACTTCGCTAGTTTAAGACCAAACAGCAACAGTTTTTGTAAAACAAAACTGGTTTACTGCTGAGCATCAGCAGCTGCTTTCAAATTTACAAATACGTTTGCGTTCTACAGAACATAAATGAGAAGCAATCGATTTCCTAGCCAGCTGCCAAGACCCGAGATGGGGATTTGCTTTTTCCCAGGCGTTGCTGTAGGGTTTCAAGCACAGCGACCCGCAGGTGGAGCGACCGCTGGAGCACCGGTGTCTGCAGCTCTCGCCCCGCTGCTGAAGGAGAGCTGGAGCTCATTGACATGAATTGCCCTAGGCTCTGCAGGAAGGATTTGCTCTTTATTATACTCAGGATTTCCTTGGCATGGAGGAGCTCCAAGTTTAAACATTTGGCCCTTTCGCTCTCGGGACTGGCACAAGGGAGGACGCACTGGGGCTGACTACAGGAGACGCATCATGCGCAGGGCACGTGAGGTCTCATCAGAAAGGCCACATCGCGTATTCTTCCAACTCTATAATCTCATGAACACAAATATTTAACGTCCATCCCAGCCCCAGATTTATAAAAGGCCATCTGTTAACTGCTTTCACTGGTTCCCAATTAAGCTATCTCCACGGCGGGATTGATGCCACTCACGACTGACATGATACCTTCAATTTGAGGATAAGATAGTTATTTGGACTAATTTCCTTGTGGAAAAGCCCTGTGTAATTGAACAGTGTTGAAAACAAGTGGGGCTGGGCAGAATTACAAACAGGGTCTGCGTTGCTGCCGGTACCCGTTTCACCAGTACCATCTAACTAAAGCACAAGCTCTGGGAGTCACACGATGCTTAAAACCAGCAACTTTTGCTTGTAAAAACCAGCCCCTGCTCCTTATTCTTGAGAAGTCCGAAATTGAGGTTTAAGGCTGAAAAATAAGAAGACAAAGAACAATTCCAATTGTATCTTTTAAATCTAATTATTCCAAGCCTGATTTTGGAACGTTTAGAAGCTGAACACAGCGGTGTAAATTACACACAAATTCCTGCAAAAAGGAAGTTATATGTGTTTAAATTAGATGTGTTTAAACTACCTTGTAACAGCTTAAGTTCATCTGTATTAATTAAACATGTTAAAATAATATGTGACCGTTAATACATAAAACAACATTAAAAAATAATAACTGTTTTCTTTTAAAGGTTAAATGGGCTCAATTCTTTGCGAGCGCAAATGAGTGTCATTCTGTTGCATTAATTGCCATCATCTTGCTTGCCCACGTTTCTTGAAAACACAAGTCTGGGCACTTTTAGCATGCAAATTTAGCTTTAAACTCCTCGCCATGAAAGCCCTTGGTCACCACAGGACCGGCGCAGGTAGAGCAGAGCCTGCAGATGGACCTTCAGTGCTACGCACAGCCTGGCTCAGCTTATAGGCTCGATGCAAGGCTCCGAGCTCTGCAGATATTTTCCTCCAGCAATTGTTCAAAGTCTTTAAAGCACATAATGAAACTTGCATTTTAAAATTTATTTTAATGAGCTGAAATCCGTGGTCCTAATTGGTCTACACGTAGCGTGTTTTTAGTTACGAGATAAACAATTTATCCCAGTATCAAGGAAACGTCGGTTAAGATTTTATTAGGCTCCCAAATATGTACGATAAACCCACCCCTCTGTTTCTTGCAACAGCTATGGCAAAATAAACTCTGAGCGCAATCTGTGGTGACCAAGCCGAGCTCTTTGTCTCAGCGCGTGGAAAGGCGCCCTGCTCCCACCCACCGCCCACCGGCCCCGCCGCCGCTTCGCACCCAGCCGCCGCGCGGAGCTTGGCAAAAATACCGCCTGTGCTCCTACAGGTGTTACATTTTTTGCTCCCCCAGTGACCAGTAACAGTGCTATTGGACTAGAAGAATATATCTAAAAACAATGTGCTGGCATCGCTGAGAACATACATATAAGGCCACTGAGGTCCACACAGCAAGGATTGCACAATAGCCCATTAAAATAAACATTTGCAACCACAGATAGCTGGACCGAAATCCCTGCTCTGATACAAATAACATCTGGACAACTTTTGTATGCATCTTCCAGCATAAAACACCCTTGAGAAAAAATAGAAGGCAAGCTAAAAGACAAAGGACCACTAAAGATTTTATTATGCTATGGGTGTGGTGCCATAAATTTGAGGGGATTCAGGCAAGAGTTGCCAAGCTTGAATTTAAACAGCATGTTGTTTTTAAAAGTTGTAACATTAGTGACGAACAAGTCAGTGTTCTTACATAATTAATCCAGTGTGAAATAGAGTGACTGGAAGACATCCAGTGGTTTAAAAATAACTCAATCATTTATAAGATCCACAGTACTATAGGATTTAACATTAAGGCACAGGAAGTGAAGGCATCTTGGTACAGAGCATGCTGTTTTAATTCCACAAAAGCTTTATGAATTCAGCTTAACCGAGCTCACTGTACAGCAGCCCTGCGCCATGCAAAGCGAGGGAGGTTCCTCTCGAGTGGATCCCAGGTTTAATGAGCGGGACTTTGTGACCGTGGTATTTTTTTTTTCCCCCCTCTCCACCGTGTAGAGTCGTCTCTAGCCAGAGATGCCATTAAAGAGTGCAAAAATGTGAGTGCTTTTTTTCAAAATGGTAACACTTAACTGGAAAGACTGGGAGAAAGACAAAGATATGCAGGGAAGCTAATGAGCGTCTTCAGAAGACATATAATCATGGTAGGAATTTGAATGGACTTTAACATCCACTGTTATTCGTTAGTGGTGTTTCCAGCTGGCAACAAGCACAAGTAAGTGCAAACTGGAGACACAGCATGAGTGGGGCTCAACGTAATGATAAAGAAAAACAGCCAAAAAAAAAACCCCCCTCATTCACTGTGCTGACTGAAGTCCCCACTTACATTTGTAAACCGAGGGCCCGATCCTGCAAGTTATTCCGACACAAACCTCCAGCGAAGCTGCCTGTAAAAATAAGACAGGGTTATAGTTACTGTTCCCGCAAGCTGGAAGCAAGCAACAGGAATAGATAGATCTGAGCCCTCCCCTTCTGTGTCCAAAATCAGAGTGGAAGACCCAGGCAAGGCTGCCCCTGGCTATACTATTTTCTGGCTCCCAAGTGAAACCAGTGCACCTTACAGCACGTAATTTCGGTGCAAGCTCCCACGCTGCACCCAAGCTGTCCTGGCCGTGCTCAGCCCTTGCCCAAGTGCCCACCAGTGCTGTGGGACGAGCTGCTGCTGCAAGGTGGATATCTGGGGCAGGGTCTGGTGAAGTGGAAAACGCTACAAATCTAATTCAGAAGGCAAACCGACACGCCGAGCATTACAGCCATGCCAAAGACACGGGATGTCTCCCTTGCAGCGTGTGTTGCCCCTTTGCCCAGCCCCGTGTGGAGAAGTGCTCAATACCATGTGCTCGCTCTGAAATCATGGGAGGCACCAAAGATTTGTTGGCATCAGGTCCTGAGTGAATTTCCACGTCTGAAGCGTCACAGGCCTGCCCAAAACCCCCAGTCTGCACAAGAATATCATGTTTCTCGCAGCGCAGAAGTTGATGGGGGTCCAGAAGAAGCTAAACCCTTTATTTGAAACCAGTCTCCAGAAAATTGCTGGTTTGGATGAAGTGAGATCCAAATTTGAACCACTTTTAACAAGTGATTGTCGTGAGCCAGATTTCAGATCCACTCTCTTCTGTTTGTCTCTCGCTACAGTGAACGGTGAGGAGAGCGACAAGGATGATGAGGGGACTGGAGCATCTCCCCTATGAGGAAAGGCTGAGGGAGCTGGGCTTGCTCAGCCTGAAGAAGAGAAGACTGAGAGGGGACCTCATCAACACATACAAATATCTTAAGGGTGGATGTCACAAGGACAGAGCCAGACTCTTCTCAGTGGTGCCCAGCAACAGGACAAGGGGCAATGGGCACAAACTGAAACAGAAGAGGTTTCAGCTGAAGTGAGGAAGAACTTCTTTACTTTGAGTGTGACCGAGCCCTGGCCCAGGCTGCCCAGGGGGGCTGTGGAGTCTCCTTCTCTGGAGATATTCAAAGCCTGCCTGGACCACGTCCTGCGCACCCTGCTCTGGGTGAACCTGCTTTAGCAGGAGGGTTGGACTGGGTGATGTCCTGAGGTCCCTTCCAGTCCTTGCCATTCTGTGATTCTGTGTGATTCTGTGAACCCATATCACCTATGGCTGCCAGCCCATCATGACCATCTCATGCTGGATACAGGCACTTCCAGGTCTAGCTGGACATCTCGATACCATTTCATCACTCTTCGCATCACCCCACTCTGCGAAAGCCCACCAGCCTGGGAAGTGGGTTTGCCCCAAAGAATAAGCAAATTCCTGATAAAGGGAAATAAAGAATAAAGCGAATAGATAGAAGGTGACTCTTCTTTAACAGTGCGCTTCCTTTTCGCCTGGCTTGACATACAGGATGAGAGCAAATACATCAAAATTGTAATCTTGAATGATCAAAATAAATCACATACAATTGATTTTGACTAATGTAAAACTAACTGAATACATTTCTGGAAACAGTACTTATGAATTAATAATAGTGATTAAGATGAATTAAACACACAGACTAAATTCTGCCCTACAACATGCTGACTTCCATGGAAACTGTGCGTGCATTTAGGGTCTGAGTCTTGCAAGTTAATTCTGAATTATTTTAATCTGTTGAATCAAAGTAGTATGTTAAAAAGAATTTATGTGGCTAAATAACATGCTACACTTACCAATGTTTATTGAGCTTTGAATATTATTTTCTCAAATTAACGGTGTATTTGCTTAACAATGCAAAAAGTGGCTTAGTAAAACCCATTACTGCCGGACTGCAGCAAGTCTTAACTAAACAAAGGTGTGAGAAGTGTGACTCAAAACAGTATTTTTATTTCAGTGGATAAGGACAAATTCCAAGAATCATTAACCCTATCTCCCATTTTCCGCTTGTTCCCATTCAGTGATAATGAGAAATCTGATCCACAAGCTCCCCCTCCACTCTGATACTATTATGTCCCAAGTTTGACCCAGCAACATGATGCCATTTTTTTTTTCCTTGAAAAATTCACTTATATTTTTGTTATATATTTCTCCTTCTATAAACCTGTCTTTTTCATAAATACATATATTTATACATTACATGTATAAGATATATTTTATTTCTATGTGTATATGCATGCCTGTTTTCTCATAAGTATTTGTCTATTTGTCTCTGTCACAGATTAATTCTTTACGACACACTCGTTCCTGGACTAGAAGCTGCCTGAAATTTAGAGTAAGGGAAATGGAGTAAACTGAAATGCACTGTGTGGCATTTCCTATGAGGATTTACAGAGGTACATTTAAGAAAGAGAAAAGATTGATTCAGGCAAGTTCAAACCCATTAGGTCGATAAACAGTGTTTAAGATTGGGCATAAGAACTGAAAGAAGGGATAATTATGCATGTGGAAGTAAATACAAAATGAGCTATGTTGCCATATGGGTTTCTTAAAGGTAGCATGTGTCAGGTTAACCTTTCTTTGCTTGGTATCAGTTCAGATTAATTCAGATGAGAACATCTGCAAAGGACTTGTAGGTGAGCAGAGAAGAGGAGAGCCTGTATTATCAGAGGGGATTAAAATAGCTAGGCACGCTCAGCCCAGCAAAACGAAGGCTGAGATGCAATTTCTGTCTATAAATAAACCGAGGGGGTTAAAAGAAGCGGGGAGAAGATTTGCTGTTAACAAAAGTATGAATGGATATCATCTGGCAGTTAATGAGTTTCGGGAGAAGCTCGATGGAGGGACCTGAGAGGGTGAGCTCTCCAGCAGCCATCACGTGAGGGCACGAGGACGGAGGAAGGAAGAAAACAACAGCCCCAGAGGCCATTTAAATTGGAGCTTGATCAATTCACGTATGAGATTATGAGATGTGGCCATGAAGCCCAGTGCTCAGAGGGTCCCTGCCAGTGCCACATTGCTAACATAAAATAAAATATTTTTTAAAAGTATAGATCTGCACATTTTTAACACTTAAAAAAAAAAAAAAAAAAACAAAACGAAGCATGAAAGTTTACCAAGAGTGATGAAATAAAAATTCTCCTATCAAAATATTCCCCCCAAACATTTTGATTGCTATGAAATATTTTTTTCAGTAGAAAACTCTCTTGCATTTGTTTCTAGATGCTCAAGACAGAAGCAGGCAGGACGTCTGGAAGGGACTTAGACATTTATGCCTCACTGCCACTGGCTGACCTCCTCCAGAGAACCCAGGGCATGCTTGGGTTAGCCTTCATGTTTCTGGCGATTAAACAGCTTTTGGTCTCACCTCTTGCTAAATCCTAATGACATACGATACGGTGTCTCTCTGCTAGATGTTAACAGGAAAATGCACTGCTTTCCCATCCATAGGTGCCTGCCAAATGGGAGGTCCCAGTCCTCCTTTTTGCCACAGACTGGACAAGGACAGGGTCTGGCTCATGGCAAGGACGTTTGGGGCAGGCAATGGAATAGTTTCTTGGAGACACTGATGGCTCTTCTACGTATGATCTGAAACAACGGGTTGGGCAAACATCTGCTGCTACATACTCATAGTTGATCTTACCTTAGGCCAGCTGGGTGCACCAGATGCTCTAATTAGCAGACCATATCAAAACTTTTCTGTTGAAATTGCTTTTCTAATAGAAAATATCCTTTCCAGGAAAACAGAAGTTGGTTTGAAGAGTTTTCTTTCTGTGTTGTTAAAATACAGCTTTCTGGTTAATTGGTTAAAAAGTTTTAATCAATTTCTTTTTTATCAGCAACTTGAAAAATCATTGCGAATTTCTAAAAATATGATATTTTTGGAAATCCTTTCATATGAAAAATGTTGTGGTTTTAAATTGTCATCCAAGAGTTGGATTAATTTCTTTTCTAAAAACAGAAAATATGTAATGGGAAGGGATTTCCACTTTCTAGCCAGCCATGGCATTTAGTGGTATTATTACAATTAGTTATTTTCATTCCTTTTATGTAAAACCATTCATAAATACTCTAAATTGTAGCAAGGACTACACACAAGTTAGTTTTTATAGGATAGGGCAATCAAATGCAGAATCCTACTTTTTAAAAGTTAAAAAAAAAAAGGAAAATGAAAACTTTGGTTTGGGATCAGAACTTATATGCAAATACAATTATTGGATAGGCCAGAGCATATTAAAAGTAAAGCTTTATAGTGAAATAACCAACCTGAAAATAATTACATGCATTTAAATGTTCCCAGCTTTTGGAAGTTGCTATCAGGTAGCATAAAGCAAATGATACACTCAAGACTTGGCCCTTGCTCTTCAAGAAGCTGAAGTCTCTCCAGGACAATCACTGGATGGACAAAAGCTGTATCTGACACAGGAGCTTGCTGCTAACTGGTAGAGGCCAATGACAAATTAGAGAGAAACATCCGACACCCTGATGTTTTCAAAACTCTGATTTTGATTACTCCTTGGAAACATATACAGAGAAAAGACTTTACAACGGCCGTGACCTGGTCCTTGCAAATAAACAGCACAGAGGAAATGCTTAGAAATGAAAATTTTAACACTGACCCTGGAATTTAGATGCCATGGTCTGAAATTCCTATGTCAACAAGCAAAAGAAATCCAGGGGAAACTTCCCAAATGCAAAAGGCACGACATATTCGGAACGAGAAGCATCTGAAGGAAGGTGGCAATGACTGGAGTTCAACAAAACCACGTGGCTTAAACGTATGTTGTGGGCATCTCAGATGTTAATCTAAGTACCTGCCATGGGAGTCAGTGGTTGCCTAGGTCTTCATACTGCATCTGTATTACGCTCAGCAGAACATCAGTCCTACAGTGGTTTAATATACAATATATGAAGGCAAACGTACTAGGTATAGAATTGCATAGGCTGATAGCTAGCATGAACATACATATATCAAAATACATGTATTTTAAACTGAAAGAGCAGCATTAAAGGGTTTGCTTAGGCTTGCAAAGGTGGGCTTTCTTTCCCATTACCTGTGCTCTTCTTATCAGGGAATAGTTCCCCTTCCTTTGCCAAAATTTCTAGGCCACAAACGTTATCTGCGGCATAATGAAATCCATCTGCTATCACCTGATGCATAGCAGCTCAGCTGGCAACCTAGGTCTTTCATAAACATAAAGATGAAATATTTCTTTTCCTGGTCAAAGCAGCATACATCTACCGTATCTCTGAATTAACGTGGTTAATATGACTTCAAGGATGGACACTTTGGTGTTGACACTGGTTTTGGTGTGCAAATTACTTACTAGACCTAGTATATACCAGGAGCTGGTGTTTGTGCCCAGCAAAGAGGAGTTTGAGAAGCCTGTAGAAGACCAAACAGCTTTTAGAGGACCAGCCAAACTTCTGGAGTCGTGGACGAAGAGGAAAAGTAAAAATGATGATAGTCCCCAGGGCACAGAGGAAAGATTTTTGTCAGATACTGTATTGCCTCTGACATTTGCAGCAGGAAGACATGCCACATGATTCAAGCTGTAGCATCCCCCCCCACATTTTACAAGTTCTGCCCCTAACCTTTGCTGAAACCTGAATGAAAGAAAAAGATTCAGTCCTATCATTTACAGATCATTAATGGGAAAAGCGATTATTTGCCTTTAGAGAAGATACCCACTGAAAAATGACGACATTTTGCTCTCTTTAAAGGGATGCTGCGGCTTTTATAGATGCCCTTGGTACAATTAATTTCTGTGAACTGCATGTGAGAAGGTTTTACCGCTGCCATTACAGATAAGTGCTATGGCTGGGCTGGGAGCGCCCGCCTTGATGCCGCAGCCTCTTTTGGGGTTGCATCCCCTGAATGCAGCCGAAGAACTGCTGAAGTTAAGCTGAAAGTTTGGTGCTAAGAACGAAGGATAGGATTGCTTCTGCCTGGCTGAAAGTGAAAATCTGAGAGCTCTGAGCACTGAAGGTACACAAAGGGAAATGAACTTGGCCTGTGAATCGGGCCCTGGGGTTTGCAGTTCAATCCAGCCACTGCGACTGCATCAAAAATTTCAACAGCGTGGCAGACCTACTTCTCGTGCCTGTGCAATCCGGCACTCTGTTTCTCTGAAATAATGCAAAACACCCTGTGTTTGTGTTTTATCTAACTCCAAGCTATAAAATTACATATTTGGCTCGTATTTAAAAACTGCCCAGGAGAACCATGCTACTCTTTCTAAAAACAATAACATTTTTTTAAACATAATTGCATTATTATCCTTAACTTACTTGTATTTAATAATCAGGATAGGTTTATTTCACCTCCAACACTGGCATTTTTTACACTCTCCGTTTTCACTAATACTAAAGTCTAGACTAGCTCTACACAGCTGAGATGAAATATTTCATGCGATATCAGCTTTTTGGCAGCCATCGGATTTGTGTACCCATCAAAACTGCATCTTCTGAGAAGAGGAAGAATTAAGAAAAAGTCGTTTGCCCAGTTAATTCTGTAACTATCGATTTCAGTGTAAACCCCTTCCTCTTTATAAGATTAATTTTGTTCTTCCCATGCCCCACAGAAAAAGCCTGTGCCCAGAGAAAAGCTGCTATGAAAGGGATACAAATGAATCTACTTAGATAATTGTAATTCCAGTCAGACACTGGCACCATGTAGTTCATGTTTTATCATAAGGGACCAATTTCTAAGATTTAGCCATCCATCTAAAGAGTGCAACACAGAATTTTTTCCCCAGTACTGCAAAGAAGGCAGAGTTGACTCAAGTCAAGAAGAGCGAACCCTGGACTTTACTCAAAACCTTTGAATTAAGTGGGAGTTTTTGCCCTGTGAGAATAACGGCATCTGCGTCGGCCTCATGGTGCTGGCGTTCAACATCTATTTATCTATAGAACGAGGACCCCTCGCCCCTTGGGTCCATCAGCAGTGGGTTCGGAAGGGCTAACCAAGACAGCAGCCATGCAATCCTGAATGTCGCATTACAAATGCCTGCCCTATATTTGAGAAGTAACATCAAATAAAAACCTCACCAGTTACATCTATTTTGTAGCGGAATCACAGCAGAAGGATTTCCCCCTCCTCTTTTTTCTAATCAAAGACTGATTAATTAATTCTCATTATCTCCATCTCTGTCACAAAGATAGCATGGTGACACTGTCAGAAAGCTGTTGTAATTTGCCTCGGGCATGGCTGTAATTTGGTGGTGGTTGAAGTGATCGCTCGCTGTTTTAGTAGGTCTCATCACCCCCATGCCCACAGAAAAATGCTCACAGACAAGAGCTGTGTACACCAGTAGGGTGGAAATAGGTGGTAAAACCAGCACAAGACTCGCTTGCTGCAACCTTCAAATGAGGAGAGCTCAAGAGAATAAATCACAGCCTCGGATACTTCCCACAATAGCACCAAAAGCAGCTTCAGACCAAGTCGGGACAGAAACCAGCCTGCAAAACAAAAAAGCCCTTTCCCACAGCAAAATATATTCAGGGAAAAATTCTTATGTAGCAGCTGTTAACGGGGCAGAGGGAAGAGTGAATAAAACTCCCTCTCCTAGCAGACTTGCAGAGCAGCAGCCCACTAAAAGCGACCACATCAGGAAACAGTCCTCGCCACAGCTTCATTGGGGTGAGCTGAGACACCACCACGAATGTGGGAGACCAGTAGGACCGATCGTTACTGGCAGTGCGCAGTACAAACTGAAAGCATCCATAGACAATTGAAACCACATTGCATGAATCCCCCTCAAATCACAAGGTTAATGCAGATCCAGCTTTCAACTCAGCGAGCTACATAAACCAGACGAGGTACAGCGAACAATGGCTCATGCGGGTGTCCCAGTTTCCACCAACAATGTTAGCCACATTGGTGGTGACTCAATTTGTTTCCATCATATGCTCTTTAGAGTCGCCTCTGGCAGCTTTAATTTGCATGCTCCCTTTCCAAATGAACATTATCCAACTGCAGCGAGATGAGTTGGCACCCGGCAAAAAGCATAGGAAGCGCCTTTTTCGGATCATACCTCATGATTCCAGGTTTGAGGGTTGCTCCTCTTCCTCTTGACCCTTCTGGCTTAGTTTCAGAGTTCACCTCATGGCATGCTGTCCTTCCGTACCACTGTTCCTTAAAGCAAAAAGAGTCAGAAATAGCCATAAATAACATTAAAAAAACCGCCCATGATTAAAAATGGATGTTTATCCTATAGACACATGTACCTGCCTTTTATATAGAGCTCTACTACATCGTCTTCAGAGCAGAAGCAGCAAAGTACTCGGAAGAAATAACATAAATGTACATCTGACCTCAGTGAAAAGATCTTCTTTCTCAGTGTAACATACCGTAACTTGAAGTTTGCTCTCCCAGCATTATTTGTTTAATAGAAATATTTTCCGTACCACCTGGTTCTGGCAGAAAGTCAGAATTTGCATTTATATGAGGTAGTTTATCAAATATAACATACAGAAGTCTGTTAAGTACACATTGCATTTTGTTTGTGAGAAAATCTGTTTGTATTTAATGTAGTTTTTAAATTAACCTTAATGAAAGCTTCTGAAAATTGTTGTTCTAAGCATTTGAAATATGCAACAAGAACTAGTGGAAGACATAAACATGTTTTCCATTATATGTTATCAGATAGTCCAAAATTACTACAAAAAGAATGTGGGACTCTGTTAAATTAGAAAGATAAGCAAGCATTTAGTTAAAAGGCAAAGGTCTTTAGAAGAGTAAAGCATCTGACAGTTAACCCCAACATCTTATGATCTCCTACCAAGAGTAGCATAGCGATCGCGGAATACAGTGGGGTGTTTTAGCCACGTCCATGGCTAAGATGAAAAACAAGGCATGTTTCACAGAAATCCCGTAGCGGATGTTTGTTCAGCCCAAAACTCAGAGAGCGGCTGTGCGCCCAAGGCCACTTTTGAAGATCTTACCAAACCAGTATCAAATATGGTTTGCCCACGGTTTTATCTTTTGAATAGAACCAACCTAAACATATGACCTTTACAAACGGTCTTACAAGAGAAAGTTTATACATAATCCCTTCAATTATCAAAATAGTATTTTCTGTTGTCCTCTGCTGTTTGCTGATTTAATTTTGTCCTTTAGCACAAGACGGGCTGTTTTCTGTTGATAGTTACACTGGTGACTTCATGAAGAACATAACATACGGAGCAAGAAAAACCGTTGGCATTATGATTTTCTTTCCATCTTTTCCTCATATATCCAATTCAATTTATTATAAAGAATAAAAGGGTACAGCGGGAAAAAATTGCCAAACAAGGACAGGCATCAACAGGACATTTAATGTATCATGCGAGAAGTGAGACTAGATGAAAGCGGTACCTAAGTAGCTCGCTGATGAGTTGTAACAATAATCATTCAAATAGCAGCAATAAAAGCATCACTGGTAATGATCAAGTAAGGGAAGGAAAATCTGACTAATGACTTTGTCTTACTATTCTGGTAACCCTTTGCATAAAGCAAACTCAGTAAAATCAGGTTTTAATCAGGGTGATATTTTTCTGGAAACTCTTTCTTCCCAATGCATTCTGGCACTTAACCAGTGCTTGAATAACATTCCCACAGCAAGTCTCAAGGAAAACTTTTTTTTTTTTTCATAAGCAACTGCTCTGGAAAACAGGAAAATCGAAGAGTTTTTCTCAGAACGCCATTGCTTTTCTGAGAGAAATACAAATGGGGTAATACCCAGTTAGCTGGTTATACAGTCACAGTTTTCAAGATGAAAAATTTTAAGCCCTAGATGCTGGAATGAAGTAAGAATCTGTGCAACAGAAGAGCCTACCCACAAGTGCCGGGTCCCACCGAGGTGCAGCTGTGAACGTGATGGGGATGCGCAATCCTTACAGACCCCCTGCACCAACCAGATATCAGGCCAAGCTGAACAAGGCTGCACCTAGCTATGGAGACCATCTCCACCGAGCATCTGAAGCTTCTCTTTGACTCCATTTAACTTCTATTCTCTCACTAACACATTGGAAAATTGGGTTATTTTCAGTTTTATTTCAAAGCATAATATAGGCAGGGCAATCTAGCTGTCATTTAGGTCATGGAATACTGGAAATCCTGTTTTGGATCACATCCTCAGCATCTTGTTTAAAGGGAATGATTTCCTATAACTGAGTTACAGATCACTGTGCTCATAGGGTGGTCACAGAATGCTGGCTCTGCTTCGCATTAAAAGTGGAATTTTTAATAGCTAGGCATTAAAAAAAGAGAAAGGAGTGAAAAGTTGCAAGATGAAAATTTTGCAGTAGAGTAGAGAGCAGTCCTAAGTACTACGTAGGCTCGTTGCCTGTGATGTCAGGGCTTCTGGGGTCCTTTTCAGCTATATCAGACTAAGGGTGGGTTGGAAACAGAAAGTTCGGGGGAACCAGCCTCCCCAAGACCTTCACCCTTTGGCTTTCCTGAGATTTCTTGGAGATTGTGAACCAGACCCCTACAGCCATGAGAAGCCATACGAGATCTTTGATCCCCTTACGCTACAGCTTGCAACTTTAATGTAAAGAGCGCAGAAACCCTAAAAGCTCCTATGTTTCATGCTTTCGGCTTCATAACTGGGAGCCTGGAAGGTTTAAGAGCTTGATTCAGTTTTCCATGTTTGCAGGCTCCAGTTCATAGATGGGATGGGGGATGCTGGCTTCTAGGGTGTCATGAGGAACAGAGCCGTGGTAGGAATGCTGAGAAGCCAGCCTGGGCGAGGGGAAGACCTCAGAACAATAACAAAGAGCTTGAGGACATCTTCCATGAATAAGAAAGTTCTTGGCATACAGAACAGCCGCACTTAGGAAAGTTTGCTGAGCCTTTCCTAAATATCTAAAGGAGATTCTTTTTAGGCTTTTTATTCTGAGAGCTGGAATGAACAGAATTTGCATATTCTTCGGACACTATGGGGAGAGAGATGGAACTACGCTTTTATGGGTAGGCCAAAAAATAATTAAGGCAATTATATATTGTAAAGGAATATGTTATGCTATTCCTAAAGGAAGACTTTTGGCCAGATAGAACTGATGACAAACATTTATTTTTTTTTCTTTATACATTAATAGTCCTAGTAGGCAGAATTAGAAACACTTATCAACATTTATATGTGGCATTTAGGGTGTCATTTTGATTATGTTTAGCACAGAAGTTATTCACATGTTAATATAATACGCATTTATTGTAAAAAGATACTAAAACCTGCCTAACAGCAGACTGTGAAAAATGGGATGGGAGAGGTTTGGGCAACTTTGGAAAGATCTGGGGTTGCATCACTAAAGCCAAACCATGTAAGTTTAATATAATGGGAAAAATATACCTGGGAAAAATCCTAGAGCTGCGGGGTTATGGCCCATGACACAGAAGGGATACAGAGATCTTTTTTCTGCAGTGGCTGGCTGAGAGCAGCGAGGAGGTTATTTAGTCAGAGGGTAGGAAAGGCAGCCCTGAGTAAAAGAATTGAGAAACCGAGGGCGGTCCCAGTGAACTATCAAGAAATGTAGTTTCAAAGTTATTAGGTAACACTAGGGTCAAAACTGAAGATAAGAGGCTGATGCATCACAGCGTTAGCAAACAGTCAACGTTAATATGTTTGCATAGATAAGGAAGATTTGGCGTAGTGTACGGGCATAAAAATGAGGAGCCAACATGAGCTGAAACTGAGCTCAGAGCACCATTGCCAAGAGATGTAATTCTTGTCTTCATCTCCTTTGAATATCAAGGTTTATTTAGTTTACAAACATATGGGTTTTTAAAGCTATTACAACAGTGACATCGATTTAGAAGCTACAGACATGCAAGAGGTTAAGATTAGAGCTGGCCAGAAATTTTCTTACAAAACAGAATTTTGCATTTTAGCCAGGATTAGTTAAGACAACTGAGTCTTACAACATCATACTGCCAGGTGTAAAAAATGACTCACTTGACAAGCACAGTACTGCTGGGATGAGTACTTCTGCATTGTGTATTTACAGAAACATTTATGGAGTGTTATTATTATTAAGAAAAGATGTGATAGGGAGAATTCTGCCTTTCAATTACTCAGGCAAGGGGAGGGCGCTGTGGGAGCCACTACCTTCCTTGGATTTATCAAAGTGGAGAGGAAGCTCTTGCTTCTCTACAACAGGGTTTCTTATGCCTTCATGTCATGCCCCATACCTGCTATAACTTGTGCTTTTTCAAAAGTTCATAAAAACTGAAGCACAAATGGTTTATACCTGAACTTAATTAAAATTAACATCTACAAAAATCAAAGAAAAACTTGGTTTGTCAGAAAACAGCCTGCTGGCTATGAAACTAATGCCCAATATAATAATAATAATAATAATAATAACAACAACAACAACAACAACAACAACAATAAACCCCCATGTCTGTGGACCTTTTTGCACAATAAAAAGCCTGCCACAAAAAGAGAAAAGTCGCACAGATAAGCAGCGCAATCCCTTGCCCAATCACTACTACATGCTCAGTCAAAGAATTTTGAACTTCAGCTGAATTCACTTAGATGCTGGGGATTATATGGGGAGAAACCTAGATTACAAATCAAAGAGCACTGAATAGCACACGTATATGTTCCAGTTATGAAAGCTGCTTAATGATTAAAGTCATCTATGCTTAAAAAAAAAAAAAAAAAAAAAAAAAAAAAAAGGGAAAAGCAAACCTGATGTTGAGATCTGAAAGTATGTCTCTGGATTGACAGGTCAGAGGTTAAATCCAGATGAGGGTCACTCAAGCCTGGTGTTAGTCTAAATGAGTACAGCATTAATGCTGAAAAATCCTCGCAATGAGCTCGCCACCTGTCCGCTGCAGAAATCCGACCAGTCTAGGTTCAGTTTAAACTTGATGTTTACTTGCATTTACAATACTTACACGCCGCTAACTAGGGAGAATGAAGGAGGTCATCTGGCTTTTGAGTTCAATCACTGTTACTATCCTTAAATTACTTTTGTCTGTTGCCTTTTAAAAAGGCAGAATTTTTTGTTGCAAGTGCAACAGGATGCTTGTCCTTTGTAAATATGGCAGAGAGCAGTGTCAATATAGCGTGTCTTCAAATGGTGAACACTGTCGGGAAAACAGAGCACAAGCTTCCTTCTTTTTTTTTTTTAACTTTCTTTTCTTACACACAAGATGTTCATATTGCATTTTTACAAGAGTGGTCTGACAAAGATAAAGGAGAATTAGTGGAAACGATAAATTGGCAATCAGAGCAGTGTTGACAACACTAACATTTAGGTCCCGATCTCAAATAGAAAAACATCTCTTGATTCAGAACTGAGCTTTGTATAACATCAAAGGGTTAAAATAACCAACACTTAATGGAAATAGGAATAGATCACTTACTACACATATTCTATTATTTGCTTAAAACACGTAGGATTGATGTAAGCTTGTTATCACTCACAAAAAGATAAAATTTGCTGCAGAAGGTACACACTTTGCAAGTGTAGAACAGCTAATCTCAGACCACTAATAGATTTAACCTTGTATATTCATAGAAATTTAAAAGTGTTATGCTTTGAAGGTCAACTCCTCTGTCTTACAGTAAAAGGAAAGCAAAGAAAGGAATAAAAATTAGAAAGAATTAATTCTTCAAAAAGTTTTTACAAATCAAAACCCTGCAGTTTCACACTGAGAACAAAAGAAGCATATTAAACACCAAAGTTTATCAAGACAAATTAGGTCCCAGTTTCAAATTTTCTTTAATCTTTTGCATCTGAACGTTTTTTTGCCTCATGCTGTTTTCCCTAGTTAAATGTTAAAATGAATTCTAGCCAATACCATTGACTTCCTCCCTTAAAAATATTGAGACACATAATAAAAAATTAATTACTTCCCCTAATTTCCGTGTGATTCTTTAAAAAGATGTAAAATTCATTTAAAGTAAGTGGTGACTTTGTCTTTGAAGATCACGACAATTAACATGGATCAAAGCTTAGGTTCTGTAACGATGATAGCTTATTAGCATAATGAAATTAACTTAGAGACAAGAATCTTTAATAGGTACAACAAAAACGCTTTAATAATACTTGAAGAAAATTATGTATTTGCTAGAAGTACAACAGTTTCAGACTTTCTATCCAATTAATAAGTTGTTAATTAACTCCTTTTCCAAACAATGTGCACTTTAAGTTAACATCTGCCCATTGGATAACACTTTCCTATGGTATTTTTTTTTAATATATTGTAGAACTGCAACACTCTTTTACTGGGAATTCCTCGTAGGACTATTCTTATATTAGGGAAACAGGACCCAAATATAGTAATATGCTTTCTATATCCAACCAATTAAAAAAAGGAGAAGTAATTCCTTAATTATGGTTGCATTGTTTTTGGCAGTGTGTAGTTTCAGATTTCTTTGCATTTTCAATAGAAATTATTTTCTGCAGTTTATACGCCTCTGCAGAATGGCTCTCTGCGGACTAGCGCCATATATGGACTTGAGTTGGGAGCAATTTTCATATATTTTTTTTAAATGTCTATTTATAGTTCCATGTTACAAGATTTTACAGTCGTATTCATAAGACTGTAAATCAATAACTATTGTTTTTGAAGATACGGAGTGGGAAGGTTGTTCGCAAAAAATTAAAATAGAACCTTATGTATAAAAATAGTATTTTAATAGTTTTTGCTTTGTAGTGCAAAATAATAAGGGCTTTCAGCACTTTAATTTTTAATTAAAACACCACATTTTTATTTCAGAGGCTTCTGCCTGTCTAGCAGTTGGGGGATCAAAAATTTCACCGAGCATTTTGCATTTTGCGAGTGGATTTGGAGAATACACGTGACTGTGCGCTGCCCTGATAGGCCTCAAAGCCTCAGCACAGACTGCTTAGGCCAGCGATGGAACAATTAAATAGGTCTTATTTGAAACAAATGAGTTATTATATTCTATTGGGTCAAGGATTCATGTTTTAATAAATCCCTAATTACAGTAACTTTTCATTTAATCTGGCAAATTCTAAGCAAGTTAAGAATTTATGAGAGTTGGAATCAGCAATAAAAAATATGCCTGTCTGCCATTCTGCTCAAGGCCACACAGGTTGAACTCATTTCGAGTAGCGTGGAAGCCAGGAACATATCTCCCGAACAGGGCACTGTGACACGATTACGTATATGCATGTATAAAATAATATTACATATGTATGGCTAAAATAATTTTACATATTAAAATATATGTTAAAATGTGTCTAATTATTAAATTGTAGTTATTATTAATAATAATCTGGAAAGTCTTATTTCCTTTTCTTTTTTTTTTTGAAATAACAAAGAAACAACAACAACAAAACAAAACCCAAACCACCAGCATAATCACAAGAGCATTTTTGAGGTGTTGGGGTTTTTTTACCTTGGCAAACTGTTCTACCACAAACCTGCAAGCACACAAAAGTTTTCACGCAACATCCATCCTTGGAGGTATTTAAAAGAAGGATAGATGAGGTGCTTAGGGACATGGTTTAGTGGTGGGATGGCAGGGTTAGGTTAACGGTTGGACTCGATGATCTTAAAGGTCTTTTCCAACCAAAGTGATTCTATGATTCTATGATTCTGTCCAGCCCAAACTCTTCCAGTTACTACTGGCTAAGGCCAAGATTTGTATTTCTCATCATGCAAGGTTCTGGTCAGACTCCTCTCAGTGCATGGTATGTGGCTGTCAGAGTACAGACACCTCTGAAAATAGATAAAAATGAGTCCTGGTGAATGCCTTCATATGACAGAATTTGCTGGTTCAAAACCACCTTGAGTACATCTCTGCTAGCCACAGCCAAACCTTGTCTCCTCTGGAACAACGCCCTTATGAGTAATAACTAACTAATGCTCAGCACATGCACATAGCACAGGCGTTACCGTCTGCTGAAACGCCATTCTCCTTGTGATGGAAACAAGACGGAGCTAACAACTCACATGGAAACTGCACGATAGTAGAGTGAAACGGAGGAAACCGCTGTTTTCTGCACACAAATAGGGGCCTCCACTCTGCCAAAGGCTGTTGCCTCTTTACTGAGCGTAAATTTGTAAAGTCCTGGCAATTACACCTGTAGCTGGTTGAAAACCTTTTGTTGTTGTTGTGGTTGGTTTTGTTTGATTTTTCATTTGGAAAGTTGTAGGGTTTTTTTATTTTTGCAAATCAGAATTGATCGCTTTTCAAAATTTCTCCTAAAATATCAAATGCTCAGAAGCACTGTTTGGAAGCGATGAAGAGCAAGAGCTGTGCACTGCAAGAAGCTCTCTGGGGTCTGGCAGCACCTGCCTGTCCAGTGACTAACAAATGAGCAATGGGGACAGCAGCAGGGTTGGCAGATGTGGTCCCCATTTTGGTCAATGGTTTCCAGGTCTACCTTCTTCCCAAGCTCTGGGGCAGTTCTGCCACCAAAATTTCTGTAGGGATTAGTAATATTAGGAGCTCTGTAGCCAGGAGGTCCTTCTCAGAGGAGGCTAACCCAAACGCTGGCAGGATTTGAGGCCATGCCCCGAGGAAGTCCCCATTAGCAACCAGCACGGGTGGCTGAGCTCTCCAGAAACTGAGTTCACCCACTTCCAGCAGAAACTTTCTAAAAACAAAGACATTTCCTTTTAACTACTTGGCTTTGGCACATCAGGATTTTTGAGGTAAAACCTTTCCAAATTGTAAATCCATCAGATAAATCCTCAGTTCCAAGTCCCTCAATATCCAAGAAATACAATACGACCTTGGCTGGGAAGTGCAGTCAAAAGAACACCATCACCTATTGCCTTTCCTGCATACTTCCATGGCATACCTATTTTTCCCTGGATGACTCCCAAGCCAAGAAAAGTCTCTCGCCTTGCTTAGGAAAATCCAGTGTTGAAGCTGTACAAGATACTATGAGTGCAGGCCAGAAACATTACAGGTTCTTCTAAGTAAAGCGTTATTATTCTTTACCAGAGGTAAAAAAGAGACCAGGCTCATCTCTGAAACTAAGAAATGTACTTATTCCAAATTTTGAGGCAATCTTCAGAGTTAGGTTATATATAAGGTTCTTCTGGAGTTTTACTGGAGATTGATAAAATGCCAGAAGATACTAAATTCTCATTTTTAAGTGAGTGACCACTGCACAGAGCTGCCAACTGAGTTTCCTTTACGCTAATAAAGAGCTTGCCAGGATAACCTCAGTAAAAAATGACGCTGATAAATACATAGGTTTAAACATAATCAATACAGCACTTCCATTGTTCACACATGGTTTTATTTTTTGGTCAGCAGAATATATTTTCCTTGCCCAACTTTTCCTTCCAATGAGGTACTCCAGTCTTTTTCCTGCTTCGGAAACAGAATAATCTATGACTAAACCATGAGTACACATGCAGTGCTGTCGGTCAGCGTGGTACACTGGACACACATGAGGGTAGGATTTGGCTGTTGAGAAACGGCAGTGTAGCATGTTTTTTAAATTATAAAATAGCTTTCTTCATCTTTTCTATTCAAAATTATTTCTATAGAATAAAAAAAAGAAAAATTGTAGGTCCATTTTTCATTGATTATTCCCTTTGAAATAGCACCCTTCCCTGTTAATGCGGTGGTGTTAGTCCCAGCTTTCTGTTTTCTCTCAGTTGTGCCCTGGATTTGGATTTCCCTTGATGGCCCTGTTCTTTCAATGATGTTGTTCCTGTCTGTTTTCAGAATAATTTCTGTTTCTCACTTCATTTGCATGTTTTCCTCACTGCATGGGAAAAAAACAAGCACAAGTTTCCTTGCCTCCAACTTTACATACTGGGCAAAAAATATTTTCCCCTTTCTTCCCATTCCCCCTGCGCTGCTGCAGAATCAGAAACTTTGTGAAGCATTGTAGAAAACCATGAGCAGAAACCCCGGCTATGAAGCAGGAAAATATAGGCAGGCAGAAGAGCAGCAGCTGTTATTTCTGTGATATCCCTGCTCTGGGAGTGCTGGTGGCCCTTTCTTGACTTTTTTTAGAGTAGCACGTGCCAGAGAGGTAGGGGAAGACACAGAAGTGGAATCCAGTTGAATCCCCATAGGTGATGTCCTGAGGGCCACATACCACTAGGACACAAGCCACACAAGCTTCAGGTAAAGGCATAATTTCATCTTTTTCAATTCATGTTGATTTAAAAGCTCTAAGTTTTACTTGTAGATTTGGGCAAGTACCTACTAAACCCCACCCCTTCAAACAATTGCTTTCACCACTACTTTTGCCTGCATTGGCAAGTCAAGAACTTCTTAAATTTCAAATGCAGACAAAACAAGACAAAGTGACTCAAAGGATGAGCTCCGTGGCGGGATCACCCCCCGTTACATTGGCTTTACTCACCACTTGTAATTTCACCCTCTCTCTCCCTTCAAATGCTACAGCACAAACCAAAAACTTCAAGTCAATGATCAGACATGGCTTTAGAAAAATTACATCACTTGTTAAAAAAAAAAAAGCCAACAAAACCAACCTAAGGTACGATGGAAGCGTTCCCTGACTATATTCAGAATTGTTCTGTGACTCTGGCAGTGGTACATTGTCCATTGTTCATGGAAAAAATTGTTGAAAAATCATAGAATATTTTGGGTTGGAAGGGACCCCTAGAGGTCATCTAGTCCAACCCCCCTGCAGTGAGCAGGGACACCGCTAACTAGATCAGGTTACTCCATCCAACCCCATCCAACCTGGTCTTGAATGAGGAAAATGAGGAAAGAGAGTAAGAAAACCAGATTCAGGTGCCGAAGCAAAGCCACAGGTATCACTAGAAACGTTGCCTGATTCCTCTTTGTACTTAAGCAGTCAGTCTGAGCAGAGAATGCTTTCACTAGGCGGTGTTTCAGGGCCTGACGCAGTGGTTATTAGTGGTTACTTGTATTATATCAGCAACAAATGGCAGGCAAGAACCTGCTCCATAGAGCAACCCTCACTCCTGAATTACAACCCAGTAACACAGCCCATAGCATTATATTGCTCCTCTTGGCCCTCATTACTGAGCATTTAGCATTCACACCCCAGTTGTCTGGTCTTTAATAAGAAATAAAGTTGTTTGTTTATTTTATACCTATTTAACTTCTTGTTTAAGATTTGCAGAATGCCATCAATCTTTGCCTCAGCACATTGACCTCACTCTAATTGTTGGGACTCTAAATTCTGCACAGATGTTATTACTATGAATTTAACTTTATATAGCAAGAAATTCAGTACTGCCATATGCAGTCTTTTATGAGCTTGCAGTTTGTAATGAATATCCATGACTAATGCTTTTGACCCAGGTAAGCCCATGATTATGGAAGGTAAAAAGTTTACGAAACTTTATTGCAGCGCTTTCAGTAACTTTACCAACAACTCATGCACACAACTCCCTTGCCTCTGTGTTGATCTAAAAACTTGCTTAGCTCTTCCTAATATATCTGTCCACATCCAGTGTCATTCAGGGACACTGCAGAGACAGCCAAAAATTTCTAGATTCATAGCTTGCATATCAGAGGGGATAAGATGATTTTCTCTGATACCCAGTACAAGTCAGACATTTTAATGTTTTGCTGGTGGTTTGTGGTTGTGTCTTGGGGCTTGGTTCTTTTATTAAATAAACTGGGACAAAACTTTCTGAAGCTGAGTAGGAATTAACCAGGTGCTAGAATTCAAATACATCTATTAGGTCTGTGGTTTCAAATATTTTAAACAACTAGATTATAATGGTAGGGAATACCCATTTGTAAGTAACTCCATCTATATTAATCCTCAAGGATATGAACCAGATATTAGCTACTGTCCAAATTAATTTTCAGAACTAAAACCAGCCTTATCAGATAGCAAATTTAAAACTGAAAAATTAACCTCCAAAAGCAGAGAAGTGTGTGCAGTCCAATTAGCTACTCCCCAAAACGCGGAGAGGACCGTTCCCTGCAGGGAGGCACTGAGCTGTGGCCCCCCCCTACTGACTGCGTGGTCTAGCAGGGCTGGTGACAGTCACAGGGACAGGGGAGCCAAGGAAATGCAAGGTGGCAAAGGTTGCAAAGGTTGTTGCAAGGTCTTGTTAAGGTTTAAGAGGTGATCTGGCTTCAGCAGTCTGCTGACATGCTGAAATACAGAACTGAATCCTCCTCCGGGGGGGGAAGATGAGATACCACTATCCCCAAAATTAATATAATTAATATTAAATAATACATCTTTCATAACCATACGTGCCTCCTTTCTAGAGGATGGACCTGCATTCTGCTCTGTATGGGGAAATTCCAGCCCCACAGGAGGTAGGACTCAAGGTGAAGGAGTTCTGCCTTTCTCCTGGAATTATTTATTAGGTCGGTGGTGAGCAGCCAACTTTTTCCAAGGGTGTTTAAAGTAACTCAAAAGTCATTGACTACTTTCCTGTAGATCTTTGTAGTAGGCAATAGAAATGAAAAGCAAAATGGCAAATTACGAGGCCCAAAAGTCAGATTTAACCCACTTGGTATTAAACCATTGACATCTGAGTGTGCTAGACGTGACTTACCAGGGCAGCTGAAGGTCACCTCCCACTGTAAATATCCTGACTGCCATAACATCTGCAAGTAAAATCAACGATATGTCCTGCTGGATATCCGCACTGACAACCAAAAGTATTAAAACTCTTTACCAGTAACCGTTCTCCATGTAGCAAATGAATATTAACTAACAAGGTAAAACAAGAGCACGTGAGGTGATATTTTGTGTTTCCATTACACAGTAAGAGATTGAAGGTGAGCTGAGTGTGAATACCTGGCATGGTAATACGTGAGTCCGTTTATTCAGTGCTGAATAACATTGTTCGTCTCAAATATCAATTAAAAAGGACATAAGCGATAGCAAAGGAATACTGGTCCTGCATCATTAATTTTTTTTCAGCATTGCGGGGAGCGTGTCAGCTGATCCAATTACCACCATTTTTGAACGTGCTGAATGTTGGGGAAGGGATGCTCACCTCACCGTACAGCTAGCTGAGCTCAATCCCAGCACGCTCCATGACATAACACGAAGTAAAATCAGTGCGAGGTAAGAATGAAGTTTTCTGTCACCTCTTCTTCTTCCCATGTAGTCGTGTTCGTTCTGCAAAGTGAAAGTAATACTTGGCACAATGTTAACGGAGGCTGAGTCCTTGCACACAACCAATGAGCAGCCAAGCCCTCTCCAGTTTACCTGATCCAAAGATATAGACCATAGAGGCTTTTTAATTTATTTTTGGAACAAATTTGAGGGTTTTTCCCTCTGAGTAGGACAAACAGAGCTCAGACTCATAGCGACCAGTGACAGAGTCCTCCTAGGACATCCTTAGCTGGTATTAGTACCATAGTTTTGGAAAACCACTGTGCCAGGAAAGTGTTACCAATACAGCACCAGAGCAATGGCTCCCTTGGAAAGACTTCGTTGCAGCTATGAAAAGGTTATCCATGTTATATTCAGGCATCCTTCCACTGAATTATATCAACTAACAGTTGGATCTAGTCTCTTTTTTTTTTGCCTAAGATACTCCTGCAATTTTAATGTCTTTTTTGTTTCACCATGAAACTGGTGGTTTATTTTGACTTAAAGATATATATTTATTCTCAACTCATTTTCAGAGTTAAAGGTCTTAACTCTTGTGAAGCCAACAGCCAAACGTATCAGAATAAACTGAGATGAGGGATGTTTATGCAGTACATGAGCTAACACAGTTTGAAGTGAGCACAAGAGGAATTTATGCAGGACTCTAACACCATGTCTATGGTTTAGAAGATGTTTTCTGATTTTGGCTAAAGCAAATAGCAAACCAAATTTTCATCTGAAGCTCTGGAAGCTGGGAAGCATAATAAAAAGAGGAACCTCCCTTAAAAAATTCCATTTCCTGTTTTGGGTTTACTGGAGTTTTATCCTAATCCAAATTCTGCAGTCTCTCCTCAAGGCTTCTTATCCTCTTCCATGGCTTCTTCCATCTAAAGAACAAAAAATGCCTAAGTTCTCTCCTACATGTTTACTGGTGGGGGATGAAAAGTGAATTTGCTGCCCCTCTACAGCTGACAGAGGTTTTGGCATCTAAACCAGAGAAGCCCAAGTCTCAACTTTGCTCTTGCCGGTGACATTTTCTTTGGCCTCCGTTTCCAGAGATACACATGGGAGATACCACCACACCAAGAAAGAACAATAGTACATTAACCTCAGCTTAGGTGAAGGAAATGAGAAAAGTGCCACACCTGCAGCAGCAGGAGAAATGCCCCACTCTATGGGAAAGAGCTTTATGCGTTTCCCAGACCCTGGTGGAAGACACCCACAGGAAAGACGAAAACAGTTCTCTGCCTTATAGCATTATTTTGTCACGTTTTCATCATAATAACGTATATAAAAAAAAAATCAATAATGTTGCTTTATCCTGGCTCCTGGGCAAAGCTGCTGCCTCTGTCACATGGACACAAACTCCAGACAAAACCTTAAAATAAAGGCTGGCAGAGATCTCTGCTGCCTGGCTCCATTTCAGGCTAAAGTCCCTTTGCCTGAGTGAACGAGGGACTCCAAGACTAGATTCAGGGGAAAGAATTTCTTGCCCCTGATTCCAGGCAGAAGTAGAAAAGCCAGAGATACAGGAAAAATTAGGAAAACTTTTATCAACTGTGATCTATCATAAACTTGTTAAATTTCTTTCAACCCAATACAAGCAGGAGGCAACAAGGAGAACATAGATCTGAGTTTATTAGCTGATAATTTTTAGCCATTAATGTAACCTTGCAAAAAAGGCAGCATGGTCTCAGGGTGCATCAGGTGAATTATTTCCAGAATGAAGTGGAAATGTCATGGTAGAGGGGGCTGGTAGAGCTTGCTCTGAAGTACAGTGTATGATAAAGTTTAGCTGAAGTATTATAGCTTCAAGTTTAGCTGAGGCTCCAAGAAAATGGGCTCACTGTTAATGAACCTGTTGGTCTGTGAACATCAGGGAGGAGAGACCACTATTCCAGTGAAAGAGCAATCTGGAGAGAAAAGAGTAGGAAAAAAAAAAGCAAGAGGGTATAAACTAGTCATACATATATTTGCAATGCAAAGTAGGAGAAGGTCTTCAAACAACAGAGAACTGAGAATCATAGAATGTTTGGGGTTTGGAAGGGACCCCTAGAGGCCATCTAGTCCAACCCCCCTGCAGGAGCAGGGACACCGCTAACCAGATCAGGTTGCTCAGAGCCCCGTCCAACCTGGCCTTGAATGCTTCCAGGGATGGGGCCTCCACCACCTCTCTGGGCAACCTGTTCCAGTGGTGCAGCCTCACTGCAGGAATGAAGGAGTCGGGAAACCTAACTTGTCTCAAGGTGTTACTAGCAAAGTTTTCAAAAGTCACTGAGTGAAGTGCAGCAGACAGGGGGACGTGAACATCAGAACATCCCCTTCAACCTTATTTCTTCGTCCCTACCCAGCCAGTTTCCCTTATCTCTGCTAAATACATTGCTCAACTCTTAGCAGTCAAACAATAACAAACTCCTGCTTGTCGGCACAAATCACATCACAGCCAGAAGCATAGAAAAAAAAAAATGAAGATGTCAATAAATTAAAGCCCCAAAAAGTTAAAAGTTGCAGGTGAATAAGTAGTACTATGTTTGTAGCAGCTCCTGTCTTCCCAGCAGCTCGGTGCACATCTACTGGGGCAGCTAACTGAACGGGAATTGGAGCGTTGCTCTTATGAGTCACTCTGGAAACCTTTACATATTAAAAAAAAAAAATAAAATAAAAAAGCCACGTGTTAAAAGCATCTTAGCCAAACATGTTATTTCTCTTAAATATACAACAAAACACAACTCTCCTCAAGGTAAATATTCTCTGTTTTATTACTTTAGATCACTTTTCAGCTGTAATCATGTCATTAGGTTTGCAATTCCTGGTTCCAAAAGAAGCAACCATCTAACTACAAACTTCTGGTTTCTCAGTCTATTTAGTCTGTGCCACTTTGAGGGGGACAACCAGAGTTCAGTAGGTCTGAGCCTACCACTGAGACTGATGGCATTAGCCTTAAGTCTCCTCGCCCATGGTGTCTCCTAAGGAGACATTTTCTTCTCAGCACTGCAGTTTCTAACAGATATTCAGGCAGCTCAGAGCTTGCTTCTGAACTGGAGAGCTGTGTCAGGAGAAAAGTGTGGACCCTCTGCGTTACCCACTGAGCTACCGGCAACGTTTCAGCTGGTATCACTGTGTTTCTGGTATTTCCTTTTTTATCCTCAAAAACATTGGGGGGGCGACACAAGGAAAGTTTCTTCCTTTGGCCTATAGGTGAAAAGAAATTTGAATAATAAATCACTGAAATCATTCTTCTATAGGTCTTCATAAACCCACCACAGTGACTCCCGTGATCAGACTGCTTCTTAGCTTTTACTCTAAGATTTTTTTATCTTGCTATGCAATATTCTTGAGGATAAGAGCTCGATAACTTTGGTTTCAGCCTATTATAGCTAGAACAGGGCTACAGTATGGGAATTCCAGTTGTTTTGTTTTTATAACTTTTTGCAATACGTTATGTTTTATTTTCACTACCTCTGGAGCCAGGAAAGTTGTATCTGTCATGAGTAAGTTCTGCAAAAAATACGATAGCGGAGACCAAAGAATAACAAAAATGCTTTCACACTGAGAGGCCTCTCCCTATAATAACAGCATTCATCAATAATGGTAATAGCCAGTGGCAGCAAGACTTAAGTGTCCTTAAACTACCTTTATGCCTCTCTACACAGTTATATTGTGCCACGCTGCAGACAAGGTAAGGATCTCCCTTGTAATAAGGCAGCTCTGGGCCACCTATGGGCAAACAGTAGGAAGGTAACCTCCCAGGCAGTCCCGGTGTGTGCAAAAGCCACATTGACAACTGGTAAGTAACATGTCCATAGATGAAATCAGTGTAACATAGCCCAAAAAGATGCTCAGAGCTTTTTAACATGGGCACCACATCTCACGCTGGGCTGGCCAGCCCTGACCTACCGTGGATGCGCAGACTAGAACTCCCACAGCCCCAAAATAATATATATATTTTTTTTTTTTTAGGAATTAGATTGCAGCTGTAAGGTGATACTTCGCAGCCCTTTCTAGGTTATTTTTTAGCTCTCCATTGCATCTCTATATTTGTCATGTTTTCTGAGGTCAAGCCAGTGGCAGCTTTAATTGCACTTACAAGGAATGTTGCTAAAATGAGCACAGAGTCCTAAACTCAACATTTTCTTCATTATTTTGCAACTTTGGGAGCCTGCCAACATCGTTGCGAGATTTGGCATGTGTTTACCTGGAAAGAATGAGAGACTTAATATTTCATTTCAGCTTTGCAAGGTTTCCTCCCCCCTATATCTCCCCCCAAAAAAAGAACAAGCAGAGGAATTAGAAACATAGTCAAAGGGCAAAGCGGGTCTCTCTGACGTTGGTACAGATCAACAGAGCTCAACAGGCTTCTGGGGAGCTCTCCTTGAAAGCAAGAGCAGCTCTATCACGAATGACTGCATCTTTGCAGGCAGCCGTCTCTCTGCTCTCTGTGAATTTGGGTGCACGGGGGATATTTTTACCTGCTCTTCCACCTAAGGCCAGTTTGCTACATAAGAGGTTCATCACGCTTGGGTTTGGAAGTGCAAACTGTAAAGGCCAAGCTGGTAACCTTACCTGCAGGCTAGTGCCTTAAAGCCAGATCTAATGAAGGTCTGTGTTTAACTCCTGTTTGAGACCTCTAACAAGGAAAATATTCCTCGTTACAGCTGTTACTTGGTACCTGGAGTCCACAGATGACTTTGTGTTGACACGCAAGCTTGCCCGGCAACTAACGGAATTTTGCTAGATGTATACATCAACTATTTTAACATAAAATATTTTAACAGCTTCAAAAAGGGATGAAAACAGAGATTACCACCACCCACATCCCACCAGAGCCACTGCCCCACTGATACCTTGGCAAGCCACGCTTCTCTTGGAGCTGCTTGTGCTCTATGCCTAGGACTGCTTCAACAAGGACTCGACTACACCCACATACAGCCAACTCTTCCCTTTTGCTGGCTTAAAACAAGGGCTCTGTAGGGTTGGGTGACCCCTGGAAAATCATGACTTTGAAGCTGGGTTTCTCACCGACCAGGATGGTACTTACACAGCGAAGTTGTGTGGACTGGAGCATCTCCCCAACGAGGAAAGGCTGAGAACGTTGGGTTTGTTCAGCCTGAAGAAGAGAAGACTGAGAAGGGGACCTCATCAATACTTAGAAATATCTTAAGGATGGAAGTCAAGAGGATGGAGCCAGACTCTTCTCAGTGGTGCCCAGCGACAGGACAAGGGGCAATGGCTACAACCTGAGACATAAGAGGTTTCAGTTGAATATGAGGAAAAACTTCATTACTCTGAGGGTGATGGAGCACTGGAACAGGCTGCCCAGGGGGGCTGTGGAGTCTCCTTCTCTGGAGATGTTCAAAGCCCGCCTGGATGAAATCCTGTGTAACATGCTCTAGGAGAACCTGCTTTAGCAGAAGGGTTGGACTGGGTGATCTCCCAAGGTCCCTTCCAACTCTTGCGATTCTGTGATTCTGTGAAGATGCTGCGCGGAAGCGGGGTGGCTCCTGCCTGCCATACGGTGCAAGACCCCAGCATCCTGCCTGGGGGGGAACCGCGAGGAAAGGGATACCCACCATGGTGCCAAGGAGCAGATGCCTCCTCCATCGGGATGCTTGAGCTGTTGAATAAAAGTGTTTTCCTGGTTAGATTCCCGGAGCTGTGCTTCCCCCCTCTGCGATGCCTAACTTTCTCCATACACCCTGCAAAGACTCGCTAACTCCTATCTCAAGCTACGGTAATCTACCAGGCCTACAATTTAAGTGTAGCTATGTCAAAGCCCTTTTGTGGATCCAGTCTTCCCTCTGCAGCCGCCCCACTGAAAGGATTAAGCTATTTGGGAAATGAAGTACTGTTCGCTGTGAATAAGGATGTCAGATACCGATCCCAAAGAAGCGATGTCTCAGTATATTTCGGTTTAATATTCTTATGTCAATGACACTGGTAGGAAATGGAAAAAGGTAAAAAATCTGTGAGGCGTGTAAAATGAGCGTGGACAAGGCAATAGGAGTGTGACGGTAGGAACCGGCTGTGTATCAGCACAGGGGCCGGCACGGCTGTCACCAGGGCTGGCAGAAAACATTCCCCACTGACCTGAAGCGCTTCCAGCGCTCCCGACCCGAAGAGTTAAATTTTGCTTTTCGCCTCAGCGGTATAAATCCGTAGCATTTTGACCGAATCCCATAAGAGTAAATCAGTGTAAGTGAGGCCAGGCTGTGGCCTAGCAATCCTGCAGACCAACGCTGAGAAAAAGAGACGGCGATACCAGCGAGCAGCAGCTCCCGCCCCGCTGGTAGCAGAATAGCACGGAGTCAGCCAGGGAGCAGCTGGGAGGGAGCCAGATGGGCAATGAAAGGGGCACAGCGAGCTCCTCAAAAAAACAGTTTTTTAATTGTAGGAAATTTTGCAAGACATCCCCGACATAAAGTTGAATTATTTTCATTTTTGCTCAAACAGCAAAAATGTAAATGCTGCCGTTTGCACAGAGAGGGGTTTTTTTTTGAGTTGTTGTTGTAAGGCTGCACTTAAAAGGGGGCTGGTATTAATCATCTCTACCTACGGCAAGCTTAAAGTGGCATATCAACCAATTATTTGGAGCAGCTGATGGGCAGTGGTCTATTTTGCTGGCTGGTGTTTTTTTCAGAATGGGTATCAAATGGGTCCACGTGGCATGAACAGAACATAGCTCCAGATGGGAGAGCAGTTCCCATCTTTTGCAGAGTAAATCTGCTGTTTGAGACTATATTATATGACTGAAATTTTATACATATGACTTTGTTGGAGCTAGGATCTCTTCCTTTGAAAATGTGCTACAATAATAATTGCATTTACCAGTTGCCAGTCCTTCTCGCAAAACATTTTTTTGTTCAGATTGTGAAATTAATTGTCTCTAGCTAATATAATTAAAAACAAACATTTCTGATTTCAGCGGAGGGAAAGGGGAAGGGAAAAAAAAAAAAAAAAAGCAAACTGCAGCCCTGATTTTCTATTGACAACAAGAAAGCTCTGCCATCCCTGAACTGTTTAATTATTGAAATGAAATGTAACAGTACACTGGATTGTTGCCGAGGTCACCGAGTAGTACTGGATGTCAAGAGGAAAGCAGCAGCTCCGAGAGCCCTCCAACGCCCCAGGCTCCGTCGAAAAACCCACACACTTTTTCTCAAGCATTCAGCCTCTGATAGGTAGCCTGATAGCACGGCCGATTTGCTGGTATTACAGAGGTCCAACGGTGCTTGCTTGTTTTAAGACAAGCCAAACTATGCTCTGGTGACCACCGTGACGCTGTGATTCCCATGCCCTATTGCATTCCTCTTTCTCAGATCCCAGGCATTTTTTTTTTCCCCTACGTGCAGTCCAGGATGTAGACAAATGAATTCCAAGTGACCTATGTGGGGGTGGACTCTTTGGAAACAAACAACAAAAATAAGATATCTCCTGTCCTCACTTTTTCATTTGCTTGTTCCCTGGATACAGTTTATTCACGGCAATGAAATACACATTGTGTCTCTGGAGCGAGATCCAGCAGCAACATCTTTACCACCCCCTAACCTTGGCTATTTTGGGTTTTTTTTCCCTTCTTTCCTTTATTTTTTCTTTTCTTTTCCTTATTTCCTATTTCAGCCTGTACAAAAGAGATCTTGTTTAACATTATCTACTCCTTTGGAAGTCAGGCTGCCCTTTAAAGCCTATCATATCAAGGCTTGCTATTGATCTAAATGATGGGGTTTTTTTTTTTCTAGAAAAAGTTTAGGAAACTGGAAGTTTTGAAAAAAAAATACTTGCACATATCTGCACTGGCAGGAGGATCTGCTGTGCAAATAATCACTGCGTATGCAGGGAATGGGAAAAACTTCTTTTGAAACTTTTGACGTGAAGAAAATTCTGTAGACACAAAAACTGCTAAAAAGAAATAAAACTGCAGTTGGGGAACAGACAATAAACATTTCAGATTGCTTTATGACACACTATTAAAGGCAACTATCTTGCTTAAGTAGGCATAACATTTTTCACAGTATATATTTAGGGTTTTATTATAGTTTGGATTAACAGCAGGAAACCATTGCTCTTGAAGGGAGGGGAGAAATAATTTCTGCTAGTCCAGCGGCCTGATAGGTAGCAAAAAATCATTTTAAAACAGCCTGAGAAATGCACTGCACGGTCAGGCACGAGCAGCCTCCAGCCTACCCCGATGCTCATGTTGTGGACTGCCCACAAAAAAGAAAAGCAAGAAGCGACCCTTGGGGCCAGTGCTGGCCCTGCAGGCGCTGGCGTGGCTGCGCTGTTTCCCCGAGACTTTCGCTGGGGCACCTATGGAAGAGGCAGCCCTGAGATCTGGCGAGAGCCGCGCCTCATGCAGACG
>NW_009260274.1:4416678-4430001 GCF_000687185.1 Egretta garzetta | reverse complement strand
CCGCGCCTCGTGCAGGCGGCGCTGGGAAGATGTTGTTTCTGCTGTCAGACATCTGCGCCTCTCCCACCACCGGCGCGCTCGAAGCCTCAACGAGCCAACTGGCAGCAGCCCCTCATACTTGCTATCAGCGTAAGTCTGCCTGCCTCACCGAAGTTGCTGCATGATTTCAGGTCAGACATCAGACTGTTTGGGGCCACTGCAGCCTCTCCGTGGACCTCAGCCGTCCTCCGGAGCAGCTCTCGAGGACAGCAAGCTATGTGGTGACATCTCCTCCCGGGCTGCCAACTCCTGCAAGCTTGAAACAATGGAACAAAGAATAACGGGAAAAGAACAGTCCACAATAATGCATCCAGCATTGTCCTGCATTCCCTTTGGCTTCGTTAAAATTAGTGACGTCCTTCAGTCCTGGGTGCACCAGACCTCTTCCTGCTTCTGCACAAAGCAGAGCCCAGCGCCACAGAGCCCTGCCCAGCAAGCAGCTCTCGGCGCTTCTCGCCTGCCCCTTGCCGACACACTCGACTGGGTGACTCCAGCCTGAGCAAAACCCGCTGCAGCTGCCCCATCCTTCACCCCCTGCCCGCTCCTTTTGTCCTGGGGGCTTTGGTCGAGAGCAGGGACCCATGCCCGCAAGCTTGCTACTCGCAGGACATAGTGACCTGGTAGCTGTTCAAAGGAAATCAGAGCAACCCGATTTTTGTTATTCCCCATAGGGTAACAACTTGCCCTGCTCCCCAAATGACATTTTCCTCCTCAGAAGCACACACCATTTACCCTAGACGCTCCCACCAGCATCCGGGCCTTCCTGAGCATGGGAGGAACAAAACCTTCCCTGGAATACGCAAAGTTTCTGCAGAGCCACGAGGAGCTAATCCCTCTGTAAATTATGTGAACTGAAGTAAGTAATTTAACAGCTTATTCCCCCAGGTAGCCAGTGACCACTCTCTGTCCCTGTTATTTAATTTGACAGTTAACCTTTCAAAGGCTGGTAGTCATTTTAGATTAACCTTTGTATCTTAAAAATTAGTAAGCAATTTCCTTCTGGTTAATTTTTTTTTTAATTATCAGTTTTTCCACATATTTCCAGTGGTCACCTTGCGTACTAAATTTGTTCATCCTTTTTTAATGCATCACTTTGTGAGTCAGAGTTGGGGGGGGCGGGGAGGAGGAAGAAGGGTTGCTATGAAATTGGAAAACATTATTTAAGTAGGTAAGATTAAGTATTTGTGCCATAGTTTACAATTATAATAAAATAAATCTAGAAACTATTTCATGTATGAGAGCATGTACATTAGAAACAATATTTCTATAGCAGATAACCATCTTCTGAACACTAGAACGTTAGTAATTTGTCAGTTTTTCTTTTAATTAAAACTGTGAATATAGTTCATGCTCTGTTTGATTCAGTGTCAACATTTTGGATGGGGGCTAAAACTGATTTCCTGGTAGATCTGTTGCATTTCTCAGGACAACTGATGAAGTGTGCCTTAACATTAAGCTCTCGAACCCATGAGGTTTGGTTGTTTCAAGATCAGTAAATCAACAGATATTAGAGTAACAGCCCTGATGAGGCTCAGGACTTCTAACACTTTCATAAATGCTCTCTTTACCAAAACTCCATCCATTTTTCCTCTCAGACAACCTGTTTTAATTCATTGCATCATTACCAAGTTGGTCCAATGTAAAATGAATTCAAATTATGCTAGTTCGAAATTTCATCCTAAGTATTTTTTTCAATGCAACACATGAAACATTTAAAGTGTTTAAACGTTGGGTTTTTGGTTTGTTTTTTTTTCTTTTTAACAACACAAAAATCTGTCTGGTCTTTCTCTGAATCAATTTTTTAATCATTCCTATTTCCAGTCTTCTTCCAGGAGAGTATGTAAACTTGCACAAGTTAAGGGTCTGTCTCCCAAAGTAACCAGGTATGAACCAAGGAAGGCTCCAGCGACACCTTTTCCAGAGCAAGTACAACTGGTTTTGACCCTCCCTCAATTACATTAGTCCCTCAAAACATAATCACTGTAAGAAAAGTGCTAATTCAAAGAATTTATATACAATTTAAAGTCAGCATCCACCAAAAAGCATCTGCTGGGCTATGGCTCACGCACCACAGGACGCTCAGGTCTGTTTTCTCACCCCTTCCCACCAGTTTACTCTGCAGTGGGCAGGCACGTGATATCCATGCATGTTATAGAGCTGCCTCAAAATCTGCCTAACCCACACAAAATACAAGTCAATTTACACTGGAAAAACAGTAATTTTTTTTTTTTTCATCAGTTTAGATAGAAGAGGGTTTGTTAGGGGAGTGGCTATCATTGATTTCTAAGAGTGTCTTCCAGCTCAGCTTGTTTGCCAGGTAATTTTCAGCAGAAACCACTGTGGAAGCTTGCTAAGGAAGATCTGGGTGAGTTAGGAGCCCCAGCCCTCGTGCCTAACTCAAGAAACACATTCCACCCTGGTAACATATGAAAAAGGAGCTCAAACTGGGCCGTGGTCCAAGGAGGACTGGGAAAAGCTTGATGCAGCAGTCGCCAGTGCCAAGTACATTTGCTGCAATGGCTGAGGAGGAGGAAGATGGGCCATGAAGACAGCTGCAGTGCGAGGACCAGCTTGAGTGCCCTCTGTGTAGGTGCTGAAGCAAAGGCCAATGCGTTCCTTGTGTGTAAATGTGAATGCATGAATGAATTTTTTGCGACGAAGGGGGTGACCACAGAATATGATATGTAGCAGGTATTACAGACTGCATCCCCATGCTTTCGTGTCAGGCTCCTCTCCCTCTCCTTCGCCACTACGAAGCTGCATTAAGCCACGCAGGGAGTAGAAATAACCATTACCTTTCTTAAAAACACCCACAATTTACCACATTTAGCTCCAAGCTTTAGTTTCTTCTACTTTGCCCATTTTAATAAATACTCGTGGCACCCAATAAAATTAAAATATCAATAAACAAAACAGATCCATATGACATTTTCCCCAGGGATTAGGAATGGAGAGGAAGCACATCTGGTACAGGAGAGTCACGTTGCTAAGTATGCTCAACTTCTCCACTGAAAGGTGAGTACAGCGATAATCTAATTTATCTGTAATGTACCTGAACGCTTCTTGGATCCAAGCCTGAGGAATGCAAAGGAAAAGACTGAAAAGTGAGAAAGTCCAGTCAAAAAAAGTTGGTAACTTTCAAACGTATATTTTAATCACCATGGCAGTGAGAAAGAGCTCTTACTCAGTTCCCTGGGAATTACCTCAAGACAAACATGGTGAGAATTGCTTTGCGGAGTATGGGAGGGAAAGCACACCATGAGAAAGAGGAGCAGATGCATCTTTAGAGTTCAGTATGCCTCATGCCTCTAACTTCACATGCCCTTTACATATTCTTCTACTAATTTTTCTACACTGATAATCTATAGAACCTAATTACACAAAGTTTTTTAAAAAAATCCTTCTATATAACGCATAATGCCTGATATCTGAGTCACAAGCACAGTTAATGTAATCTAACACATATTGCGGGAACCTACTGCACACAGATATTACCAATTAGCACATGATTTTAACAATCAACATTCATGCAATTAATAGAACACTTCATATTCCTTCTAATTTTGAGCTCTGCGTGAGCATATGTTATCATGACGGAATGTGGGATCATTTATTTATACTGGAAGCAAGGCTCCACATAGAAAGCCGAGATGCTGAAAGTTAGCCTGAAAGTGAAAAAGGCTCAGTTTTGCATTGAGAAAATAATACTTCTAGTCTGAGCTCTAAAAGATGAGCCGCATCCTTACCTTCTCATTGATCCTGGCTGTTACTGAACTTCTGGAGAGGAAACTGTCCCCTGATTACAGCTGGGGAATACAACCATCAATTAATCAATAAGCAGGTAAACATTTCTCTCTAGAATTGAAGACTGCTGCACCATCAAGACTCATCAAAAGGAAAAAACCGTAGTGTCTTGCTTAGATTTTTTTTTTTCTACATTCAGAGATAACAGTAGCTGAGCACTTTTCTGTCCTTAACGTGTTTATCGTTATACTTTATGGTGAGCTGGGAAGAGTTATTATACTTATAGGACAGATGAAGAGCTAAGGTGTGGAGAGGTTAAGCCCCAATCCCCACAGCATTTAGCCACCCATTTACAATGAATTCCATAGAATTTAGGCATTTAGTACCTTTAGGATCCAGTCCTGCCTATTTTCCTTGCAGCAGGGGAAGCGGGGAGCTGAACGCCTGTTTCCCAGAGCCCCCGTAGCTGCCAGCCTACCTTCCCCGTCTCTCTTCGTGCTCTTCGGTGTTAACCTAAGTAAAAAGCAATAAAAACTTATTTTAATTACTGAAGTCATAGATGTGTTACTAGCTCATTAAGGAGATGAGATGCTTACTAAGAAGGTGTTTTTTACACGTAGACTGCAAGGAATCACACTGCACTGCTGCAGTAGCTGGAGCTGCTATGTTCTCCGTCTATCGCCAAGAAGAATAACGTCAAAACACAGGGGTTGTGCAAGCCTTTGCTCCAGAAGATCCTTGCATCTTCAGCTGCCTTGTTACAGAGATGTCCCACGTGTGTTTCCTATGACTGAAGACGTTCCGGCAGGCCTTCACAGCCAAGCACACCCTTCAAGCAGCTCCTCCCGAGAGCTTGAGTACAAAGGTGTGCCATGCCAGAGCCCCACCACGCTGACCTTCCCTTTGGTTTAGGAAGCTATCTAGTCTAATCCTGCTCTCAGTAGATTTTGGAGAACGTGCCAGGAATTGCAGTCATGAGGGAGTCCTCTTCCACTTGCAAACGGGCAGTCGAGGTGATGCAAGACGGGGCATCTGATGGCAGGAGCAACCACTTTCCTTCAAGCTGCACGGTGGCCTTCCCGCATTCCCAATGGGTTAGCAACAGCCTTAGGTTCCCTTGGGGTTTTGCTTCAGGAACTGCTCTAAGCTCCTGCGTCAAGAGGCTGTTGATGCAGGGAATTCTCCAGCAGCAGGGACCGAAGCAGCTGTAAGAGCTGCAGATGTAGACTCTAAATCATTGTGTCTTTTCCTCTTTCAGGACAAGCTCCTGAGAGAATTTGGTTTACCACACATCTGACGTGTATTTATGTGTTTGCAGAACAGGAGTAAAGTAGCGATGCTCTGAGTGTAACTGTATTTCTAAAAAATGTCAGAGGAGTATTTATGTCCCCTGTCGTTGCCTTCCCCCTCGAGGGAGCCTTCACAGAAGCGTCACCTTTTGGACTGCTGCTGTTTCAACTCAAAATAGATTATAGTAATCTATAGGTGGCTAAAGAAAAGAGAGATTTCACCTGTGACTGCACCTCTCACACTTATCTCAAGGGCTCTTCAACCAAATCCTCTTAAATAGGGTGGTAAATGCTCTCTGAAAATCAGTGTCTGTGTAATTTCTACACTTTGAAATAAGTATGCGGTTCAGTCAGGCCAGATTTCTATGATGACCAGGGGAGATACACAACTAGAGACAAATAAGAGGGGAAAAAAGAAAGGTCTCAAATTCAGTTTGCCTGAGGTAACTTCAGCCAAGGTAATAGAGCGGCACTAGTGTCACTGACGGGGAGGTAAACTAAGTGTAATGGTTTTTTTACACTGACTAAATACATTAGCCATGGCCTTCCTGACAGAACAAAACAAAAAAAAATAAAAAATGAAGCGATACTTTCTTCTGCCAATATCAATAGTAAATACGTATTTTTCTTAACCGTTATTTTTACTGAAGGCTTTACTGCACAAAGAATCCAGGGGGGACAAAAAAAATCATGTCATTGTGCAGGTTGGGGAATTCTCTAAAAATACGTAACCATGGCACCCTTGTCATTACCAATCAAGTAATCTTGATAAAAAGTAAAGTAATTAGCCTTTGAGAAGAGCATAAAGCTAATTAAAAATGACAACTTAGTCATCTCAACAAACAACAGCACGGAACCAGTCAGTAGTTCTATCTATAGCACTGTGCGATAGCCTGGCCTGCCAGAATGGCTTGCCTTCAAGCCCGTGAAAAGAAACCACAGTTCATGAGAGCGAAACTTTGATAACCTTTTCCTTTGTCTTAAAATTTACATTTCCTTCATCTACCATCCAACGTTTCCGTTTGCTCTCTCTGTTTCGTCATCTTTTACTAAGACTTTGCCCACCTACTGGCGATTTTTATAAATGAAATGATGGAAAGTCCTGTAGTCTCCTAAAAGGAGTCAATAAAATGCGAAGTATGAACATATGCATTGTCGAAAAGATTTACAAGTCGCAAATAATAAGCTCAGTCTCATAACAAAGTTGCTTGTTCAGAATATATAAATAATAACCAGAAACAAAAAGAAACCACTGGTCTCTCATTTATACAGCAATTTGGGGTTCTGTCCTCCCAGAGATGTTAATGGCAAGGTTTTAATTAATTTCTATGGGAACAAGAGTGAATATTTCTTCTTTTCTTACCATCAACAAGTCCTCGAAGGCGACACATTTTCAGAAAATTCTCACAATTACCGACACTTTTCTTAGCAGATATATTTACTCAGGTTGCAGGTACTGAAGAAAACAAATTACTATCTTTTCAGACCACAAGATTCTACTAAATATTTCTTAACATAAATATACATATGCATTATACGTATAATTACACATACTAGTTACAGGCAGTAGTCCACGGTACTGTATTACTTAAAGGTGAGAACTCATTTGCTTAAGGAATTAAAGCATCCTAATCTAAGGTGTGTGCATGAAACTCCATGAAACCTTGATGCAACTCCTGAACTCATACTCACAGGCTCAGATTTAAAAAGGACGAATCGGTACTGGGCCAAGCCCAAACATCGGTATCTTCAACAGATCCAGCTGAGTGATGCTGATACTTAAACACGCTGCTATATTTTCTTCCATCACACAGAGGAAACGATCCTCAGAATAGGGATTGACTGGAATAGGAGACGAGATAGAAGAGATTATGATTAGGTTTTGCCTAGCCCATGCTAATCTTCTACTATAGTTTTGGTTCCTTCTTGCTAGGAAAGAACAGAATAATGATTTAGAGAAGCCCTTAGGCTGATGAAACACAAAGCATAGGAAGCAACCTGCAAAACAGAATGATTGCAACCCAATGCAAGAAGTGAAAATGTAAGCTCCTTTGACTTACAGTATATATGAATACATGAGTTAGTAAAATAGTTACAGATGTGTATCTAGACCAAATAAAAAGGCCTTGTAGCCGTGCAGAAAATATGTATCTGCTCGTGCTGCCCTACTTCCACTCTTAGGAATGCTTGAAGCAGAAATAAAAGTGTTTGCTTGTATTTTGAACAAATGTTGGATGAAGCAAAATTCTGAGCAACCGTGAACTAGATAAAGACCTTGATCCTGCTCTGTAATGCATCGTAAGACACAGTTCACAAAGACCAGCTCTGGCTTAGGAAAGCAAGTCTCCCTAAGCTTTCTCTGCAGTCGGTGGAGAGAGGGATCATCCATCCCCGGCTATTGCAAATAGGCATCGTTCCATTTGAATCCATGGAAGCCAACCAACATATACAGGCTGAATATCTTAGGCTGTGATCCCAAATCTACAGATCTGCACCTCTTAATAATTCTTCATACGCCAAACGTAATGACATTGGACAACCTTTCTGAGCTTTGATTTGCAAGCTTTTCATTGAAAACATTTTCAGTGTCAAATGGCCCTCCAGCTGAATTCCGTATCACAAGTTTGGTGCAATTTTGGGTGATTCCAGGGTGCTTTCTCAATTTTTTAAAGAGTTTGCTCAAATTGATTTGTAAAGTTTTACTTTGTTTTAGAAGAAGCTTTCTCTAAAAAAAGTTTTTAAAGGCCTTCAGGGAAATACAGTCTCTTTTCATAAGACTACTGGACAAGCAGGTGGCTAGGTCTCAGGCTCTTAACTCTTCGGTGTTATAGGCCATCAGGGAAGATAAGAGAAATGCTGCTTTTCTCTTCCTTTTTTGCTTTCCCCAAGCAAAAATGAAATTTTTACAGGGGTGAGGTAGTAATCTACAACACCTGCAAAGAGAAAGCATCTACTTGATCTTTTGACATGCCATTTCCTTATGCAGCGAAGGCAGAGATGAAAATGAGGTATTTTTTAGTAAGGAAAGAAGAAAATGGTAAAATCTCCACTTGCTCTTGTACCTCTCATTAGACCTACAGGCTCTTAAACTTAATTCCAAGTTTAACCTGGACAAAGAAATGGAAAAAATACACTGTAGGGAACAAGACTACATTGGCAGTGGAGTAGCTTCAATGACCTAATAGTTCTTTTTCCATCTCTGATTTCTTTGATACTATTTATAAAAAGGAACGAAAAATGATGGGCCACTCCAAACAAATTGTTACCATAAACCAATAGCAAACATCAAAATTGGCAAATGTTCCTTTAAGGCTTGCACGGCTTGTTCGGCCAGGCAGAAGACTAATAATGTACCTCTCTGAAGGTCCCAGGCTATGTTTATTTCCCATATTTATTTAAATGAAAGTCAAAATACTTTTAAGCAAATCGGCTGGTTCCAAATTTAGGAACAATTGAACAAAGAGGAATCTGCTAATTCCAGATGGAGTGCATATAGTCCCTTGGCACTTATTACTTACCAAATGTTTCGGAAAGCAAACACATGACCTAAAAGATTTTGTGAGTGTGGGGTCCTCAAAAAGCTCTTAACAAGTCATGTATTTCTAACTGTATTTACTTTACCCACACACAAAACCCACTTCATTTTCCTTTCTATTTTTTTTTTTTTTTTAAGCAGACAATGCTCCCTTTAAAGGCTGTTTATGTACGACTTGGTTATCCCATAAGGTTGGGGGCTCTCAAGGTGTCTCCTTTGAAAAGCTTCAGCTGTAGAGCATCTGCTCCCTGTGCAAGGGCCACCTTCCCCGGCACTGTGGCTGGTGCAGGTGTTCTGCTGATGTGGGGTCCTCCTGTCCAGCGGTGCAGGAAACGGGCACCCCCAGATGGTTTCTCATCTCAAAGATTCAACATAAGGTTTTGTTGGGTTTTGGTTTGTTGTTTTTTCATCTGGTCCTTTGCACATACCCAGGTTGTCCACCAACATCCTGCACATGGGTGCCAAGCCACCCTCAAAACACACCTCCAGGCAAATTAATATAGCATTTCTTATATGCATTTTGTATTCATTACTGACATTTTTTATATTAATTTCATAGGAAAATGAGTCTGATGAATACAACTAGGAATTTTTTAGTGAGTATTATATTCCATTATTATAGTCATTCCCCCCCCCCCCCCCCCCGCTCTTTTGGGGGAAGAGTAAAGTAGAAAATCTTAATTTTGAGGCAGTTTGATCAAAGTCAGTCATTTTTCAGTAGCTCTCCAACCCAAGACCGCAGCACCTTATGGAAGGGGCAGCGCCGTTAGCTCCCATGCCTTCCCCAAGCTGCCGTAGCCGGTGCACAGCAGCGTGTGTAGGTCCGCATAGGCAACGAGCCCGATCTGTATGGGAGTGAGGGCTGCTTTGGGAGATCTTCTCTAAATCCCATCAATCTGAGAAGGTGGAAAGGTTTCATTTCTATTCCACTGCACAAACACAAATGCCTCAATGACAATTTTCATAACACAGACTACAAAAAGGTCAAGATTTCTGCTGTTGGTTCTCTTCTGCTGGTGGGACAAGCCCAGTCCTGCCGAAGGGGCAGAATCAAAGAGAGCAGGCTATGGAAAAGTAAACATCAGGCTTAATTATCACTTTTTTGTTGTTGTGGGGGTTTTTTTTGTCATTACTTGAACATCTTAATTCACATCTTTCCTTAAAAAAACCCACCCCCTTCCACTTTTCTCAACAGGCTTAATTATCACTTTTTTGTTGTTGTGGGGTTTTTTTTGTCATTACTTGAACATCCTAATTCACGTCTTTCCTTACAAAACCACCCCCTTCCCCTTTTCTCAGTAGAAAAAGCAAAAAATTAAAAAAATGCTAAAGTGAGTTGTGACTAAGAACAACCTAAGAGGGAAAGAACTTTTCTTGACAATATAAACAGGTAAATATAATTTAGTCTTGAGTTTTACACGAGTGCTATCTCTTCCCTTTAAGCTTTTTAATCTTTTTTTCCTCTAACGCTTCCCCTTATTTCAAACCTCTCACCTTCAGTTACGTTGGAATCTTTTCATTTGGACTTGAATGGAGGTCAGTTTTTTCACAGCCGCAGACTCAGACCAGAAAGAAACTGAGGGCAAATGCTATTATTTCAATTCAAGTACCTAGGAAGTGAAATTTAGCTGCTGACAAAGCCGTGCACCCATTCTCCCTCTTCGGTAACTCGCTGCGTGCAGCGCGATAGTCCCTGAAGCTTTGCTACTGCCGGCGTCTCTCTGTAAAGCCTTAAGCTGCACCAGCTACCTCAGCTGAACACGTTATTTTACATTTTTAACTGAAATGCTTTTTTGTTTTTATTTTAATGAATCCCCTAACTCCAAGTTTAATTAAACTCATGTTTTTTAATTAATTACCAACAAATGCAAATAAGGCAAACTACACAAACATGTATTCACCGTTCACTGATAGATAGGTGGGGGGTTTTTTTAATCCTGAAGTGTTAGGATTTTAAAATCTTAAAGTCTTGAGGGTTACAACCCCAAAATTATTTTCACTTGGGGCTTTATGTGAATATCTTACTAGTGTATGACAAGGAGCTCAACTGCTTAAAGGGACAGAAAGCAAACTGCAGGTTCTTTAGCTTTACCCAAGTTATTCTTGCTATACAGCAGTAAAACTCAGCAGAATTGGGCCTCTGCATACATTATTATAACAGAAAAGTAGAATTTCTCCATCACAGTTATGTTTAACTGCCCAAAATGCTGACAAACACAGATACAGACTCATTAAGTGCTCTCGCTGATCATTTAAGTCCAGGTACAACAGACATCCCAAAAGAAAGAAATAAGAGTTCAGGCAACAAACTGCAAGGCTCTGAAACCCAGGAAGCCCAATTTTAAGGCCTGTAATATGCACATGCTTAAAACTTAGAAACTGTCTCCTGGTACTTGCAAGTAGTGGCCCTTGCCAGTGCCTGAGGACAGTACACAGCTGAATTACCTTCTTTACTACCTAAGAGTTACTCTTTTCAGGAGAAAACATTTCAAGATCTCATGAAATATTACTCTGAAGAGTTGCTCAGAAATGTCTTAGCTTCCCTGATAACTTTTTCAACTTAAAGCGCCGTAAAAGCAGCCTGTCCCGTTTCCAGAGCTAATACGTGGGATTATTTAAATCGTTAAAGCAAGGAGCCAAGAATATTTGTTTCTGTTCTCTTCCTAGGGCTGACATGGATGAATTTGGCTATGTCCACACATCTAGTTCAGCTCACTCTCACAGTCCCAGAATTATTTGAATCCACACACAGAGGTCTCGAGCTCGCTTAAAGACTAAGCCTGGTGCTTGAGCTCTGGCCCTCCTGGATCACTGCCCGGAGCTCAGCCCAGCGTCCTGGCCCTCTGCGCCGTGAACACGAAGCAAAGCCAGCACTGGAGTGCTCAGCAAGACAGTCCTCTGGATGCTGGTTTTTCCCCTCAAGTCAGCAGGTACGAGCTGGTTTTTTCCCCACATTGCAAAGGAATTTCTGATGTGCAGCTGAACTACACACCTATGGCAAACATATTCTGCAAGCGTTGCAAGCTTTCACGTTTCCACTTCTTTTTATAGTTATTTAAAAATTATGCTTGGGATTATATATATTTATATATACCCCTATGTACGTATGCACATCACTTCTACTTCTCCCTCCCCCAAGATATCAGGCAGATTTACCATTTACCATGGGCTGGAAAGAGCAGGTCAAGTGGCTGACACTAAAGTATCTTTTCCCCCATAAAGGTGTTTACTGCCCTGGAAGTTGCAAGATGTGAATGAACAAATTTGTGCTGCTTCTTTCCCCACCAACAGGAGCAATAAATAACTTGGAGGGGAAATTAATAGCTTAGAGACCTGCCTATGTAGATAGCTTTTGGACTAGTAGGAATTTTTCCAGCTCTCTGTCCCTCCGTTTCCCCAGATGAAAAATGGGAATAAGTCACCCTTAACGATCTTATGCAAAAATTTAATTATGTTTAGCTTATCTAATTGATGTATTTTGAGGAGGTTGGCTAAAAGATGTCATATGTGCAAAGTTATTTGTTGTGTTTAAAGATATTTGTGCTCCCATCCTTGGGAAAATTCTTCACGTTCCCTGTCCTGCTGTACTTAGAAATGATCCTATCTTGATTGCGTTCCAGTTACCCCGTGTCAAAAATAATCAGGAATAGGAAAGATAAAGCGCAAGAGTGTTCTGTGGAAGGCTGCAATTCCAGCAACTCCTCCTTCCCCTACTTGTCCAGCCTAAACATACGCAATCCTTTGGGGGGTAAAAAAAAAAAAAAATATATATATAGCAGATCAGTGTCCACCCATCTCCCAAGCCATTCCTGCAGTATGATAGTCTGTAGGCAGCCACGTAAGATTTATAATCAGAATTTCATAGCTTGAGAAAGTCCTTAAAATATCCCACGTCCCCCAGCCAATTCTTTAAAAAAATGAGGAAACAAAGATATTCCCTCCTTTGCTTTTTCACAGTTTCCTTTCAGGCCATACGTCGGCGACAGGCGCGGGGGACGCCCGCACGCCGCGCCCCCTCGCACGGGGCGCCCGGAGGTGCGCGGGAACCCAGGCTCCCACCTAGACGGCCCCCGTCAAAACAAGCTTCGGCGAACAGGGGCTTTCCTTCCTTAAGAAATATTGCAAACAGAAGATTCCCATGTTTGAAAGGTCAGAGGAAAAAATATAATGCACTCATGAAGAGACAACCTCATTAATCCTGTTGTTCTTGGCCCAGTCAATAGAAGAAACATAAATGCTGTCAACACTGCGCTGCTAGATAAAGGATAAAAAGTGGGAATGAAATGTTTTACTGCAAGGACTGTTCTTATGGTTTGAGAACATTTCTGGAAATAACCTGAGCTGAGAAAATGTTCCCTAGGAGGAATACATGCTGTGGGAAACTGTGTGGAAGATAAAGTTTGGTCAGTGACCTTCTCACTATCCTCTAATCACGCAGCACACACTGCTCTAAAGAGAAAAAAGAAAAAGGGATACTGTGCAGGCAGAGGCACTTTACCTTCCCTACATTACATGAACTGAAGTGGAAAACACAAGAGTATCATAAATCTCTATTTCATGCTTTCGGATATTGTAGTGAAATAATAATCTACTGCAACTCGCGGGGAAAAAAATGTGACTTTTGGTTTCGGGGGCTTTAATAGCACAAAATGCAATACACCTTCAGTGAGCATAAAAACAAATGACTGCAAGTTGCTAAAAGGGGAAGATGCCTTT
>NW_009260274.1:4396620-4416656 GCF_000687185.1 Egretta garzetta | reverse complement strand
GCACCCCGCTCCCCACCGAAAAGCAGAAAGGACGGGGAGGAGGAAGACGCAAGGCTGCCTCTCCCGTGCAGGCGCTTCCCAGGGATGCTACATCGCAGGAAAGCTCAGTTTAAATACTTGCACGTTAATGCATCGGCAGCGTTCGGATACTGTAGCTGTACAGACAGAGTAAATATTAGCATATGTGGTTACTCCTGGGAAGATTAAGGACTCATCAAATATGGATGTCCCTAGCACTCTGCACCCGGTGAGGGTACGGGAAACCTCCCACCTTTAGATATTTGGGGGGGAATAGCACTTTTTTCCCCCCTTTTTTTTTTTTTTTAATTTTTCCTTTAAAAACAGAATGACTGTAATCACTGTCTCTAAAAGGTGGTTATTTGAGGACTGGTGTTACCATGCACAGAAATGCCAAAGCTTTTTCGGTTTCTGTCGCATGACTCTCAGAAATACGGTGTGATCTCCCCGAAATGGCATTACTGGGGTAATGCCACAGCACAGAAGTCGGGCAAATATTTTCCTTGTGCTCATCAGTTACTGGCTGTGACAAACATACTACCTAGAGTGGTAACGGGGGGTAATGATGTCATTACGGGGGGATAAATGACGCCGCTGCAGGGCACATCTGTAGTTCTTGCAAAATAGAGGGCTGGGGGTGGATTAGTTTGTGTATCCCAGATCTTTCAAATATTTCACCAATCATCACAGAAATAATTACAAAATAACGGCAAAAAGTGACTGGCGAGACCAAATACAGGCTAAGCTGAGCTGCTCAAATTAGAGATAACCCTTTTGTTGAAGAGACCTTAGAAATAAAAGGGAAGGGACTGGACAGAATGAGATTTCTTTCTGTCTTCTTCACTTGCTGGTTTCAAATCGGACATGAAACAGAAAGGGTGTAATAAGCTATTCTCTTATTTTTCTTCCATCCATCTGGAAACAAGAACTAGCAGAAGTCTGACAAGAAAGCCTGATCTCCAGCCAGATTTCTAGAAATGTTAATAAGAGTTCCTTATTCAAAAAGCACCTTCAAAACTTCTTAACTATCAGGAAGGGAACCTCAGATGTCTCATCATCGACCACAATTATTCCCGTAAAAAGAACTAGAAGTGCCCTACAGAATTCTCCCGCTACCGTCTGCAATGAAACCTACATATATAAAAATATAGAGATATATCATACAGATACATGGTAATTCTGGTGACTACCAAAGAGGTGAGGAATAAAACCTTTTGAAAAACCTAAGAAATTTTCTCTCGTGGGCTTTGCTCAAAATAAATTGGGGGGGAGTATTCCCTTTGCTTAGGTGTCAGCTCAGAGCTTTCCAGGTGCAAACCAGGAACATCTCAGAGGCTCCCTGGAGATGGGGGAGCACCTCCAGCACTTCAGGGGGGTACAATTCAGCTGCAAAACGAGCTCAGGACCACACAGGTCCTGCAGAGGCACATTGCACTAGCAGAGAAGCACCAGCAGAATTTCCCTGCTCCATTTTGTGCAGCGCAACTTAATGGCGTTATCGACATCTTCTGTGATATACGTCCTGTGATCAGTGCAATTACTGCATGTCATCACCACTGTAAATTTACCCAGCCCGAAACCATTTTAAACTTAAACTGCGTACTTAAGAACTACTATCCACCTCCTCTTTGTAAATTAGCTATATGATTTATCTGTGGGAACCATTTCAAAAAGTATACATTCAGAAATACATATACCACATGATGTCTTTTCCATATGGCATCTCATAATTATTTTGCTGTGTGTGAACATGATGAAAACAGTTTCATAATTCTCTAAGGGTTAGGGTAAATTATTTCAATTAGACATATTTCAGAGCAAACATTACCTTAGGGTTTATTAATAATAGTACCTGAGAAGGAACAGCTGCCTTTTAAGCAGCGAGAGCTGTCAGCTTCTCACTGCCCCCCCTGTAGCACCCCTTTTGTGACTCTAAAAAAATGGCAGATTTTCTCATGCTTTACCTAAACAGAGAACTTGGCAGCAGAGACCTGGTTGTAATCCTCAGCAAGGGAGCTGGTGGGTGGATTTTTTCTCTATAAACTCTTGTATAAACCACACCAGTCTCCTGGTATTTATTTTGTGTAATGTTGGAAATCATACACAGATCCAACAGGCCATGTAAAGGAGTTTTGTAACTTCCTGAAACCCTTTCAAGCAAAATCTTTTCTCCAACAGCAGTCCCAGGTCGTCAGGATATTATCACCGTTTTTTAGGGGCAAAGTTCCTCGACCATTTGTAATAGTATAGCATTGAAAAGACGAAATGGAAATCTAAATTAGATCAGCTAATTATTAGGAGTTGCTATCACGATTATTAACAGGAAAATTATCTCCACCGTCAAAGTATACAGCCCATTTTGTGAGCACGAGGCTTACAAACAGCTTGCCGCGGAGATTTATGTGCTCTATTCCTCATCTGGCTGGTTTTCCATATTAATGCTGTCGTATGACATGCACGGATTTTGAACTACCGATCCTGTGCCCATACCCCTCTGCGCAGTGCAGCCCGGCCGTGTCGACGCACCGCATCACTCTGCAAGCGCAGCTGCCTCTCTGCAAGCAATACCCATCTTTTTTTACACACAAATGCCTAAGGATCACCTAGGTTCATACGAGTCCCTAAAATCCTGAAGTGGAAGCGTGCTGAGAGCCAGTCGGTGAGCAGGCACGGAAAATCCCTGCCTCTCCTCAGCCTACACAACTTGCAGAGCAGCGAGTGAATTGACCCTGAATACACAGTCACTAAAGCTAGGTTGAAGAAAGGGACAGAGTTCCGTCCGTTGGCTAATAAATAATGCAGGTACAATTGCAGAGAGGGCTGGTGTGACTGTTTGTTCCAACCTGTGGGCTGGAAGAAAATTGTTGTGGAGCTGTAACTCTCAGTCTGAGAGTGGGAGGTGATGGGCATCAGCCCCCCCATCAATCCTGCTCATGCATGGAGGAGGGCTGAAGGCACTCAGTATGGAAAAAAAAAAAAAGTTTAAACTGAGATACATCTAATAGTGTCTGTTCGAGAGTTTTAAAATGAGTATGCTGAGAAATCAGCTCTCACCTTGACTGTCAGTCTTCAAATCCAGCAACCCCTGTGTGCCTATGGAGAGTGGGCTTCTAACTCACGTGGCATATCGCTGCCATCACGAATACACACATGCACACAGAGCACAAGAAGAGAGAAAGAAGATGTACTTACACACATATAGGTATAACACACACATATAAACCCATGTTTGCTTGAAAGCCAATACCAAGATAGCTAAAATGCTTAGTTATCACCTGGGCAAACATGACTGCTTCACTACATCCTTATCATACTTTAATCTTTTCATCTAAGCTACAAGAGGAAAAAAGTATTTCCAAAGAGAAAAATTGATTGGTAAAAGGCTTTCAAGCTATAAAATATTTCCTTTTGGTTCAGGTCCTAGTATTTTTGCCTGGCTCACGTTCAGAAAGCTCTATAACTTCGCTGAATGATTTCCAAAGGCCTCTTGCCTGTATCTTTGTGCAAGAACACTCACATTTAGCCTTGAAACTGCCACTTAAAAGACAAGAGAAACCGTTTGCTTCTCTATCTTCTACCGCATAATGAAGCATGTGGATTTCTACAGAGCTGCTTGCCTGTGACTTCTCCAGGAGCAACCTAGCCTGGTCCCAGCCCCACAAAGACCTTCAGCACTGGGTGCTACAGACCCAAAGGTCCTGGGCCAGACTTACTTTCCCACTTGCGTGTCCTCCTCCAGCGTGTAAAAACTCATAGGAAGCGAACGAATGAGAACGCTAAGCCTCAGAACTCTAATAAATTGAATAAACAAGCTTTTATCTAATGTTTGGACTTTGAAACTACTATCTCGTTTTGGGAAGTCTATATTCTCAATCACGGAAACTTCTAATCTCTTTCTCCATGTCATCCAAGGAGGGGACTGGCTTCTGACCTTTGCCTTCCTCTCTACTTAATCCCATTATTTATTCTCTTTCTCTCCATAACGAGACAACCTTTACTTCAGCTCATAGGCTTTTATACTTTTCAAAATCCCACAATTTTCTGAGTTCAATTTTTTGGACAAGTCTCCTGAAGAAATGAAGATTACATGTTGGTCCTGTCTGCCAGACCCTTTCTTCCTTAACCATTTGCAAATTCATTGGCTTATTTCAATCCAATTCAATAGAGAGGTAGAAGCCCTGAAGATAATTAAATTCCTGTAAGTTCTGCAAACATTGGCAGCTGGAGACAGGTAAGGGATTGAAAGGAGTGCCTCTGCTGCAGGAAAAGCTGCAACATGAGGCTCTACAGTACCATTTCCACTGGCTTGGCCTTGGCCAAGAGGTAGACGCGTGGGTCTGTAGGGTTCCCAGTCTCTTGTGCAAGCAGCAACACAGGGGAAACTGAGGCATGGTCTTGTAGGCTGCATGGAGGGTGACCAGGGGTAGTGCAAGAAGGAAGACATTAGTACCTGAGGCATGGTCTTGTAGGCTGCATGGAGGGTGACCGGGGGTAGTGCAAGAAGGTGAAGACATTAGCACCTGGAGGGGGGAGTACTAAATAAAGGTCCCAAATCCATAGGAAATGAAGCTTCAGTAATTCTGCATCTCACAATACAACGTTCTTATTGCTGTCCTCATTTCCTCAAATGCTCATTCTCAAACCCTGGTTTCACCCAATTTCTACAGAGGAATAGAAGAACAAGCAAACTGACACAACCGCCTGGTACCCAGAGAAGAGAACTTTGTACCAAATTCTACATCCGTGCATAAAGTCTCGTCATCCACCCGTAGCTTTTGAACCTGAAAGCTAATAACAGCAATGCAGCAAATGCTTATATAGGCATTTGGCTTTACAGTAATTTCTGGCATACGGCAAGGCTCATACTATGCTCGTACCTGTTCACAATAACGTTGCATGAGTGACTTGGGTACATACTCGTGCTCAACGATTACGCAATATCCTATGTTGGCAATGGGACTAGGCTGGGAGTCAGGAGACAGACTTCCATCTGTTAGTAAAAGGTTGTGGGACTGTAGAAAGTTTTCCTTTTTTTCCCCCCCCTCTGTCCTTCTTTTTTCCTCGCCTACACTTTGCCTTTTTTATTAGTTTGAGCTAAAAGTCCTTGGGCGGAAAGGCCTTTTTTTCACCAGATGTTTGCATGAGCCTAACACATTGGGAGCCCTTTCTTAGTTGAAGTCCAGATGGCCTGTTGCAAAGTAGATAATAACAAGATTCTAGCAAATACTGATGTTCTTAAATCTATATGACAACGTCACTTCTGAAATGAGAATACTTGTCTGTATATGGTATAAGAATATGTTGTTACTTGTGTACTTAGCTGTAATAGCCCCACTAAAATACAAACATAAGATCTTAAAAGTATCTCCGTCAAAATTAATGGACAGTCTGACAGAGATCAAACTTGTTTTCTGCAAAGAGATTCATAATCTTAAGGCGTCTGAGATTTTGCCATGCCTGTCTCGTTTCTGTTCCACCGTGTTATGCTGTGCTGCACGCCGTACCCAGTCTGTTAAAAAGCTTTCTCTTCCCTTGCTCAAGGAGAAAGGCTGGACCTCTCGTGAATGTTGTCTACTGCCCACGAGTCTGGCTCAAAACCCATCTATAAATTTCATTTGCCTTTTGAAGAGAAGAAATTTTCCTTGACGAAGGTGATTATCAGGTATTAAAGGCTAATCTTATAATAAATTTGTGAATTAGTAAGCTTATTTCTTAACTAGTCAAAAGCAAATCCCTCTTGCTCATACCTTGTTATGCTAGCATTGCACACTATCGTATCACTGGTATTTAATCGTTTGTCAGGGAAAAAAAAATTCTCAGGCAGAGATATTCACTCACTGAAATGAGCTGGGGTGGCTAGGTTACTCCCCATAATGTGTTTTTCAGATATTTTTTTTTTATTTAATCCCGAAGGGCTTTTATTTTGTGTCAATTTGTACAATAAAGTTCTCTTTTATGAGCCTGACTTTGCTCATATGTTGTTAGTGCACTTAATTAAACTCAGAAATGCTTAATTCTTTCTAAGGCCCTAATTCTGTTCTGAAATACAAACACCGTTATGTATCCTCGACGGGAGAAAGTCAGTGTAATTTGACACAAATTTCAAAGACCTCCCCGAAGTGTTTCATTCTGTGTTGTGCAAAGGAGGGAGGAGGGAAACGGTTGAATATTGGCTCTTGAATTGTCCCCATTTCGAAAGTGAGGACATTCTGAAACGCTTGGACCCGCTTCTAATACCCCTGTAGTCTGGTTGCACGGCTTGATTCAGGTCCATCTGTACCCAAAAGCCGGAATAAATTATGCATGTGAGGGGCTGCAGCAGCCTTCGCATTAAATATTGATCTGCTGGTCCTCTGCCACTCTGCAAGACCGCGCATCTCCAGATCCACCTGTCTGCACCACGGTGACGGCAGCTCCCCGAGGAGGGGCTTTAACGTTGCACACAAAGCCTATCATCCAAAATAGGTGGATCTAGAGCAAATTTCTCGAGCATAATTTATTCCACGCCCTTGCTAGCATAACAAGTGTTCCTGAGCCTCTGTGGATATGTATTCAAGAGGGAGCTGTCTGTCTACATTTGATTTTACATTTCCTTCAGCTAGTTCAGAGATCCATAAGCAAAATCTGGCACCTGGGGACATCCAAGAGGACTGTGAATTCATAAACAATAAATGGTTTACAATCGTCCATACCTCAATATTTTAGTCTCTGGCAGATAGGGTTTGGATAACTGGGTTTCCGTAGCATGCAGATTCTGTGTAATACAGGTTTATTCACCTATGCCGCATATTTCACTTGACCGTTTCTGAGCACAAGTATTACATGAAGGTGAGGAAACAAAAAACTACCCCAAGGGGTGTCCACATGCTGAATGCAGGGAGAGATCTCCACCTACACTCTCCCATTGCTAGTCTGGCAGGCAGAGCTACCTTTCAGCGAGATGGAGCGTATGCAGAACCCTTTTCAAAGCAGCCACTTAGGCATGGGATCCAACGAGACTAATGAAAAACTCTTTCTAACCCTACCACAGCACTTCTTGACCTCGGCCTCCTGAATCAGGGCCACACTTTGCAAATGTGCTGTGGCTTAAGAGACAGATCGCACCAAAGCAAACCCTCCTTCCCACACCTTTCCCCGAAACCCTAACAACATAAAATGGCCATTTTTTGTTCCAGAGGAAATTCTGGAGCCACGCAACACTTCCAACATCTACCAGATTGTACCTATATTGCAACATAGCAGAACTGCTGCCCCAAGAGATGGGCAAATCCCCACGAGTTCACATTTTGACTATACCATTTGCCCTCCAATACAACCCAAGTTATGGGCACCAACGAAATATCCTTTCTGAGATCCCCCTCCCATTCTGCAGCAATTCTACCTCCAGACGTAGGTCTTTGAGGTACATCAGAAGACTGGAAGCAGATGCCTTCTCCAGCCCACTTGCTTGTCTAATCCACTTGTCAGTGCATTTGCTGGTAAAGGTGCTGACACTTGTTTGAGACATCAGAACTGTAAGACTGAATCAGACCTGTGAAGTATACGAATAACTATGAGTGTTAAGTAATTTCTCTTACAAGAAATAACTGTGAGCAATTTTCCCAGTATTCCTTTGTTACGTCCAGATTTCTAAGTTGCGGCAGGTCATTAAAAACATTTCCAATTATTTTCTTATTAGACACTCCAGACATATTCAAACAAACATCTGAGAAGCCTGGCCGCATAAGAAAGGCTGGAAGGGTGGTATGGTCAGGACTGAGATCTAATAGCCCACTTTAGCTAAACATTTCCAGGCTAAGTCACATATTGAAGTTTTTCCACACCTGAAAACATAGACTCTTACTGAAAATTACTTAGTAAGGGTTTAGTCTTGGCATGCCCATTGGCTTCATATTCCAACCAGATAGAAAACTCTTACAAACTCAGCCTCTACTATTATATTTCTTTTTTTTTTTTCTAATTGCAACAAAGCCAAGAAAGGACAAGGTTGGAGAAGACTGCAGTAAAAACGCAGCAGAATCACCCCCTTTTCTTGTTTTCGCAAAGAAAGATTTGGTTTTAGCTTTTGGGAGGAGATTCAGCTCAGCTGACATTTCAGCATAACCAGTACATCCTTTCCTATCTGCTGCACCGAGCCGAGTTCAAAATAGCTGAATAGAAATAACTAGCGGGCCAGTTGTGGATCTGACATTCAGAATTAAGCAGATGGTAAGCACAAAAATACAGTCTGGGTTAAATACTGACCACATTTGCCAGAAGCACAGACAGAGAAACCCTAGCCACATCCAGATCATAGGCAGAACACATACAGATCTACCAAAACAGTAAGAGCAGAATTCAGTATAAATTATTCTGTGTTAATAGTACATGGACATCTGACAGTATTTTTCTTTTATGCACTTTTTTTCTTCAAAAGGATGGAATTTCACTCTGTACTGGACACTTTGGCCAAGAGTTTTTTCCCAAATGGATGCAATCCCCTTTCTGATCTGAGTGCCTAACACCAGTCTCCTACCATTGCATCCAGACACGCTGCCCCCGCCGCGCTGACGGGTAGGAGGTGATATTTAAAGCAATGCCAATTGAACACAACAGGGGACAGGCATAGCAGAAGCAACAGAAGGAGGATTTTGCAAGAGCTCACTAGGTCACATTAAACTCCTTCTCTGGCCACATCCAGTGTCCAGCCCGTATGTCTGAAGATCTTGCTGTAAGCCCTTGTTATTTATTTGGAAATTCACTGTGGCTGTGGTTTAACTCTGTATTTCGGAGCTATTCTTTAATTGACATAGTGCACTTCATCCTTCATAAACAATAATCAAAGGGTGCCAGTGCCTTGGAGGACAGGGAGGCAGATGATCAATACTAGTGGATGACCTGGTCTCTATAGGAATGCTACTTATACATCTAAATTTGTACTGAAGGGAAGAAAGCAAGTGCGCAAGAGCTGTATTTATTAGGTTAAGAGACTCATACCTTTGGCTAACCATCAGTAAAATCCCCGCAGACAAACTTCTTTGTTTCTGGCAGAAATAAATATTTATTATTGCACTGGGAAAAAAATACTCTCACAAAGCCTAACTATTTTAATAAAAAATTTAATATGTTTATTTCTTCCAGACAGGAGATAAAAAGCTGTCAGAAAAATAATAGTTTAAATTACAGCGAGATGTTTTCGTTACCTACTCTTCCTTTTTCTTCTTTCCCAAAATCTATGTGGCAAGCTCAGAATTTTTATTTTTGTACGAAATGTCAAAGAAACGCTTTATGGTAAATGCCTGCTCACTATTAATTCCTTTGTTATTAAACGTGGGAACATTAATTACCATTAATCGTTTTGGCTCTAATATAGATTTCCCACAATAAAATCTTTACACACATATACAGACCCTATAATCTAATCAAGCAATTTTCTCCTACCTACTTGGAAGGGAGAGAAAGAAAAAGATTGTTATTGTTATTTCTGTTTTTTTTTTTAATTTGGAGGAGGAGGAGGCGCAGGAGAAACCGGTAATGGGACCTACATAAGAAGAGAGAAACCCAATAACTATTCCTACAGCCAGTGTATGCGCTACTCAGTCAGTAACCATACTTCATAAAAGATAAAGTACCTTTATAAAAGGTAAAGAAACTCGGTAAGAAAGATAGATAGATGTAGCTCTAAGCCATCAAGCAAATATATTGCTCTGGAAAAGCAGCGATAACGATAAAACTTTGCTTTTCCTCAAGAAAAAAAGTAACATCTAAAATAATTTAGCAGCAATTAGCACAGTGCTTCCTAGCACAGCTCTGATACAGCCCAAATTTCCAGTGCAGGCAATGAAATTTCACGTTCACTGACGTAAACGTAACAGAAGTTTATCACGATAGAGAAGAAATGCAAAGTTACAAATGCTGGTTGCTGTGGACAAGGTAGGCATGGGATCATGTACTGCAAACTCCGTTGTTTTGCAGAGCATAAAACTGGGCTGCTGACCCCTTTTTAAACATGCCATCATCAGATTTACTGATTTTCATATTGGCAGGTACGTTCTTTAAACCGCTGCAGATAATTTTGCAGAATAAGGTTGTCATTACTCCTCTAATTTGAATAAACATGATGAATGAATATACTGTATTTCTCAGAACAAACAAGCTGCAAGCTCCATCTTAAGCACAGAAGCTACAGTGTGACTGATTAAGTATGTATGCTGCTTGCCAAATCTCTGCAGATCAACGCAGGACTTAAATCTCACTTTCACTTTTAGACTTATAATTATTCTCAGAATGAAGTTTCCATAATGAACAGTTAAAACCATTTATTTCAAATATTGATTTACAACTGGAAGCCTTACATTAATATGTGTCTTAGTCACTTTGGGCCTTTACCACTAATCAAGGGCTGTGCAGGCAGAGGAGAAAAACTGCACGATGATACCCTTCACTGCTACGTGGTCCACAGAGCACACTTGGAAGTCCAAAGTCATTCATCCAAAATCCAGCAGCGCAACAGTACAATGGAATTCCAGCAGTACCTTAAGGCCTTTCCTCTCGCCTCTTGTTAGATTTAATTTCTTTAGTCCATCCTTGCAAAACTTGAACAAATTAGGTTTTAATCTCTCCATTCATGGCTTTTCCTCTGCCTTCCCAGTCCAGATAGCTCCCATCATTCCTGTCTCTGAGCTTCCTCTATGGCTTCCGAGCTCCTCCATAAAATCCCTTTTCCACCCTAGGACTCTCGTGTCCTTTCACTGTTCTTTCAAATCATTCCAGAAACACAATAGTTAAATATAAAATTCAGTCTTCTAAGAAAAGATAGTCAAACACTACTTTTTTTTTTTTTTTTTTTCCCCTCCAGAAAAATCACTGAACTGACATAAGACTTCACAGCTTGGCCAATTCCTATATTATATCCTATTTCCCATCCTAAATCTAACTGTTGTCTTTACAAATTGCCAACCACTTCTTTCAGCAGGCAGGTAAGAAATGTTTTTAAGTAGTTTGCAGCACAAGCAGCTGCTGAGACGCTGCAGAGGTTCTAGGCCATCTATGTGCAATGGTGCATGGATGGACTCCATTCACACACTTTCCTTAATGAAATCCTTTAAGGGGCAGAAATAACGAGACATGAGGTCATCGCAGGTCATATCGATTCCTTGCTGATGGAAATATTTCAAGAAGAATAGTTATACCAGTATTTCAGTAGTTCCCAGAGATGCACAGGAACTCTATGGAGAACATCAGTTTAGATGCAGCATACAACCATTTTCATCTGCCAAGAGTGTTGCTGGAAGCACCTGACTTCCCATCTGCTCGGTAGATAGCCCACACTAAGTTCCCTCCAGTAACGTGCTAGAGCATGGATCTAAAAAGTCAGCAGTACGGAAACATCCCTCATCATTCCTCTCCATCCACCAGCAGAACTGAGGGTAACCTACTTTCTCTCAAGGAGTCCCTGTGTTTCAAATGAGCGAAATCATACCAGCAGCTCTCCAGCACAACGGCACGGAATCCACAGTGCTAACTCACATACATTATTTGATAACATTTTAGCACCAAACTGCTTTTTCTACCCATCAGCCCACGGTTTTTCCTCCTCCCAGGATGTCAGGGAGTTATTGACATTGACAGAACCAGGTTAACAGAGACTAAAGGAACACCACAAATTCCTGCCCCTAGCACGAGTGATGGAATAATTGGGTTTTTTTCCTTTCTTCTTTTCTTTTTTTTTTTTTTCCTCTGATGGAAAGTTTGCAAGCTCTGGACAACAACAGGTTGCAATACAGGTTATTGCAAACCACGCTGCAAACGTGCGTACCTTTTTGTACTCTGACTGGGGCCACTCTGGACCCCTCCCAAAATGACTTTGCAGAGAGGCAACGTCTGCTAAGGGGTTTTCTTCGGCTACATAAAAACCAGTGCTGTTAGGAAAGGTAAGCTAAGGTTACATGGCATATCTCTGTAATGAGAAAAAGAAAAAAAAAATCCAAATTTTTAAAAAAGTGTAGTTTTGTCTGTTTATGCCAGACCTACTATGAGCTACCCTTATCTCAATATTAGCCAAACATATCCTGAAAAAAACAAGAAACTGTCATCATTTCCAATACTACATTTTACCATCTTTGAGCAATTCAAATGTGATTCCATAGCTTATAGTTACCTTCTGGGGAAAAAAAAAAAAATAAAAAAAAAAATCTGAACATATTCAACTTCTACTACAGAAGAGACAAAATGCCTGTGACTTAGAGAACCTGTCACAAGTTATAAGCATAAATACCACAATTTTATATCTTCAGGAATAACTTCAAATATGCAGAACAGCCCCTGGTTTTAATCTTATTTTTTCCCTTAATAATTGACCTACATAGGCAACCAGATCCTTGGTACATTTTAGTGGCGTGATTTAAATATCTCTTACGTGTGCTGTAGAGTTGTCACCGAAGTCCCTAACCAATCATTAGAGAAGACGGAGGACTGGAGCAATGCTATAGTTGCCGCAGTATTTAGGAAAAAAAAAAAAAAAAAAGACAAGAAAAAAAACAACCTCAAGAAATGAACAACCTGGTGGAGATTTCAATCCATTAGCAGCACTGAGCTTGCCAGTTCTTTACTGCAGCATTTGACAAGGCTCCGAGCCAGAGATTAAGACACGTCTCCTGAGGGAGGAAAAGAACAGGAGCTTCCACACTTCATTAAGGATATGTTTTATTTGCAAACTGCCAACCCCCAGAGTGGCACTGACTTTTGGGTCATGGAAAAGGTTGCAGTTGTGCACTTGAACCGTGCCAAGCTGTGTTGGATAATACCCTTAAAAAAGCAAATCAAAGAAAAATGATAAGAAAAATAGGGAAATCCACAATCGCAAACCACCTAAAATAGGACTTGAAATGTAGCTTGTGCTCCAGTCAGGTTTTTCCTCCTCAAAAATTGTACTAAAGCAGGACAAGTGCCCAAAACAACAGGGAGCAGTTAGCTACAAAATGCATATTCATGCTGTATTTTTTTCATAATTTAAACATACATTCTCAGATTTATTTCACATTGATTGCTCTAAAAATGTTAATATCCCTATAGAGTTGAGCCTTATCATTACTTGATCCTTTGCCAAAGACTGTACTAGCATTCCACGACTGCATACATATTTTACTAAGCTATTGTTGCCTTTCCCTGGCTTGTTTTTCAAAATCCAAATAGAAATACATAACTTATATGGTTTAAAGTATAAATCATAAATCACTCATCATAAAGGGCCAATTCTTGGAGTCTTTATTTGGTATTTGCACTGGCAATTTCCCAATCATTTTCAAATGGAGTTGTATTCGAGTAAAGACATGGCTGCCAGTAAAGGTAAATTTTCTCCATTCCAGGAAAAAGAGCTTTAAAAATAATATTCTGTGTTATGTCCCAGATCCTCTTTACAGTAACATCAACAGGATAGTTTGCAATGAAAGGTGTTCAAATATAAGGGTAAGGGAAAAAAAGAAAAAAAAAAGTGCCCATGGGACCATTCCTGGGAAACTTGCCTAAGAATAGGTAAAATATACTGTTGCAATACACATGACCTATTTTCTTGGGATTGAATATACATATAAGCGCTAATAGAGGTCATCGACAAAGCCTTGAGTTGCTGAGCCTGCGCACCCAGTTGGTACGGCTGCAACCACCATTGCAGCTATTGCCCCCCCCATGTAATCTCTTGCAAGAGTTTTCCACATGCTCAGAAACCATAGGAAGAATAAAAAATTACAATGTCTTTTCATTGCTCTGGCATATCCCTTCCTTTCATAAGGATACGGATGGTGGCAGGAGTTAGATTTGGAAGAGTCTGGATTTGAACAGCTCCCAAATACTAACACGCAGTACCCACCCCTTGCCCCAGTGGCCTTGATGGCAGAGCTGAAGGCCTACAGTGGATGCTGATCTCAACCTACAACTCTCCTAGCACCACTTGCCCCACCTGGCAGACCCTCTGTGCGCCCCAGTGCTGGAATGGGGGTCTCTGGGCATGGCCTTTCCTCCCAGCAGAGTCTCTCTGCAGCCCCTCTGCATGGGCTGAGTGCGGCAAGCGATGCTGGCAGACGTGAAGGTGCAGCTTCGCTGAGATCTAAGATTATGGCTATATATCATCTTCAATACCTAAGGAAAAGCAAAGCAATTACAAATCTTTTTTTTTTTAATCTGTAGCTGAACTAAAACCATTTATGGACAGAAAATGCTCCTGCTGTGTCCTCTGCTTTTCTTCATTACCTACAAAAATACGAACTTGATAAACTACTGATACGCAGAGAAGCAAGAATTTTTAAAGTACCACAAGCCCAATCACCTCCGTAAAATTTCTCTTTCTTTCTTTCTTTTTTAAATGCATGCAGATCTCATAATATTCAGCTTTATTTCACATGTCCATGCATTGGTCTACCGAACATGGTTGAGTAGCAGCTCTCCCCCGATGAACTTCCTGATCTTCCCCATTTCACAATCCCTAACGAGAATTTCAAATAGGACTGGTACTTTCAGTATAACCCAAAATGACAGGATGTCACAACAACCATACTTGGTGGCACCCTGGCTCAGACTAGGCAAAGGCTTTGGTGAGCGCCTTTAACGAGATGAGTGGAAGATTTGCTTTGCTGCATTCCCAGAACCTCTTTGCCTCTCCTCTCTGTTACAGTCATGCAGAGAAGGGAATGTCAACAGCTGTAAAGATATTGGTCTTTTCTGTCTTCTCCATTCAGGATAACCAAATTTCTGACTTTTGGAGGAACAGTCAAACCATTGGTAAAGCTGAGATGAAAGTTTGGTTATAATTCAAGTTTCATGAATAAAATTATCAGCCAAAATAGAGCATTCGTCTAGAGAAGTGTGGCATCTCCTCCTAGACTTGTGAGTTGAGAGAGAATCAGTGATTGGGAAAATATCAAAAACTTACAAGAGAAAACTTTTGAACTGTTGGCCAACTTTGCTTTGCTCCTATAAATTTTCTCCACTTGCCATGTTCCTTTTGCAAGAAAAAGAAACCTACAACAAAAAACCCAAACCTATAAACATTAGTTAGCTTTGTGGTGAGGTGTTTGTCTGCCAACCTGAGGTTAGAAGCAGAGCTGGGATCCCAAGAGCTAGGCTTTGTATTATAGTATTGTATTTTTGATGCGGTAGTTAAGAGTCAATTACTGTTTCCATTATAAACCCTGTTTTCCAAGGGTTTATACCTCAACCATTTCCATTTCCATCATGCTGAACTTGGCATACAAGCAGTATGGATACACAATTTTTAAATAGACTAAATGAGGTTGGCCCATTTTTAGATACAGGATAGTCAGAAAATGTTTGTCAGTTGGTTTTCATTTTTATTTGTTGAATTTCACAAGCTAAACTATAGTTTCACTTTAAAAACTAGATTACTTCAGAGAACTAGCCCCTGTAGTTGGGTCTGATACCTCTTATCACTTCTAAGAAAAGCTTAATTGCATTTTTTTTAAAAGTACAAAAGCCTGTTGACAAAATTCTCCCTTTAAGAACTCATTTTCTAAGTGTAGTTTCAGATGCTGAAGTTCCCAAGCCATATGTCCCACCAGAGACTGGTGCATATCAAGCACTTATGGCTCAAAGTGGATTTCATCTGAGTAACTTACCTCATTTTGGAAAAGTGGGGCAAGGCATCAATTCAGGGGTCAACAGCTTCAGTAATAATCTTCCCGATGACTCCAAAAAGCTTTGGACTTGGCAGACTCAGAGGAATTGTCTCACTGGTTTCCCCACCGATGACTCAGGGTTGACTGTGCAACATGGGGCAGATTTCACCGTGCCTCACAGGCCAGGTGAAATCCAGGACAGAGCACACCCTTGACAAAGACCAAAATCTGGATGACCACTGGCTGTTGGAGCCCTCCACCTGGGGCTGCGTGTCACTCAGTAATTGCACACAGAAGATACTAATTGCTTAAAAGCTACTTCAGCTTAGAAAACTCACTTTGCCAAGGCCACAATGAATATTTTTCTTTTACTTCAATTTCCATGCATTCCTTCCACCTGAATTTCCTGCATTTTTTTCTATTAATTGAAGATAGCTGGAATCACAGAGCAATGACACAAAAGTTTCACAACTTGGCATTACCACTGTTTGACTGACTCACATTCAGTTCATCCCTGTGAACGCCTGTTTCTAGAGAAAAGGTTTATTTCCTCTGAAATACAAACAACTCAAAGCTAATTTTTACTAGAAAGGTTTCTGGTATTTTTCCCCACCAGAACTGTTCTACAGTCCAAAAGAAAGCAGAACCAGTTCCCTATTTTTTAAGGTGACCAAAACCACCCTGAACTTCTAAAACCACCGTCCCACTGGCATCTCAAACTTTTTTTGCAAACCATTCTTAGAGTACTCCGGTAAGATATGCAAGCTTGATTGTACTAATTTTACTCTTTGGGAAATGAATCACAGCAAAGCTGTGACTCACCCAAAATCGCACAGAGGATCAGGGTCAGATATAGGAAGAGAACGAACGTCCCAATTCCCGCTGTCATGTTTCAGGCTCTTGGCAGGTGGCTTCCCAATGCAGAAACAGAGCAGGAAACCATTAGGTTCTTCTCCAAACTTTGCTAATGGTGATAGATTTCAACAAACTTTAGGCCGAAACCTTATTTCTCATTTATTCTGGAGTGACAGATACATTAACCTAGTCTTATGCACGTAATATCACCCAACATTGCCACCTCTGCACATCCCGCATCGCGGCAAGGTGAGATACCAAACTGGTAGGCCTAACACCAACCTTCATTGATGCTACTGTTTGCATCGTATTGTTTGGTTGATGCAATTTTTCTCATGCGTAATAGACAGGGCGCACCGCAGGGGCGAAATGCCCAGTTACCGTCTTCCCTTTCACCATCTATGTACAGCCACCATAGGCTGTATGCTCTGAGAGCACACACTCAGATGATGGTTTTGCGAACACTGAGAAGAACAAGTTTCTTGAAAGCTATCAAAGCCATCCTTATTATCCTTTATGGGCTGTGTAGAAAACTTCTCCACTATTAGACATTTAACTGGAGTGCAGCAGAATGGTTTTGCTGGCCCCCTCCAGTTCTTCGGGTAAAAGCTCTGTTCATAATCAGTTTCTGCTTTTTTAATGACCCTCAAGAGGTCCCTTCCGGTACACTTCAGTTCCCTTTCTAGTGTCCCATTGATTTTACAGACTTTAGGAACTCGCTCTTAACCTTCTGCTTTTTTCCTGGATCACTGCTGAATGATGAGGCACTATACAGCCTTTTGTTACCCAGTACGCTGAGAGTGATAGCTGGAGAATTAAAACACCACTTACAATAACATTTGCTAGAGAAAGAGACTGCTCTTCTCTCAGGGCTATTTACCCTATTTATGTGCGTGATTTTCTTGGAGAACAAGAAAGACTTCAGACCCATAGGGGAAAAATACAGGACTATCTGCTCAAGTACGAGATGGAAATTCACTCTACATTTGTACCGTTAATATTAGCAACAGAAGTGTTGGGAAGGGTGGGCCAGAGCCTGGGAGATGGTGAGCAGCGTGTAAGAATAAAAAATAGAGATGAAAAAAAAAAAAAAAGATTTAGAAGGATTTTCCAACTAAAGTGTTTGCAGTTATCTGATTTGATTCACACGAAGCCACATCAGTGCCAAAAATGATTGCTTGTTGGGGGGGGGGGCGGTTTGAAGTTAGAGAAGTTTGAGAAACACCTCTTAAGACATGCCAGGTAAATTCAGACAGGAGGGTGCCCTCCCAACCACAGTGTAGCAGGGGCACAGACTGTGATTAAATGTGCCATTCCTCCCAATGACTCTGATCTTTCTCAGATGCTCTCATTTCACCAGGATCCTGCTCCATGATCTCCCCTATGCGATTTTAGGACCGTTTCCTTCGCTATGTCCTGCCCAAGTAACATAGTAAGCTTTTTAAAGATAGCTTAGTTCCTTGAAAAAGATAAAGGACAGAGCTCCAGTATCATACTGCAACCCCCACACCCCAAATTTTCCCAGGAGGCTGAGGTTCAGGCAACTCCATTTGCATCAACAGGTTTGAACCAGCACGTGGAGATGGTTGCACCCCAATTACCACCCGCCGCCCACTCTCCGCTCCCGCTGCCTGGCTGAAAGATGCTGGGGGGGAAAGAAAAAGAAAAAAAAAAAAAAAAAAAAGCAACTTTAAAAACAGAAAAAAAAAAAAAAAAAAAAAAAAAAAGCAATCTTAAAACCAGAAAAAGAAATTCCATCGTTGTTGTTGTTGAGACGCCAGCTGAAAAAGAATCATTATAAAGCAGTTGCTACTTTCGGGGGGAGACAGAGGACTCACCCGAATGATCCTAGTTAAGGGCCTTAACAGAGAGACGGCTTAACATCTCTTTGAAACGGGTGAGCCTCCCTGCTTGGCTGAGTTTGAATCGTGTGTTACTGCAGTAACGGTGCACAAATAGGGATACCCCTCCTTTTAAAAAACTGTTCGCTCCCAAAATAGCAACACAATTTAGCAATATTTTGTATCAAGACAATTACATTGTAGTATTATTGTAGTCTTAGTACCTCATTAAAACAAAAAAATGTTAAATCCTTGTTTTGTTGAACGCAAGAGATGAATAGTAAATATTGATTTAGAATGAATGCAAACATTTCCCTAGGAGTGGATAATTACAGCCTTTCTATGCAAAACACTTATATTTGAAGAAGCACTTCACTTACTTTGCCATGTGGTATACATTCTTTAGTACATTTTAAATTATACGTTGTCCTGGACAGTGTCTGCTCTATAATTTCTTGTGTCTCTACACCAGAGTCAGTATGTAATTTTAAACTGCAAACTTTCTGCCAACTAGAAGGGGAGAACAGGCTTAACTCTTTGCCTTAGCTGGGCTCAGAAATCAATTCAGACTGCACACGCAGTCATGAGACCAGTGAGCTCAGTGCTCGAGCAGCAAGGAACGAGTTTGGTTCAGCTGGAATTTAACAAAGCTGCTGCTCCCAGCAGTCCTCGTTTTCACACGGCATTTTCTGATTACGTACGAGGCTTGATGCGCTCCAGTTTCTAGCCAGATCACAAGGAGTCCAAAAGTTGCGAACAAAAACTTTACTTCCAGAGAATTCACAACTGAACTGGACATTTGAAAGAGAGCGGCTAGGCTGAGAGCGTTTGAACGCATATTTGAAGCAAAGGATTTATTCTACTTCTTTTGGCATTAAGATGTGTAGTTTAGTCGCAGACTGACACGGGACTTGCTCGCCTCTTTCCAAGGAGGGTCAGGCACGCGTATGGTCCCCTCGTGAAAGGAGGGGACAGAATTTATGTTCCAAACCCTATAGCACTTGTCAGGCATTTTAAACTGTGTAGGTTTATTAGGTTGCAAGACTAGGACATAAATTCATACACAACTTAATCAGGCTGCATGAATGTGAAGACAATATGCCCCTGTAGTAACTTGGGAGATTAATCCAAATGACTCGTGAATTTTGTTATCTTGCACAACCACAAGCACCCTTAACTGCCTGTATTTTATGGGCCGAGTTTTCCAAACCTGGGACCTCGCACCTAAATTACTTTATTTTCATAAATATTCACATCCTCATCTCTCCACCCCCAAAACAGAGAAAAGCCTAAATGTATATTTAAACCTATCCTAGTTTAAGCAGCATTTGAAGAAGGACTTACAGCCCCTTGGCACATCGTACAAGGCGAAGCTTATACGTTTTGCTGGATACAGAAACTTTAAGCCCCACAGAAGATTACTGACTATGGTTATTTCATTGCAGTAATGAGCATTGCAATGGTACTCAAAGGAAGAGCAAACAGGAGCTGAATGTGATTCCAGACATTGACCACAAATTGCACTGAGTAACCCAGCACTGAATAAAAGCACGGCGCTGGTAGGAAGCTGTTACATGTGCCATATACTCTGATTATCGCCAATGTTTTTCTGTAAAACGTACAAAGCAGTCTGTAGCTTCAGGTCTTACACCCCCCTACACACACCAGCACACACGTGTTTGCTCACAAAGCAGATCCCAGCGTTATTCCTGCT
>NW_009260274.1:4344132-4396592 GCF_000687185.1 Egretta garzetta | reverse complement strand
AAACCACTGAGTATTTACTGCTGTACACTAGAGCTAAGCATAGTTTTAAGGAACCCATTAGGGGAGAGGTGGAAAAGAGAAAGAAACTACATAGATTTGAAAGAAAATTGAATTTACAGTTTCAAGATAATTTCCTGGCCAAGGAAAAAAGGGAAAATGAAAAAAGAAAAAAACAAAAGGTGTATCAAAATATAGCAAGTGCTAATCGAACCAGCAAAGGATTGCTGGGAGAAACGATGAAGTGCTGATGCCCCGTATTTTCTCCAAGACCTTTCTCATGAGCCCCACCCTTCACCCACCGCCAAACCCTTTCCACACGGAGGTTTTATTCGGCAGCTGATCATATGGAGATACATTTCCCTAACGTGTGTTTCCTAAGACACAGCTTTGTACTTCCAGAGAAGCTTAGCAGAGCATTAAGGCAAGAGACTTCAGTCCTGTGGGCAAAGTTATGTGTCTACAAGGAAAATATTCAACCTCCCTACTTGGCACCTACCCCTGTGCTATTTGGAGGTAGCCACATCTCTACAGCAGCACCCAGGATAGTCCTGCTCAGAGCGACTGAAGAAACCTTCCACTGGAATTTACTTGCTTTAAAATTAGCTCTTCCCCTTGCCCCCTATTCCGAGGATTTGCATAACCATAGGGGAAAAGACGACACGAGATAAAAATAAATTTGGCCGCCGCAGATCCAAAATCAAGGGGAAAGTGTCAGGGCAGTGTTTTGCTTTGGGTTTTAGTGGAGACAAAATAACTGAAACTACTAGGAAAGATAACGTATGACTAAGAAAATTCCCTGAGCAATCAGAGGATGTGTTTTCAGCTTTTTTACATTTCAGTTTTATTTTCTCACAGCACTGAACTAGGATGAGATTGGAGTCCCATGACCAAGCTGGCACAATCCGCGCACCCTACCTGGATAATCAGGGATTGTAAATCATCATTTTATAAGAATTTAACTTTTCCGCCTCCAACATAATCAAACGTAGTGGTGAGGGGGCCACTAATCATGACAAAAAATATACTTCAGGTTCTTTCTTGAGGTGCCAACTCCAATAAGTTCTCCGAGTGAAATTAAATGCACGCTCTTATTCCAAACCACAGTTTCCCCCTGGGATGGACGAATCTCAAGTGGGGGCTGAAAGTTGTACCACAGCCCAGGGTTACACCCATTTTTGCAGGTTTTTTTAACTACTGCATGTAGTATAAATTGTACTCCAGCCCACTCAGTGACTATGCTTTCCAGCATTGGTAATAAAAAAAGATGTCTTCATAGTTTCCACATTCCAGCACTAACGAGTGGGCCAGTCCATATCTTCCCTCGGTTTCTCACAGTTTTATGTTTGTTTGCTTTAAAGGCTTCTCCGCGAAGCTAAGGGCAGAAAAGAAAGAAAGATCTGATGTGTGGCATAAGTGACGGTTGGCGCCGAGTCTGAGAACAGTAACAAAGAGTCATTTTAGAGCAGAAATTAAAGTGGAAAAGACCTATTAGTCTGCACACTTCATCTCCCTGCCAACGTGAGGTTGCTCCACGGAGGGATGCTTTTTCATCGGCTCAGCGCTGAGGGCTCTGCTCCTGCCACCAGCACGCTCCCACCCCAAAATCGCGCCATTTGAGTGCAAAAAGCAGCCCTCTACATCCCAACACTGCAAATCCTCAAGGAGAGAGCTTCACCTCCTGAAGCCATCAGGGAGTGAGCATCCCCGGTCCACGTGCTGCCGGGTGCTGGGAGGACCCTGCCCCGACCCGTCCTCTGGCACATGAGCCGGCCATGGTACCACCATGTCAGCTGATGCCCCGCCACCGCATTGGCCAAAGCAAACATCACACCATACAAATTTATAACAAAAAGCAGAGCAGAAGCCAAACACAGTGCCCTCCTGGTGGGAGTAAGCATGGAGATAAGACTTTTTTTTTTTTTTTTTTCCCCCCCTTCCTCCCCTTTCTTCTTGGAAGGGAGGAGAAAGGTTTCTTGGCTGCTCACTGTAAAATATAGCCCTGGCAAGGGAGAGGGAGAAAAGCTAAGCACTGGCTTCAGCAGATATCGATCTCTGTGCACGTTGAAGTGGATGGTGACCTTTGGCAACCTCGCCCCCAGCCAGAGAGCGGGGTCAGAGGAGACTGTCTGAGATGGAAAGAGCCGTTTTAGCCACTTTTTAGCCTTGCAGTCCCTCGCAGGGTATGAAATCCTGGAGAACATACATGTTCTGGCAACACAGGAGAGCAAGTAAAAGGCCAGCCAGCGCTGCAGCAGGGTGGGCAAACTGGAAGGAAAGGGTGGAGTGGGGTCAAGTTTTCCCATCCCGGTTCTCAGATCATCTCCAGAAAGCTGATGGTATAGAAGGGAGCTAGAAAGGGTGAAGTCCTTTGCCTGTGGCATGAGTCAGATGTAGGGGTAGAAGAAAACAGTGGAAGCACAAATGGGCTCACAGGATTTAAAAAAGAAAGAAAAAAAAAAAAAGCGTAAGTTCATACTTTAACAATACTGGCACTCAGGAAAGATGCCTTTTTTTGAAAGCTGTCGTGTGTTTAGGACTCCAGTATTCCCCTCCAGACACATCCATCCTCCATTCACGGGACCGATGGCCAACGCATTCACGGCTAACCCGGCGCATTCCTGATCTCCGGGCCCCGCTCTGCGTGTGCAGAAGGACTTTTCACAATGCAGGCAGTTGATCTGCACACACTGCGGGCTTTGTCCAGGACTTCTCAATGTCAGGCATCCAAACTGGAGCTGCTGAAGTCCGGAAACAGCCCAGACAAATAGCCAAAACACTATTTCTCTGTATGCAGAATATTTTCAAGCAGAATAAATGCGCTTGGATTATCCCAGCCGTGTAGGGGAACAACCTTACAAGTCCACAATGAGAGCGTAGGGACCCAGCAGACAGGCCAGCTAGGGAACAAGTCTCTGTATCAAGTGATAATCACGGGTGGGAGAAACAAATCTGAATTTCCTAAGTGCAGAGAACGCTCGCAGGGCTGGTGGAGGCCGTACTTCCCATACGAAAGTGTTAACAAGCAGTGAAAGAACTGAAGCGCATCTAATTAAAAATGCATACCAAGGCATAAAGACAGAGTATAAGAGTAAACAAATGGCAGAGACCAGATTTGTTTGCAATAAATGAAGAGGAAAACACCACACAATGCAAACTCATCCAGCACGGAGGATATGGAGGGAGGCGAGCAGGCAAAGGCACCGCTCTGCAAAACCTCCCAAAACAAAGTACAAGGCAAGCGAAAAGCACGCGGCGTGCCTGAGCGCAGACGAGCAGGACAAGGGCGTGGAAGTGGTGCAGAGACACGGTCCTTGGTAGGAAACATTTGCCATTTCAAAACAGGTACCGCGCTGCAATATGGTTCGACCAAAAGATGCTGCCAAGCAGAGCTCCAGCTCAGCATATGAACAGGCCATCACGGGACACAAAACAAAACAAAGCCTTCTGGAAAAAAGTACATTTCAACATTTCTGCTGTAAAATGTCTAGGGAGAGGCAGAAACACACTGAGTTGGGCCGGGAGGTTTGGGTTGTTCCACCCTGGGCATCTTAAAGAGCCGCCTCTGGTTTACCAGCTGGATGCACAGAGCCCATGACTATCCCTGTGAGCAACACCACCTTATTTGCATTGGGTTTTCAGAAATAAAAAGAAGATGTACCATTCGAAAAGCTCTTGCAGCCAGGAAATACTGACACCCACCACCACTAGCGTGTTAATCATTCTGAACACCACCGGAAAATAAAGTCCAGCTGCTCTGCTAAGACTTGTGTGTGTCACACCTTTACCGCAAGAAAACCATGGGCTCTCCAGAGCCGGCAGGGACTCAGGGCCATTGGCAACAGCTTGTCCCATCTTCCCTCACCCCAGTCACGAGGCCACCTTCCTTTCTTCAATAATTTTTTTTTTTTTTTTTTTTTAGGTCCTGCAGCACTGAACAATAGTGATCACACTATTTCTCGGAAGCAGCTTTTGCTTGATTACTGCAGAGTACTGTCATCTGTTTGTTTTTTCAACACATGATAGGCCACTGTGCTCATCCTCCTGGGATTCCCGGCCAAGCGCAGTTCCCATCCAAATGGGGATAAAAGTTCAATTTTATTTCACGGTTTTGTCTTCCTTACAACAAATCTTTTCTGACAGTGTTTTCTGACTGCTAAACAGATCCGTTTTGAGCGATTGATCTAAAACATCTGTCCGCGAGATTAAAAGCAACGTTGAAGGGATACTGCGACTCGACTCGGAAGGTGTGGAAGATTTTGAACACGCAACTAGGACGCAACAGGAGGAAACTTTTAGGCAAATGCGTGCACCGCGCCGCATGGATTTTGAGGCGTGCATCTTTCCCCTGAAAGTTTTGCCAACTGCCACATAATACAGGAAGTCATGCTTCAAAATATTTAAGGTTGCATTTCTCACCATTTCCTTCTTATCTTTCATAAGACTTACATTTTAAAATGTCAACTTCCATATGGGAATGTTTATTCTCAAGGATGCTGATCCATCAGGAAACTTTTAAAATCTTCCCCAAAAGTTGTTGGGGTTTTTTTTTTTTTCCCTCCCCTCCTCTCTTCTCTTAACAGATTGCTTCTGTTTAGGTTGTACCTGCTGCCATCACCCCCCAGCCTCGAGCTGTTCTCCCCTTCAAGCAGAGAGCGCGGTGAAGGGACTTGCATACGCCTTTTGTAATACATGGAGGGGTGTGGGGGAATATATCCTGACGTTTTTATTTTCCAAGACATACAATAAGATGATAAACCAGCAAATTTCATTCGGAACAGATTTAAACCATGAAAGTTTGTGCGCAATGGGTGCGCAGAGTGCTAGTTCTGTAATAAGTCTGAATACCATTCCTAATGCTTGGAATTTCATTTTTATTCAAATTCCATTACTTGCTCTTTTGCCATGTTACTGTATTTATTTTTAGTATATGTGTTCCTTACTGCCAATGTAAATTCATTTAATGTTAGGCATACAACAGTTTTTCAATACCTTTCTGTTATTTGGCTGTGTAATTAGCTTCCTAAAATATGATTTATTTTAGTTGAGTTTAGTTTTGGCAAGGAAGCAGGGGGCATGGGGGGCTCTTCAGTGCAAGCACAAATTTACTACTGGCAACGCTGCTATGAATGGCATGGAGACCAGCATCAGAAATCCATCTTATTCACAGAAAGGCCAAATCTATTGGGGATTAAGTGCAGCCCCTCTCCACCCTCCCCTTCCCCATCAGCCTTGGCTACCCTCCAACACTTACCAGCTCAGGGATGGGACTGGGACTTATTGCTTAGTTCAGAAAAAGGGGCAATTACAGAGTCCCACCAGTTCCGAGTGTGCTGGATTGTATCCAGGCAAAATTTGTTCATTTCATAATAATAACGTCACATATTTCTAGGCCATTAATAAATAAAGGGTTTGGAGGGGCGATAAAAGGATTTTTCTTTTTTCTTTACTCAATGAAACGATTACTATAAAGACCCTACATAATTTGCAGTAACCTATGGTACCACAACAAACTGTGTTCTTTGGCCCCCAGCTCACATAGTGCTTAAGAATATGCTTAACTTTGAGAGCGAATGTGACTCTCATTTATATAAGAAAGTGTTTCCCTGCCTTTCGAGAGGAACATATGTGCCAATGTCCATAGACATTTAGACACCTGCGCACCTTGACTCGTGGAAATAACCCCAGTGAGGTCAGTGGGAAGGACACCCAACAGATTCTCCATATTGTGGAAGTTATATTACGCACTGTTATTTTATGCAAAGTTATTTTCTTTCTTCAGAAAGCTGCTAATCACATCAGGAATAGGCTAGGCATGCCTTCCCCTGCAATGCCAGCAGATCAAAAGCAGCAGACAGATGATAGTAGCCATCTTCAACAAACCAAGTGGTTTAGATTCCCACCTTCAAGCTAAAGGACCAGGCTGCATGGGTGTGAGCAGCCCTGGACACCAAACAAAAAAACCAAAACTTTTTCAGCGATTCCAAAAGCTATAACAAAATACGTGTTATTTGCTGTCATGAAACCAAAAGATGATGTAATGGTAGATACCTAGTCTGGGTACAGACAGACACCTCTTCCAAATATCAGTGCTATACCAGGGCTTGTTTCTAGAACAGATCTAAGGGAGCCTATCCGAGTGGGGGATTTTTCTGTGCTTTTTTTTCTTTTTTTTTTTTTTTCTGATTGTATTTACATCATACTGAGTGATGTACTAAAATGCTTTAGCAGCCTCTTTGGGACAGCAAACACCAGAAGGAATCAGTATCTAAACCCCACGTGATTCCACTGGCGTCCTTTTTCCACTCTATGCCATAATAGGGAAAATATACACAGTCTTGAAACTGTGGTGTCTGGGCAGCCTGAGGGTGTGGGGGACACGATGTGGATCTCGGGGTACAGTTCTTTCTCTTCTGTTTCCTCCTTTGATGAAGCATTAATGAATGTAACCCCCTATCTTTTGGATTATTAATCCACATGCAAGAATGCGGTCCCGCAGTCCTCCCCCCCCAAACAGGTTAGCACGCTCATTGTTTTAAGATTCAATCATAGAACCATTTAGGTTGGAAAAGCCCTTTAAGCTCACCAAGCCCAACCGTTCCCCTACCCCTGCCATCCCACCCCCAAACCCTGGCCCTCAGCACCACCTCTGCCCAGCTGTTAAATCCCCCCAGGGCTGGGGACTCCATCAGGAGGGTGACTCCTGCAAAGGAATCCCTAAGCGGGGACCCCAGGCTCTTTTCTGGGAGAAGAACGGCTGTGTGTGAACAGGGAGGATTTGCGATCCCTTCTGGCAGACCCTGTGCCCTTCTCTGGACATGCTCCAGCCCCTCCAGGTCCTTCTGGGAGGGAAGGGCCCAACCCTGACCCCAGCATTCAAGGGGCAGCCTCCCCAGTGCCCAGCACAGGGGCACAGTCACTGCCCGGCTCCTGCTGGCCACACCACTCCTGATACTAGCCAGGATGCCGTCAGCCTTCAATATGACCCCACCGAAGCCTTCCCTGTGTTCAGCTCATCAGACCCTTCAGAAAAAGGTGAGGTTTCTCGGTGCCAGGGTGACCCAGGACCAGGGGTGGCTGCAGCCTCTCCCAGGCTCACCTTTCGCACGTGAAAAATGGGGTGTCAGCCAGCAATGGCAGGGGAAACCCCATCTCACGCCTTTCCCCCCAGTCAGGCTGAGAAATGGGGACACTGCACATCCTCTTACACCACTCAGCTATGAAACTGGTGCGGGGCTTTGTATAATTAACAGGAACGACTCGCCTCGCCTGCTTACAGGAGTCATCAAGAGAGATTAGCTAGAAGCAAGTGCTGATGCTCTTAAACTTCTTATGTCTACAGCTGGCCTTGTTTTTTGTTGTTTTTTTTTCCTCCCCCATTTCATTTAGCACCAAATCCTCCAGGTGCTCGGGGGCAGAGCTGACGTGAGCCATAACGGGGGGCTCATCCCTGCCGCCACCGCAGAGCCAGGTCGTGCTCAGGTGCTGCCCCGCTGCAGGGCTTGCTCCCCAGCTGGACAGTAACCTCCACCTCCATGGTATCAAGCTCAAGTTCCCTCAGCTTTGCTTGTCATCTCATAAAAAAGGCATGTGAGCTGCAGTCCGTCACGTTAAATCATTTTAGCACCTCCGTCACCTTACGTGGACTTACAGTGCTGAGAGCACATTTGTATTTTTCTCCTGCTACTTTGGATTTATACAAAAAAAATGCCCCAATTTCCATTTATTTGCGACAGAATATTGCCTGTCTTCTTGTTTTATCTTTTCAGCTTAAGAAAAATAACATAGGACATGATCGCCACTAACGAGATGGCACATTCTATATAACTTTTCCCGCTGTGTTGTTTTATTTACCAGCTTTCAAATCCCTAACCTTCGTCTCTCCAACCTCCTTTTAAATGAAAGGATCCTCTTGTCTCTGTGAAGTTCCTATCATCTACGCTGGTTTGCATGTTAGAGTTTCAGCATCCATTTAGTCCGTGATGGTTATTCTGCTTAATGACTCCTATACCCCTGCTAATACTGTTTTATCTGGCTCTAATATTTTAAGGTCTTGTCTAATATTAATGCTAAATGCTAATATTAAAGATTTGCTGCTAATATTTTAAGCTCTGGCTGCCAGTGTACTAATGTTTGGGGAGGTGCTTGGGAGTTCGTTGCATTGGAAGGACTGCCGGGTAAACGTTAACATCCTTTATGACTACTGCATAGAAACCTAGGGAAAATAAATGGAATATAGGGACAGATTTGAGCCATTTATTTATGGAATATCCTGACACCAGTGAGCTCAGAATCAGGTTGGATATGCGTGCGGCCATGTGAGTGTATGTCTCCCCCTGCACCTCTCCAATAAACCAGAGAGAAAAGCAGCCGTGGGGTGAGGCAGAGGAGGGGGACACGGACACCCCCAGCCTCCCCTCCATTGGGTTACAGCAAGCGCTGCCAGTCAGGGACAGGGAAAGGAGGCGGCTGCCATCCCCTGGGAATCCCAGCCTGGAGTAACCACTCCTCCAGTATTGCTTTTTGACCGCTTAGAGTATACACCTACAAACAGCCACGTTTATCTCATGGCAATATAACATCTTAAACATTTACAGGGGACTAGAAAATTAACCTCCAGTATTGCTTTTTGACCGCTTAGAGTATACACCTACAAACAGCCACGTTTATCTCATGGCAATATAACATCTTAAACATTTACAGGGGACTAGAAAATTAAAAAAAAAAAAAAAAAAAAAAGGTTAAAACCAAACCCAGGATCCTCCGCCCCCAACCCTTATTTTAATAACAAACCTCTGTCACATAGAAAGGGAGAATAGAACCACTCCTCCTCTGGAGAACAACCTCTCCATTAAAAAAATAAAACACAGCGCAGCATTTATTTCACCACGGTTTAAGAGTTAATGAAAGATTTGCACCTGTACAGCTGTTGCAGACTGAAACTAGCTTGTGGAGCGAATGTGTTTTCTGGTTGAGACAGTTGTAAATGCCTTGAGTAAAAACACTGAGGACTGCTAATGGATAGGTTTATTTTAAAGCATGCCATCTGCTATCAATCATAGAGAAGTATAGGAAGCAAGTTTGGCTGTGCTCCCTTCTGCAAGCCTGATAAAGATAGGGCTGTGGTACTCTGGAACATTTAGTACTCAAGAGAATAAAACATCAAACCTACTCAGCAGCTCCACTAACAATAATAAAAATGCCTCTGCCTAAAGGTGACATTCTGAATTTACGATTATTTGTGTCTATAAAGTGTATTCTTTGGCTCCTGACTCATTCTGACTGTCTCACTACAAGAACAATACATTAAGCCTGCCTGAAGTAAATGGAAATCCTATCCTTTCATTAAACCAGCAGCCAGTACCTGAGATGTTCAAATGCTCTGTAGGACCCAAAGAAGGTTTTCTGCTTTAGGTGTTAATTCTTTTGGTAGGATTAAAGTCAACTGCAGAGAAAATGCTTATTTTGTGCACTCAGAACTAAGCCCTTCTCCAGGTAAACATCGTTTTAAAAGAAGAAGAATAAAAACAAGAAAACCCTAGGCAGATTCTGAATATGTAAATGATCACAAAGCGAAGGCTACAAAAAAAAAAAAACATGTAATTCACCCCGATAGCTCATATTTTATGCTACTTAGCATTCGATACAGGAAAAGCTTACACTGTGAGAACCTGCCCAGGAAAACCATGCACAAAATGCCAAAAGGTGCGTGCCAATCTTCTTTCCTAGCGGTGAACTTTACATGTGCTGACATTCTCTTGAAGTCAATCCAGGGATTTTTATTTTTTTTTTATTATTTTTTTTCTCTCTTTTTTTTTTTTTTTTTTCCTACACTGCGTTTTCCTCAGGAAAGGCATTTGGAAGATGCAGAGCTACCTCCTCGAGATACACAAGCATTTGGTTAACTTCCGAGGTGTGAATCATTCCCCTGGCTAACGCCACGTCCCTCTCCTCTCATTTGCCCTCTGGTACCCTGCTGATCAGGGGCTCTTGAGCCTGCCTGCCTAAAAATAATTAAATATATAAAGCTTCCTGGCAAATTCACCAGATATAAAAAACACTTAGCAATGAAGCACTCTGTATCCGATAACGGTAGGCTCCTATCTCCTATCTGCAGCTTAACAAAATTCCCTTGCAAGTCTGCTGCTGATGGAAAGCATTGCTGTGGAAGCTTGGGGAAAACCCACCTGGTGATCAAGCTCATGAGTCTAATTAAAGTTAATAGAGAAATTAAAAGTGGGCAAAAATTGGAACGGCAGCGTGGAAAAAAAAAAAGTAATCACTAGGAATAGAAGGAAGATAAAAAGCAATGGGAAAAAATGAGCTTTCCCTTGAAGTCTGCTCTGGACGGTGATTTCTTTCAGTGCCCCCCACACCCTAAATGCTTTACACGGTGGGCCACAGGTCCAAGCAGAAAAACAGAAAGCAGAGGATTAGGCTTATTAGGTTCACAATATCAAACCAAGGCTGCTTCTGTTCTGTATTCACTGTTTTGGTCCTCATGAGCTTAACTGCCCCTAAAGTCCGTGGTCAAAATGACCACTGATTTCAAAGTATAAATTCAGTCCCCTTATCTGGGGACTGAAAGAACTGAGAAGTTCCTCAGTAAGGATCAAAGCTAGTGGATATTTGAAGTGAATAAAATGAAAGATTACAAAAAAATTAGGAGAGTAGAGAGACAAAGGTAGAGAAGGTTGTTCCAAGGGGAGATGGATCAGCTCTCAGCAAGGTGGGAGCAGACTGCATGGTCACTTGGCTGCAGAAACACCGAAATACAGGAAACAATGCAGGAATATACAAAAACAAAGCTTAAGTAACAAGAAAGCCTGAACAAAAGCAGTTATGAAGACTTCCATGCTCAGAAACAAGAGGGGAATGGCTCCCTGGAGGTACTCCTCACCTCTAGGGGAGGATTTCCAAATAACGCCCTCTGGCTCAAGAGCAACGTGCCCTCTCATAAGGAAAGAAACATCGATGACCATCTCTCATTAATGAGCTCTGTACCAAAACCACTCAGCTACATGCTTCAGGAGGAGGGCCAGTAAGTCACGTTAAGGGCACACTGAGGGCTCGGACCCATCATGACCATTGCAACTGTCAGCAAAAAAAAAAGTTCAGCGAAACTCTATTTATCAAAAAAATTGTAACAACATTGAATCTTTCACAAGGAGGTATCTTTCACTGTTTCTCCACAAGTGTCATTGGCAGGATTTATTTTTTTAAGTCTGGGATGAGGCTTCTGGATAGCAGGAGGGGAGAGAGAGGAAGTCGATCCAGACTCACCCATAGCCTGATGGTCACACGCCTGGGGCTGGTGGGAGGTCCACGTTCAAATCCCAACACCGAACTGCCCACATTGAAGACAACATCCAGCAGGGAAGATGCTCTCCGTAACCTTTCTCCATAACGTTTTGTAGGCAAAAAGAAAATAATTCCTGAGGTTTTCTTTTCTCTCTCCTGAGAAATGGAAACAAATTAAAAGGCTTGAAAATTTTTCATGACACAGACTTCTTGTTCGTGGCCAGCCCTAACGACCACACTGCCCAGAGGTTCAAAGGCACCCTGTTCCTACTAGAGCTGATGCTGTGAACTCTCCAACTCTTGCATGAACTTAACGTGTTCTTTTTAGGCCTGGTCTTTAATAACACAGTACATTTTCATATGAAAGCTTGCAAGCTCGGCACAGCTTGCTCACCAGGGTTCAAGTCCCTAGCACACAGTTCATTGCAGCTCTAATGAAAAAGCACAATGATTGGGCCTGCGTCGCTAAGATTAGACATTAGTGGCCGTATCAAGAAGAGAAATACCTGCAGATTAGCACAGCAATTTGCTGCTCTAAATCTGAACCTTCTAATCTCTTTTTTTTTTTTTTAAACTAAGTAGCAGCCCATGAATATGGGAAAAGAATTAAAACTACATTTACTAAGTGATTTCTAAAATACTTCAGCATGTGTTTTAGAAAACTGACAAGTCATTAAAATATAGTTAATAAACATTATTCAGAATTCATTGCCTTAGATTAACACTGCTTTAAAATCACAGACATTCATTGGTTCGGTCAGTGCACTGCTGCAAGAGTAACTCCAACTGGTTGGTGTTCATGCCCTGTTTAATAAAGTACATGACGGGCAACTCAGAGTTTACCTTGTATTTCTATTTTCTAACTCCAAAAATATTTCGGAATTATTTGCAAAAGACTTTAAAACTTTGCATCCTGGCAAGTGAGGGCATGCACAGAAACTGCTGTGCAGTAGCGCATGGGAGGAGGGAGAGCCACGCTCCCACCGGCGGGTTACTGAGAAGCACCTCCTCCCGTATGGGGCAGCTTACTAAAAGCAGACACAGCCTCATCTATAGAAGTGAGAGCTGTATTCAGATGTATCGAACGTGTGTTCAGTTTGGTTGGGCCTAAACACGCTCTCAGCAGCAAAGACACCAGATCCAGCTGAACGGCCAGTTTTGCCTAGTGCTTACCTCCAGCTTAATAAATGTGTATCCTGTGCTGACGGATGCTACCTGTCAAAGGCCTCCCAAACCGGAGTTAAAATAGGAGTTTGCAATATCAACCTTCCTGGTAGAATGAACTATATTTTTCAGATGTGTTGGCATGTGCCAAGTAAAACCGATTGACATGTTACAAAAGGCTAAAGTTAGAAAATAGTGAGAGTAAAAACTGGGGATCACAGTCAGAGTGCTTGGCTCCAGAGCCCGGCTCACTGAGCCAATAGCCCTGCAATGGGAGACTGGAAACATAGGTACAAAACACGGAAAGGCTGAAGGGAAAGCAAGGGGTGGCAGCAAAAATAAAATAGGAAAAAAGGTAGAACCATTTCTCAGTGACAGATTCCAAAGGACGTGAAATCACGAGCCGTTTTTAATCAAACCAAGGAGAGAACCATCACGCATTACTTTACTGATGACAACTTTTTAAAATTTATTATGTGACTATCAAGAAATTTCCCCTTTTAGAAGCTCTGCCCTGAGCCAACTGGAGCTGACTGCTTTTCCTAAACATACTTTATGCAACCACGATCAGCTCAGATACCGAGGGGTGAAGCAAAGCCTCGTGCGAGGCGCTCCCGGCTCTGAGCGACTGCCGATGCCCAGCAGCCATCAGGTGAGCCTGTCCTCCCCACTGCAGAGGGTGCAAGCTGGTTTTGCTGCTGGTTTGATACTGGGGAAGGTTTTGGTGAGAGGAGGGCCTGATCAGCCTCTGTACGTATTAGATCCCTTCACCCTTCCGTGTTTTTTCTATCTTAGTACGAATGCTACAGCTCAAAATATGACAGGAGAGGGCTGAAGCTGAAAAGGGAGTCAACGTATTTTAAAAATGAAAACATTACTATTCATAGCTGACTTAGTAATGCAGTTAAAAGAAAAAAAAAAAAAATCATGGCCTAATCAAAATTGCGTCCATCTAACTTAAGCTAAGATAAACATTTGCAAATGCTCTTAATGACCATTTTTAACCACTGGCAGGATTTAATGGGCAGCTTTCTTTTGCTCTTTTGTTTTTTAATAATAAACTATTTGATATTGAGAGATGTCTGTAACCTGATGGATGGCTTTGATTTGTGACATCTCAGACATCAGAATTCTGGATTTGAAAGCCAAATCACAAGGGGGATCCAGATCCCCCAACTGGTTTTATTTTTTGGTCTTTTAAAGCGATTTGGAGTTCAATGTCTTCTGTCCATTCCCCTTTCATAGAGCTACTTATATAGGAGCAAGAATAACACTTTGCACCAAACTAAGATCATTTGAATGATACCAGCAAATTGATGCTTGAAGGTTCTTATAAGACAGGCATGTTTAAACCCATGTTACCTACTCTGAGTCAGGAATAGGTGCTGCAGGTGTGCCAAGCTCCAAAAAACACCGTAAACCTGCCCATCTTCTCCTTGCAGAACGGCAGACACCGCCACCACGGCTTGGGCACGTTCGCTCCACAGGGCTGAGCGGAGCAAAGCAAAGCGTCCCACCGCCTCCTGCGCAATGCACCCCGTGAAAAGTATTAATTGGACAACGCTGCCACGAGTTGAAGCTGTGGATGAGCATATGCAATGAGAAAGTGCAACGAGCAGGTTCCCCCTTCATGTGGCAAGTGCTGCCAATGTCAGCAGAGCAGCCCCGGGAAGGGGAGCAGAGCAGGGAAAGGAGCGGCAAGTGGGGAGCAGCCTCCACACCCCCCTGGCAGCCGCTCAGGCCAGAGATGCTTTAGCAGCAGAAGAATCTGAGATACGCGATACGCACATGAGGATACTGGCGTCGGTCATGGCTTCCCCGCAGCGAGGCAGCCTGGTGAGGGGTGAGTCCTCTGGCAGCACATCTTGAAGCAGCAGGGACATTTCAAGGCTGCGAGCAAGGAAAATAACCTGTTTAAAAAGAAAAAAAAAAAAATTAAAAAAAAAAAATCTTTAAGACACTCAGAAGTGTGGCTCAAAGTCTTGTTTTCCTTAGCCTAGTGGTGAAGGAAAACCGTTGTCATAAATACAAGTATTTAAACAGTCTATGGCAGCAAGGAAGCAAATGACTACTTTTGCCAGTGACCAAGGGGAGCTCAGCTGCTCGCTGCAAGCCAGAGGGATTTGCATCCAGCTCAGAGCTGGAAACACTCTCTGGAGCAGAAATCCCTCTCCTCAGCCTCCCCAGCGCCTGTCACATCAGGCATGGACCAAACCTCGAAGCTCCCGATCGCACGAGTCCATCCCCATCTGGATCTCTGCCGCCTGGTCCCACACGGCGGGTGGCAGGAGGAGGACCCACTCGGCACGGGGCTGAGCCACCGTCCTCTGCCGCCTTCTGCGCCACCGCTTCCGGCAGATGAAAACAAGCCATCAGTGCATAAATATGTGAAAATATTTATCGCCCACTCCTAGCCATGTTGAAAAGAAACCTGTTGTGGTTAAATGACTCGGTCAGCTCTTTAGGGATTTTCCGAAGTTTCCTATAAAAAGAAATCTGTGGGAAATGAATGATTGCATAATCACTAACACATGCCAATTCATATAAGCCTATTATCTTTTATGGCATTTTGTGCTCTATTGTCCTTACTCTGGTGAATTGCTATCTTACAATTCTTTTCCCTATTAAATTATTTAGACGTTTTTACTCTCTCCGACCCTTTTGCATCAGTAAGATACTTAACATACACATTAGGAAAGAAGGTAAAGACAAAAGGTCCCTTCTCCTTTTCCCACGCCTTCTTTTTCCCACCTTCACAGCAATATCCAAACAACAGTCTCCTTGAGAATGGGAAGGACCTTTTCAAGTGAGAAGAAGCAATACTAGCTGTGTCTTGAAGCCACAAAAGATTTTTTTTTTTTTTCTTCTTAAGGAATATGCATTTTTACAGAGTCTTGCTAAGGTCCCTGCTAGAAAATGGCCAGCATTCATAGTTTTAAAATTACATAGTCCCTTGAAAATGCTGAAAGTTGCCTACAGGTCATCTAAGCGATACTTAGAAATAAACCCCAAGTGTCTTGGAAGTCTTAATTACACTGTATTTCAGTTGGATTCAGGTCACTAAAACACAGACTTTAATAGGAATTTCAGACCTTTAAAAACCTTTTGGTTTTGGCTTTTAGGAGCCTGACATTGCCTGAAAGCCAACGAGGATTTCGCCTTCAGAGTTAACGTTTAATCATGTTTTCAGAGGGGTTTTTCAGTTTTGCACTCTTCCCAGGGACGACTGGTTAACAAATGTATGAATCACGGCTAAGTAGTCACCTTTCCAAAAGGTGTGGCCTCCGGCATCCCTGCATTTTTAAATCATTAAAGGAAAAGTAGAGAAGACTTGTGTGACTGAGGAGCTACAACCCTTTTTTTCTAAAATGACCTAGATACTGAGAGCAGTTATCATTACCTGCTTTAGGACCAGAGCAGAGCCCGAATTAGCTGCAACAATCTTTAGATTAAACTAAGAGGTAATGCCCTGTAATCTTAATATGTGAGAGAATACATTGCACAGCAAAAAAAAAAAAAAAAAAAAAAAAAAAAGAGTCCCAGGGACATGCAATGTAGAGAGTAAATGAGCTATAGGTACATCGAGCAAAACTGCTGGTCCTAGTTACGTGGTAGGATAGCCCTCCTTTGGCTATATCTCTCTTATGTCTGCACTGCAGATGAGTCCAGTTCTTAACAGCAGATTTATGTGACTTTTCCCCATAAATGCTGCAGGAAAGCAGACGGGCTGGGGAGAAACCCCAGGTCTCCTGAACATTGCGATACTCCATCTCCCATATACAGCCTATACCTTAGAGGTGCAGACACTTCAGTAGCACAGGGCAATTTCATCTTTGGAAAAGTAGCAGATTTGAAAGTGTAGCCTTGAGATAAGTTTGGAGGTCAACAGAGGCCAGACCTGGTGATGCTGAAGACAAGGAAGCAGGCAAGCAATGATGGATTACCGACTGGCAGAGCAGACAGGAGAAATTTCTGTTGTTACACAACATCCTCCCAAACATGCAACCCCCCAGTATTCATGCAGCGACTCAAACAATTGCGACAAAACTGGACTGCAGCTTTGTCCTCGTTTTTGCCGTTCTTGAGATATTAATGTCTTAGACTCCATTTCTCGCTGAACTGGGAAGCAACGGCCAGCAGCTCCCCATTTTATCTTACATATTTAAGAAGGCCTACCAACCCCACCAAGTCAACAAGCAAAAGAATCATAGAATCATAGAATCATAGAATGTTTAGGGTTGGAAGGGACCACTAGTGGTCATCTAGTCCAACCCCCCTGCAGTGAGCAGGGACACTGCTAACTAGATCAGGTTGCTCAGAGCCCCATCCAACCTGGCCTTGAATGTTCCCAGGGATGGGGCCTCCACTACCTCTCTGGGCAACCTGTTCCAGTGTTTTACCACCCTCATTGTAAAAAATTTCTTCCTTACCTCTAGCCTGAACCTACCCTGTTCTAGTTTAAAACCATTTCCCCTTGTCCTAACACAGCTGGCCCTACTAAAAAGACGTTCCCCATCTTTCCTATAGGCCCCCTTTAGGTACTGGAAGGCCGCAATCAGGTCTCCCCGTAGCCTTCTTTTCTCCAGACTGAACAAGCCCAACTCTCTCAGCCTGTCCTCATAGGAGAGGTGCTCCAGCCCTCGGATCATTTTTGTACCCTCCATTTACCTCTGACTCCGAGCAACCAAGAGCAGAAAGGCTCTGTATCAAGAGCAAAAACATGCCAGGCCAACAAACAAGTCCCTGCAAACCGCATCATCTTTTCCAGAAAAACATTCTTTCCATTGCTTACATGAGCTGGCTTTTACAAAGATACCCACTTCAGTCCTCCTCTGCTATTCCATTTATTTTAGGCGTTTTCTTTAATATGTCTGAACGTAGATTGCGTTTTCTTTTAATTAGAAATAATTTGTAAAACTATTTGCCAGCATTCACACCCTGCAAGCACTTGCTTGCTGTCAAGGGCTCCTGAGGACCTCCAGCACCTGTCATCCTCTGCCAACACCAACCTTTCCATATGGGCAGGTCTCCAGAAAAGATTATGGAGAGCTGTAAAGTGCTCCCATCTTAAATCATTATTTCTCTGACGTGCATCAGGGGTTCAGAGAGGAGGTTCCATTCGCTTCCGTCCCTCCTCCAGTGTATCTTCCTTTCTTGATTCTCCCTTCAAAAGGAGATTTACTCATATTGCTATTGGTCTTGTAAGATCTATGTTAGTTCTACCTCTTCTCATTAGCTAGAAGACCAAACTATTCAGTCCACTGGTAACATTTTAAAGCATTTTATCAGCCTATATAATTTTATAATAGTTTTGTTATTTTCACTAAAAAAAAAAAAAAAAAAATAACTGATCAGACACCTAATGCTACTTAAGTGCACATAGATTTTTTTGTGGTTGAATAATAACATCTGTTTTGATTTTCCAGCCACAAAAGTGCGTTTAATCTGGCCTTCCTTTATTTGAACTTTTCACATCTGCTCAGGCCTGCTTCCCATAAACTAAATACCAGATCCTTTCACAATGTAGGAAATTTACCTGCACCAGTGGTTGTCCCCGCTCCAAAGACTTCTTTATAGGAGCCAGATAAAAATGTCAGAAGACTAATAAATATAGTCTTAGTGCACTGTATATTTATTAAACGTTACTATTTATTTTCTCAGTCCCAAATGGTTGGTATTCACAGGCTTAATCCCGCAAAACTTATTTTCATGAATGAACTCATTTACTTTTATTGAATAAAGTATGTTATAGGATGGGTGCCTCACTTTCCACACAAAATTTAGAGATAAACTTTACACAATACACTACAACATCAGCTACAAATTCAATCAGTCAGAAATTATAAGGATGGTCAGAGGCACTGTGCTTTCAGCAAATCAAAGAAGTCGTAAGGGAGATTTCATCTGCCATCTTCAGGGTTATCTCCAAAGACTTGGTAGTGGATTATGAAGTTTGACTTATTCTGATCTCTTCAGTGGTGAGCAAAGTCAAGAAGGAAAACAATCCTACTCAGAAACACTTTGACCTTTTTTTCTTTTTTTTTTTTTTAAATTAGGCATTTAGTTTCTAATTGTAGCTCAGATCCCTAAACTTAGATATGTTTAGTTTTAAAAAAAAAAAAAAAGAAAAAAGAAAAAAAAAAAAGAAATCAAGTGAGGTGTATGAAACTTCAACTTGCAAAATGGGAAAATGGGCTGGAGAGTTTTGCCACTGACATCACCAGGATGGGAAACACATCCAGGGTGTCAGGCAAGCGTTAAGGATCATTCTCTAAAGTAAACTACAGAAGAATTTTGCTCTGCTGGTGTGACCAGGAAGATACGTGAAACAACACCCTCTCATCAGCCTCTTCATAATATCTCCATCTATTCAGCATTTCTTTCCACTGTTAGTAAGATATATCTGGAGAACTCCTACGTCCCTGGGCCCCATGCAGCTGAGGCTGTGTCTGCAGCAAAACTGCAATATTAGGCCACTTCTCCCAGACGGATAACTCAGCAGATAGCTCTTCAAAGCAAAGGAGAAAGAACTCTTTGCAAAGCTGCTGAGAAGCCAGATTTTCCTCATCTCGGGGTACCAGGAGCACCTCTTCTCTTCAAAGTCTCCTACCTCTGCTGTAGGGAGGCAACAAGGTTTTTGTTCTTTTGTGTTGTTCTGAATTTTTAATAAAACTTAAGCTCTGTGATTTGGCAATCTCATTAAACATAGCTTTATCAAGCCCAAACACCCACCAGCTCCAATGTCTTAAATAGATGTGAGATAGGAAAGTACAAGGACCACAGTGGCTTTGGGAACAGTTGGAGAGGAAAGGCAATATCTATGCACTGCCCTTGATTTACACCTTGATTTTTTCCTTCTGCACAAAGGATTGAAACTGCGTCATGATGGAATAGTTGTGAGAATCACAAAGAACTTAACAAGTCAGAAATGGATTAAAAAGCACTTTATGGCTTGTTAAAGAAATCCCCCTGTTCCTCAGAAGCATTTTTAGCATCTTATTAGTGGTATTTGATCTGACTAACATATTGACTAGTCATTTGAATAGGAGATGAATCCTTTTTGATGGACCACAAAGGGAGTATAAATTCAAATGAGGCACTTCTCCAAATTTTTACTTTAGTATAACCCCAAAGAGCCAATAGCATCTGTAAAGGTTTTTTCTGTGCCCCACAGAAGACTGTCTAATGATCTTTTAAATTATGCATCTTTTTTCTTCCTTAAAAGTAATTGTTGTATTTAACTCAAATAATAGTGAGTTGGAAGTTCTCTTTTCCCTGCTTTCTGAAAAGTGTGGTACATCTTTGGTCTAAGAAAATACTCTAAGCCAGTACCACCTTCAACATTTTTTCTTAAACTGTCTGTCATGGAACCAGTACTTTACCCTCGGTTGAATTCACCATCAATGTCTCTTAGAATCTGCCAAATGAAAAATAAGAGAGACATATCAGAGAAATATGCAAAAAGCCTCAGTTATTTCAACTGATCTCTGATCTGAAACACTCTTGATCTCTTCAGTCTATGCTACTTAGGACTAGTTTCAGTGTCCCCAACATGGACACTGCTAAGGAGTTAGTGGGCAGACCCACAGTTGTCTGCCATTTGGCAAAAGCCAAAAAACTTGCTTCTAGTCATTTTTGAGCAGTTTTATGTTATCTAAGATTTTGCACTTTGGAATAAGTTGGAGACCTCCAGCTCATTTTGAAAACAGTAATTTATAGCTACACAGACATTATGATTTTACAGTGTTTTGATAGTTACGCCTTCACTATCCACATGGAACATTTAAAAACGGATTAGAAGCCATTAATCTCGGAAATATGAGGGATTCGCAGCTTAAAGAGGAACTTGGAGCATTTGCAGTCTAAGTCTCTTTCTGCATCTAGGTGTACGGTTTTATTAACATGTTATACCTTACTCTAGGAACAGGTCAAGGATTATACCTAGACAACCATATTGTGGTAAAAGTACTGGATTATAAAGCAGGGGTCCGAGTACTTTGCCACAGGTACACTTATTGACCTTGGACAAGTATTTAGGTTGGAAACTATTTTAGGTAGTTCCTGCCTTTTGTTGTAATTGCCAGCAGCGCTTAAGGCATTGGATCCCCATACCCAATTTTATCCTTCAGGCACAACAATAATCATAGCCTCCCACTTCATTAAAAGCCTTTCATTTTAAAATTTGAACACCTTAAAAGTTAGAGAACAGGTCAAATCAAATCCTTATATTTTCCACACCTATGCCTTGAAACATGGGGGAGATTGACTCAAGCCAGACCTTTGCAGTAGGCTGTTAATCCCACCAGAGCCTGAACTCAGATGCTAGGTTCAAATATGCCTACACTCTGATGAATGTCAGGTCCAAATCCAAATCTGGATCCCAAACTTGCGGTATGGGCCCATCTGTACTTGAAAGCAACGTTTTAAAGAAAGAAGAAAGCTAAGATCATGAAAATCCCCATTTGAATACTGCATACAACAGATTTATGAACCTAAGCAACTACTTTTATTCCTGTGTAAAATCAAAACTACCACAGGATTTCCCGTCCATATATACCATATGCTTTTTCCAACTTTGTTTAAAATTCTTAGTGTCCCAATATTCTGCAACTTCTGAGCATCTGCTGTTTTTCTGCAAGCTCTATCTACTCTGCAAACTAGGCTATAGTCAAGAATTCATTTTTGTATAGGAAAAGCGATTTTATCTATTTACTTTTGCAATATGGTTATGACTGGTGAAAGCACCATACACAATGAAACCCTTGGGTAACAGCCTGAAATATGATTAATTCTCTTAAGTGACAAGTGTGTTTATTTCATTGTAACCGGCTGTATACGTTGGTTCGACATGCATGCAAACCCAAGTCCTGCAAACTGCAAGTGCACGCCTTGCAGGATCTTCCGAGTGCAATCTTCATTTAGAGAGCAAGCTGAAGCATGTCAAGTAAAACACCAACAACACTAGAGGAAACTTATAAATGTTTGCAAATTCGTTTTATGGATTAATGACCCTACATATAAGAATTGACATTTCCAGGACAAATCAATTCTTTCCCCTACAAATATTTCAGCAGTTTTTGCTTACGTTAAAACAGAGGCAAATTTTTCCTTCTTCAGATCAAACAAGACCTAAAATCTGGGAAGATTTAACAGTAAAATAAAAACAATGGGGAATGCAAATGTTAACCATCTGCAATTGTCATTACTGCTATTTCTTGTTATGTGATATCTCTATCAATTTCTTATTATGTGATATCTCTATCAATGGCATTACATTTTTACTTTTGTTACCTCTTGCAACTTTTCAATCTATTATGGTTAATCATTGATAAACAAACACTTTGACTGACTTAAAAAGTGGCAATCATCTCATCTAAATTTAACTGTGTAAAAGTCAAACACCTACTCTAAGCTACTCGTGAAGGCTCCTTCTATAGATAGTGGTGACAGATTGGCATTTTCAGAGAGAGACTTATCCTACCTGTCTTACACACTTGTTTTAAGATGGGATTAATCACCCTCTGGAAGTACTTTCTTCTTTTTCTTTCCTTGGACTGACTTCAATAAAAAGCAACACACCTGTTTTGTCCAAAAGAAAAAAGAAAAAAAAAAAAAAAGGAAAGAAAAAACCCTAAGAGATTATTTCAGGCCTTGATCTTGAATCCACAAAGGTATTTACCCCCAAAAGTACAGTTCCTCTAGGATGCAGAAAGTCTCCTAAAAGCAGATGGGGAGAAGGAAGGTGGGGAGAGGCAGGAGCACAGCCAGTCTTTATAATCACAGTTGTCACCTGCCCCAGCTCGCTGCCTGTAGGGCTAGTGAGAAGCAACGCTGAGGAGAACCAAGGCACAAGGGATTATCAGACTTTTTTGCCGTGTTGCTTTATCCACAGCAACCGTGGGGATTGCCATAGTTTCACTCTCGGTGGAATTCCAGTGACAGAAACGTTTTCCAGGCTTTGGCAGGAGAAGGGGACTGGCCAATAGCTATTCTTCTTCAGCAGCAGCAAAGCAAAACCAGCATCTCCCTTTTTCACATGAGATCAGCTCCAGCTCAACACAGAGTAGGACCACACACCGACCACTGCTTCAGGACATGAGCCTTAGGAGGCAGTTCAACGGAAACTTCTAATACCCTTAAAATCATTCAAATGAAAAGATGCTGATGCTGATGAGGGAAGAAACATTCTTCTTGGCCTCTCTCCATTTTAAATTCTGCTATAGTGACAGTATCTGGATTAGACTCCAGGACAGTATTTCTGAAACAGCAGGAACCCTGCTTACTGCATCAGTTTTAAATTATAAGCCTTCCAAAGATGTCAACACCACTTTCCTGGAGACTTTCCTGAAATTAAAATACTGAGCTTTTCCCCTGAGCCTTCAGAGAGTCATATGGATCCATTGCCCAGTGCCACCATTTGTATTACTATTTGCCTGTGTTGGGTCACTGCTACTTCTTCATTTCTGCTCTATAGTCAGCCTCGTTCTTTGATGTTACTCAGTCACTATTTCCTTTCCCTTTACTTTTATCTCTGTCCTGGCATTCTTCCTTTAAGCATCCTCTCTACCAGATGGTCTCCATCTCTCCTTCAGAAGTGCCCAAAATATTCCTACTGCCTCCTCTTGATCTTCCCCCAGCAGCAAACCTCTTCATCCTACAGAGCTCAAATACCAATGGATTTCTCCTCCTTGCTGCTCTGCGTCTTTCTTGCACTTTGAAAAGGAATTCACTGGAAGCAGCTAACCTCCAATCCTCATTATGCACGATGCACTCATTTATGAGAGTTTACCCAGGAGAAAAATTCAGACGGGATATGCGCTGGTACAATTGCATTTTTTTTTTCAAGTGGAAGCGCATCTGATGTCTGCATGCCAAACTGGAGCTCTAGTTTTAAACAGGAGCTCTAACTTTTTCATTTGGAAATCCATATGGATCCTTTAATCTGAAGGTCAAAACAGCTTTCATGAAAGATACTGAAAACAATGATACTTTATATTCACCAGCATAATTATATAAAGATGATTCAATATTGTAGTATCATCAGAGGATTCAACAAAGTCTCTGTATTATGTATTTTTCAGATGGGGTTTAGAGACTGTGAGATGAGGCTTCAGAAGTTTACTGAGAGAAAAAAAAAATCTTGTCACAATTTATATCTTCCTAATAGGTCACTGAAACTCTGAGGATAACAATTGCTTTTACTTGCAGTTGGCAGTGCGCTATAATCAAGAATAAAGCTCTGGATATTTTTGTGGAAGTACAAGCACTTACTAAATGCAGCAGCGTAATAATGTATTATATATTATACAAACACAGCGAGGTGGGATTTGTGTTTGTCTCCTTGCAAGAGAAGAAAGAACTCAGAAATGACCTTCTGTTCATAAGTTTCTTTGAAAAAGGCTTGGCCTGAAACCACTTCACTACTATTGATATAGTCTGGTTTTGTACATAAATCTTATATGTAAGCATTGCTTCAAAAATAACTAAGCAATCACAAAGCTTTACTTTTCAGATTCAATTGCCTTCAAATCCTTTACTGAAGTCCCCTTGGCACTGTCACTTCAAAATCAGGATAATGCTGTATAGTGTTTCTCAGTTTCAGTAAAACAAAAGCCTCATTGAATAAATATGTGTGAAAATGCTGCAAACAAAACCGTCTCGGCAGTCACCACCTGACCGGCTCGTGGTGGCCCTTCCCCGGTGACCCACGTGGGCTCGTCGCTCGACTTCTTGGCATATGACAGCACTGTTCAGTTCCACCGCCTTTGTCCTTAAAACTGTAACAAAACACACGTTTTCCTTGCAGAAACCTAATAGCAGGCTTTAGACATCAAGGAACAGCAAGGTGACCTAGGATTTCCATATGCAGGAAGCTGCTGATCAAATAGTATATCCTTTTTTAATCTGCCTCTTGTATCGTGAACATACAGAAAAGCGTATGGTTCTGATAAGCCCTTAACTCTGAGCTTTGCAAGGAAAGCTCGCAATGCCACCCCATCACGGCAACGTAAAGGCAGAATAAAAAAAATCTCGTATTTACCATCCTGTGCCTCGTTCTGCTCTGAAAAAGGATGACTCAGGAATGTGTTTCTCTTTTCCATACATCATCTTCCAGCATACCCTACACCTCCCTGTAGTTAAAATATCATCTCAGCCCCATAGATCCAGTTACTGCAGCGAGACAGCAGCACGTGCCAACGTCCCAGCGGTCAGGTTTCCCTCACCTCGCGGGGCCACGGTCTCAGGTGTCCAAGTCACCAAAACTGGAGTCCCATTGCAAATAGTTGCTACTTTCAGGCACTCACTGCTAGCAAGGGGTACATGGCTGGTGCTGGTTCACAGCTGACTGCCCCAAGCAGAACAAGGTGTACCAAATTAGATTTAATTTTGCTTTCAGGAAGGTTATTAATTTGCCACAGCCTTGTATCGCGCTTTGCTATCGAAGAACCTCAACCGTCTTCAGACACACAAAAAAAAAAGTCTCATAAGAAAATGTACTTTTGTTAGCAGGTGAGGTAACAGGGATTTTCAGTTGTGAAAGGTTCATTTTAATATGTTTGCACTAAAAGGCAAGAGTTGTCAATTCTATTTCTGACTCATTAAGTCCATTTAAAAAAAAAAAATCTACCAAGTAATTATTAAAAAGCAACTTCATAAGCTACAGAATAAGTAACAAAATATGGGCTGTTTATAACAAATGTGAAGAACTGTGAACCTGCAGTTCAAGTACCAAGAAAGAGAGGGGGACCAAGAACCCAGAAAAGCCACTGTTATCCTCTGAAGACTAGAAAGATCCAGCAGGGATGACAGTACAACCTGATAGCCGTGCTGAGGGACGGCAATTTTATCTCACCTGAACACGAGGTGGCCCCAGATCTGCCCAACACCCTGGCATCGCTATATCTATGAAGCCAATGCTGTTTTTTTCCCCTCAGTCACGCATTTCTCTAAACCTTTCATTTCCATAAACCCAGCCAGCAATGGCTTGTGCCCACATTGGGTGTGCAACCTGGGGAGGAGGTCTCGGCACGGGCAGGGCGAGGAGAGAAGCCGTCACTTAATGGTGGGACAGCTACGAACACCTGATGCTCCACTCTTTACTTCATGATGTGTAGCAGATGTCCAACTCCTCGCTGTTAGAAAGGGCAGATAAAAAAAAAAAAAAGCAGTGAATAAATGCTACAAATTGAGGTAGGGTCAGCTCTGCAATATGGGAGATCAGACTAGACAGAGGCAGAAATAGTTTTCTCACAGATTAGAAGCAGATAAATAAGCGAGAGAGAGAAGGAAGGAAAACTTGCAATACAGAAAGGAAGATAAGAAAGAAGCTGTTCATCTTATGTATGGGAACCAACTGCTGCGTATGTATTTCCTATGTAATTTTAGTAACTATCCCCAAGTTGTTAATCTGAAACACTTTGCAGGAAGTGGACCATCTATTTAATTTAAAGTGTTGTTTGGAACAGTACAGGATTTTCAGATAATTCAGCTAACACCCTGGACGCTCCATCTGCACAGCACAAAGGCTGTAATCAGGATTTTCACACCTAGATGTAGGTGTCTCACCTAGGAAAAAGGGCATCTAAGCCTTCAAGTTCAATCATTTATATTTGCATGCTTACACCTTCTCCTAAGATAACCGATTACTTGCAATAGCAAATATAAAATTTCATCCCAGTTACATATGCATTACTGAGGACATACAGTCGCCCACCACAGTTAGCGAGGGCGAGCACATGCTAAGCCCCAAAATAAAGGCTATTTCCCATGTAATTAATATAAAAACAAATAACCTGCAGACTAAGGTGACTTCTTGTTCATAAATTAACACAGAAAAGCCTGGTGGGAATGCAACGTGTGCAGTTTTCACACATGGCAAAAGTTTGCCAGTGGTTGTGTCCATTACAAGGTGAAGGCTGTGTTACCAACGAGCACGTTTTCATCTGGCCTTAGACTTAAAAATAACAGTAAAAATCAAACACAAACAGTTATTTTCTTTCTTTTGGGATTTAGCACATGTGCTCTAACAGACATAGATGGAAACTTCTAAAATAAATTGAGGAATGTACTTGTCAGTTTATTAATCAAAGTTTACCTGCTTCACATTACATGGAGACAAATTAAACAAGCTACCATGGTACTCGGAAAACATCTGCTAACAAAGTCAGAAGTAATGATAAACAAACTTGAGTTCCCTTTGTGGTTGATTTCCATCCAGCTGCATTTAATTATAAAAGAGCTATCAAAGAAAGCTCCCCATTAGCAGCTAATTCAGAATGACTTCAGAAGAAAATCCCAGAGCCTCCAGTGATATTTCTCCAACAACTTTCTCATCTCTGCAAGTGATTGGGAAGAGCTGAATTAGAGCAGTTTAGTGATCAGTCCTCCTGTTAACTGCCAGAGTGAAATGAAGATGATATATCTTTTCAGTACCTGTGACTGCCTGTTTTCAAATCACTCTTACTGGTAGGACCTAGAAGATCTAACTGAGTCTCTCTTGCAAGTAATCTCTGCCAAAAGCATCAGCGCCGATGAGCAATACAGAGATAACTCTGAAAATTGCTGTATGCATTTTCTAAAGCAGAGCATCTGCTGGTATTACTGAGAAAGAGAGAAAATTTGTTGCTACAGGTTTTTTAATAAAGTCTCTTTGACTTTGGTATTTTTCACAATGAAACTGAAGACATAGTCATTTATAAATATCTAATTCTGGTCTACATCAATCAGGAATTTTCGCACTAATACAGCAACAGATGTGTATAGCCCCAGACTGATGCTCTGAGCCAGCATGACCACGCCTGAACGTTATTATAATGTGGCAGCCACTCTTTAAAAAAAAAAAGTTGAAAGGAAAAAAAAAAAGCAAAAATCTCAGGGTTCCCCTGAAACTCCTTAAATTGAGAAATTTTGGTATTTGTATGGATAAGCAATCGGTCAAACTAAAAAAAAGTGAAAGTTTTTCAATGCCCCCAGAACTACTAGCAATTTTTATAAAATTCCATAAACTCCACCAACAATCATGAACCCCCAAAGGGCTCTGTGTACACAGCTCAGTAAAGCACAAGCAACTTGTAGTATGTTCCTCTTGGAAGGTTTGGATAATGGCAAAGAGGCAAGTATGATAAAACACTGAAAGATTTTTTTTCTTTTCCTCCCTCTCTTATTCTTTTTCTTTAAGACAGTAATGGGTGATTCTTCCCTGAAACCTAGCTGCTATCTGGCCAGCAAGCAAACATGAAATCAAAAACCCAGTGTGCCAGATACGCACAGCTGTATTTGTGCTTCTGCAGCTCCCCGAGGAAAGCACACCACATGGCGGTTACTTGACTTAGGGTGGGTTGGTGAGGTGTAAGTTAAAAGGGCAGCTGTACATGCTGGGAAATTTTCCAGATTCATTTTCTACCAATTGCATTAACAATGCCACAAGCCGCGGTGAAGAGGCAGGGATGTTGGGTAACACAGGTAGAAAATAGGAAAACTTTTCCTACAGCTTATTTCTTACTCGGTCCCCAGGCTCTCTTGAAAAATCCGTAGGCACTTTATAGAGGATTTTTTCCCTGCAAGAATAAAGGGGTTGGCTCTGATTGCTGCTATTCTAAGAGGTTAAGGGAAGAAAGACATTATTATATATCCACATGGTAATCAACCATGGTCTCATGTAACTCTTGCTGTTGATGTGGTTCTTCCTGGCTCTTCTAGAAAACACTTTATTGGGGTACCTGGCCTAGAAGTTTGAGAGCCGAAGGAAGAAAATGATAACACGGTTTAACAGACCCTTTGTTTACGTAAACATCCATCCACAATCTGTGTCTGATGGGGTGAACATACGGCTTTAATTTTACCCTTGGCACATGGATCAAACAATGTTGCCAATATCTATTGTTCTCCTCATAACAATATGCCTGGTGGTTTCAACATATCCTCTCCATTAGCTGGCTTCAGATCAAGCATTACTGTGTATGTGCTTGTGTCTTCATAAAACTGGAATATGGATTTTTTTTTTTTTTCTTTGTACCAAATGTGTAAGAAGGAACAGAGTTGAGAATGGTGGTCAACCGTCCCTGTGAGTCATGAGAACAGCTTGCTTCGGATCGCGTGGCGGAGCTGACACGCGGGTGGGAAGAAGGGGTTGGATTAGATTTGCAAAGCCCTGGCCATATAGCTTAGGTTTTTCAAAAGCCAGAGGAAGTGGTGAGTCAGATCCTTATCCCATTTTTTTCTGGGCTTTAGCAAACCTTTCTGGATTTGGTCCATCTCTGATCTACACCAGCCCTGCTCTGGAGCGTGGACACACTAGGTAGCTGTGAGAAAGGTGGTTTGGGTTGCTTTTTGTTGGGTTGTTGTTTTTTTTTTGACTCCCCATATCTTTTCAGTTTCACTTCCTTTCTATTCACTGCAGAAGACCGTGATAATGTTCTTTTTCTTTTACAAATACGCAGCTTCTGTCGACGCAGCATAACGGAGAAGATTGGGGCCTGGGGAACGGCATGAGGAGAAACCCCAGATGGGCTCCCCAAGCCAGAGTAGCTTGTCATCTCCATGCTAATCCTCTCAGCTCCTGGGCCTCTGGATCAGCAGCACTGCTTTCTTACGTTTCCAGCAGCAATCAAACTTGACATTTCTCCTCTACACTGTACTGCATTTCAGCCTGTACTTCCAAATGTTTGATCCAGAATTCACTTAAATCAACGGAAGAAATCTCATTGCCTTGAATGTACTTTGGATCTGGCACCTTCTTTCCACCTGATCACTAACGTCTGATTTATATTTGCTAAATTAGCGAGAAAACACACTTCTGTTTTTTCTGGTATCATTTTCACGACAGTGGAGAAATTCTCACTGGAAAAAAAAAAAAAACCACTAGTAAAGACAACAATTATATTTGGGACACTCAGGGAACTTACTCTATGTTGGGAGGTTTCTTTTATCTGTGATTTTTTGCTTTTGAAGGCTCAGAGATGATGTCAAGACGAACTGGCTTGGAAGAGTTGTTGATGACCCAGCCATTTGTCCTGCCCGGAGCTGAAAGCTGCTGCTGTGGGAGGCAGCAGTCCAACGCCCTTGGGTGCTCCAGGGCCCTACGTGTTGCTCAAAAGCACGAGTGAAAGCTTGTGGGAGCATCAGGGAAGGAGGCAGCTCTGGGAGATAACACAGTGGTGATTAGCATCACCAAAAATAGGGATCTGCAGGCCTTTTTTTCCCATGCTCTCATGACACTCCTCCTCACTGGAAGTAGTAATCTTGAAAAGCTTTGGGTTTTATTCGTATTTCTGTTTTCTTCCTGCTGCACCATTTCTCACTTCTCTCTGTTTCTCTCCAATGTTTTACTTTCTGAATGTGCTGAATCTAAGCCCGGCGCTTTGAATGATTTCACTGACCCTGTAATGCTGCATACCAGCACAGATACATATCTTTTAGGTTTACTTTTATCTATGCTAATTTTGCTTCCCCCTCACATTTGCAAGCAGAGAGCAACTGCAAGGCTTCCTGTGCATCGCAGGCTACAATTTAAGGAGTTTAGGAAGAATTAGTCTAGATGTTGCTTGGGCACTCACATATACGCGGCACAGCTTTCAGTCTCATCGCTACCCGTGTGCTTCAGCCTCTTCTCGACTGTCTGGGAGCTAACATTTCTATATAAACTGGTTCATTAAAACGATCAGAATGTCATTATCTCTGCTGCACGGAATGAAGGGAGGTTTTTCCCCCCAGCAAAGGCATGGCAAGAGAAAGAGAAAAAGAGGTAGAAGAGCCCTTCTTTTATTTTCAGGATTACTACTTTACTTAGAAAGCTGTAACAGTTCTAGCACTGCTCTAATCACACTGGAAAGGCCGACAGTAACTGCCTGAGTGTCTGAACCCTTCTAGAAGCAGAGTCCTTCAATGAATGAGTCGGGTAGTTTCTATATTATTCTAACATTTTTTTAGGTCAAACTAGAGCTAGGGAATTATTCCCCACAGAAACACCTGCAGGAGGAGGTGGGGAGACTGGGAGCCGGCAGGAGAATAGTCACGTCTGATTTAAGCCTTATGGGGAAAAAAACAGTGCATTAACTTTGAAATTGTCTAATACCACAGATATGAATTTATTACAGAATTAATTACCTTACTTGAAGTGGCACTCATTGACACATGATATTTTGTCTAATCCTCTACTGTGTATAGAAATGCAATATACTGCAATATAAATTGCAGTCGCTATTACTTTAAACGGCAATTTAATCAAGGGGTTTTGACAAATACAACTACAGGCTGATAACTACTTTTTTGCCAGTATTTTATGTTAGGAGTTTGTCAATTTTACTATCGCTTTGGTTTCATGCTGAAATAACAAATTATCATCATAAAAAAAAATCCTTTTGTCCCGAATCCACGCAGTTAGTTTCAAAAACGCTTAATCCTTCCCGGCCATTGTCACATTAGGCATAGAACATAATTTGAGATTAAATGCAGTGAAAATCAAGAGCACAGCTGTCACCACAAACACACGGGTCAAGGAGCAGAGTTACTACAGGGTGGCGCTCGCCTCTCCTATCTGCACCCAACTTACCCTCGGCCGTTGCTGGAGCTCTGGGGTGGATTTGAAAGTCCCTGTGGAAAGAGGTTTCTAACCAAACATCCCTGGTGAACTCCAAAAAAGACCTTTTGGGAGGAAAATAAAGCAGGATTAAGCCAAACTGAAGCAAATGCTGCTATGTAATTAACATAGCATTGTCAAAGATATCTCATAGTTTAATTTTAGTGGGGAAAATATGGTATCTCAGATACCATGATATGGGTGTTTGTTCACAGCCACTGTACCTGTCAACTATTATTATATTGATGCTGCCGTGTTCCCTGAACTGTTTTGATTTCTTAACAAGAAGAGAATTTTCTCTGATGTGCCATCTGCAAGGTACCGTTTACCAAAGGAAAACTTTATCTCAAATTTTTAATAATTTTCTGTCAATTCCAATAAAATCTGATATATTTTTATAATACTTACAAAATAATAGCAAATGTGACTCACCACATGTGCCACTATTTCATCTGATATTCCTCTTCTCCCACTGACTTTTCTTTCCAGCACAAAATGCAATTTAAATGTCAACTTGAACTAAAAAAGTTACATTCCTGTGGAGATTGCTGGTATCTCATACAGTCTCAAATAATTCAACTGCTTTCCAGTCCTTTACCTATTTTCCTTTATTTTAGTATCTCATTGTGCTGGTTCTAAAAATAACAAACGGTAGATGGGACGAAGTAATGCACAGTTTGTTTACATGTAAGTGACAGGACAAAATGTCCTTTCATGCCTAAAAAGGGATGGTCCCAATCCATCACAGGATCCAAAGTTAATTTATTGAATATACCAGTGCACCCCTGAAGGATTATGATGTCTTTAGCAAGGCCACTGCTAGCTGCGTAAAACAAGAAATATAAACCAAGGGGAAGAACGATAGGAATACAAAAAATAGGAAGGAATTTTCTCTTATATTTAGCATCCACTTGCCAATCAAGTGCACAGGCAGCACAGAAGATGTCCATGGCACAAGGAGGTGCTTTGTTCTGTCAGGAGACTTTATGCTTGGGAAATTCGTTAAAGATCACGAGGATATTTAGAGTCTTATAGCTTGTATTTAGGCCTCACGCAGAATTTCAGGTTCCTCTAGGAAAGCTGTCATCTATACACAGAGATGCTTGCGCGCTCTACAAACTTTTTCGTCATTGGGGCAGAACCACTGGTGATGAACACAGACCCCAACAGCACCATAGAGCTCAGCTTGGCCTCTCCCTTCTGGGACATGGCACAGGAGATGTTTCCAGCTCAAGATCACTACAATATAGTCAGGAAACAGTGACGGCAACCAACAACCCTGCCTTAATGCTGGAGTCCAAATCCCTTCTTTCACTCCTAAATTTGTACACGCCTTTTTGACTTCCATAAAAATGCCTTCTTCATAAGGCCAGAGAGTTTTAATCATCTTTCTTGCCTAAGGACTATTTTTTCTCTTAATTTCCTAAAAAGATTGTTGAATGTCATTCTTCACTCCCTGCAAGATTGCACAACAGGCACAGGAAACCTGGGGAAAACAGCTTTGTCTGCTGACATCAGTTAGACGTCAAAAAGTTTAGTATTGTGAAAACTAAGCCCTGACATTTAGCCCTAATCCCTGTGCCTTAGTTCCCTAAGTACAACACTATTAGTACTCACCAGTTTGTGAGGATATACAATAAAGACTAGGAAAACCAGTTCCGCCATTATTGGCATCGTAGAAATAACTTGGACCATTTCTCTTAAGGAGAAATAGGCAAAAAGGACTACGGTATTACAGTACGCTGAGCATCCACTCCTGCCTGACTAGAAAGGATGGAGTTGTCTTACACTAAATGCAAATTAAAGGTGCAATATTTCAGACACCAAAAGCACCAAAAAATGTAGGAAGCAACCTAGGGTTCAAAAGGAACTCAAAACTCACCTGGAATTGCCATGGGAAACAGCTGCTGGAAAAGCCACCTGGAAAAATGCCTTCATCAGAAGAGTTTTCAGCCAACCCACCTGGGCTCTTCGTCCCTTCTGAATAGAGAATTTTGTTACAGACACAAAAAAACCAGCTGTGCCACGGAAGATTTCCAGGTTCTTGATGGTATCTGCAGGGATGGACAAGACTTGCCATCAAGAGATGTGCCACGGGAGATTTTATTTTCTAGTGAAACTATTGAAAATATGAACTAAAGTCAAGTTCTTTATACTCACACTGATTTCAGGGCCATTTGCATAAGTGAAAATTCACTCTTCCTTTCTTTCTCTTGAAATCTCTGCATCATCCACCATTGTCACATAACTTCTGCAAGGAATGGGTGAGGACCTCATTAGTTCCCTGGCTTTAATTCATTCCTACCACCAAACCCATCCTGTGCAATGAACGGGGGATGATCCTGCAGGAAAAGAGGTTTTAGGCTAAATATGATCACTCAGTAGCTGACTCTAAATTTAATAAAGATAGGTATATTTAGGGTGTCTTGGTTCTTCTTAGCTCAAAAGTCCTAAAGTAGGCTCCATCACTGCGTTAAGACTCTGGATCCTGATCAGACTTGCACCAGCATTTAAGTTAGTGCAGTTTGTAGAAGCTCCAGGAAATAATGCTTCCACAATGCAAGCCGCATGTATGCTGATAAAGCTTATCTTTCCTTTTTCAATGCCACCATGAAGCTTTATGTTCTGCCTTACCACACTTTCGTCCCAAGTCATTGCTACTAGAAAGGATGCAAAGAGACAGTTTCTGTGGGTTTGTTTCAAGGAGTAAAGGTTTAAAATGCAAAAGAGGAGATATTTAGCAGAATTCCAACTCCAGTAAGTGGATTTTGTTCACCTCTTAAAAAAAAAAACCAACAACAAACCCTCACCATCAGCTGCACAGCATGCCCATGGGATAGAGTAGGTCCAACTCGCTAGTGCACTACTCTCAGGTTAGCATCCCTGCTGCTCTGATGATCATATAAAACAGCAAAATCAGATAACCAGCAATAAATCAAACCCAATACATAACTATTAGGCACAGATTACTATGTACCGTCGCAGCCTGTTCAAGACTAATGGAGGAAGAGGGAAGTGCTCCCTGCAGCCTCTGTATCTTCCAGGGGTCCGTAGGGTTGCTTTGCTCCATGGATGGATGAAGAGCACCTCATACTGCCTGCATTTACCTTGCAGAGGTGTTGGAGGCCGTAATTAATTACTGTTTGTAGAACTCCTTGAGATTGTCAGAGAAAGGCACTAGAGAGAGAGTGGTGTTATAAATTATTACACTTGAAAACGTTCAAACTCTTCAGCCTTCCACCGCTTGCCTTCTCACAAACTTGAAGCATTTCCTTTTCTCCTCCTGAAATAAAATTTGCCCTCTTGACACGCACAAACCATTAGAGAGGCTGTATTTACAAGCACCTAACAGTATTTTCTCAAGTTTATTTTGACATTGACTTTTAATCAACATGATGGTGATTGAAAAAGCTAGTCCAATGTTTCACTAAAAAGGAATATTAAAAGTACATTGATTGTGTCTACAAAGATATGCAATTAAAAAGTATGAGTCAAGTGCTGTTATTTAACACTTGACTTTACTTATTTTGAACTCTTGTGGCCCTGTTGTGTACATGGTTAAATGTGCAATGCTGTGTGTTTCAAGTAAATCGACTGCAAGCAATTTTATATTTTAATGAAAATAATTACAGTTTGAGTAATATGAAGTGTATCTGAAGTATAACCCCCGATGCTACTTCCCCAGAATTAGCTGTAATATAAATTATCATGATTTATTGTGGTTACTCTGTGCTTTATGTGTTTGTAGGGGATCCTGGCTAGCAATGATGATTCTTAACTAACAAAGAATTGCATTTCAAAAGCAATTTTTTCTTGGATCTCATCTGTAATTCTTCCACAAAAGTGATATGATTTAACTATGCTGCAATATGTGATATTGCAAAGATGGCATTATTGTGCTGTCATTTTGACAGCTTACTTTAATTTACACCATTTAATGGATGAATACATTTTTTTTTTAAAATCTGGTGTTATTCTTTCTTAATATACCATATGCCATCGATCCCACATGCACTTCTTTGCATAAGCACACCAAATTATATAGTGGTATAAAGCAACCTATGTGTCATATATAACCTATCTTTTGAGTGACACATCAGAAGGTGAGGTCCTGCCTGTTCTTCAAGAATACTGCAGATCCTAAGACATTTCTAAGCCCTGAGTTGAAATATGTTACACAATATGTTATGTACTGATTGGCATCTGTCCACCTCAGAGATGGGCACTTTTCAGATACACTGTACAAAAATAAATGTATGAAAGTCATTTGCCTTGGTAGAAGCCACACTACAGAAAGTCTGAGGATTATTATAATTACATTACTGCAAAAGCTAATGCCTGCAGCAGCTGGTTTCAACTGGAACTATTTTAACATATTTTGTCAAAAAACCTAAAAATCTCCATTTCTAATGTGTTTTGTTAGCTAATGTAAGTAACAACTCATCAGTAGCTGCAAAGGTTGGACAATCGTTCCCTTTCTCTTCTTTTTTTTGGGGGGACAGCCTGGTCATTCCTCTGCCAGGGGAATTATGGGGTCACCCATAAGTGAAGGGAGGAAAGAGAAAAGAAAATACACCAGTCTGATCCAGGCCTGTCCCCACCTCACTCAGAAATGTACACCTCTGATCGGCAAACCTCCGCTCAGCAGAGCTTCCCCATCCTAACTCCTTTATTTAGGCAACCCTCCTAAAGGAGGCAGATGCTCAGGCTACCCATAGTACAAACGCTCAGAAGCTGTTCAGCTACATGGGGTGCCACTAAGCTCAAGAATGGAAGCCCTCCTTCTCGGTAGGATCTATCAGCCTGGGTTCACGTACCATGTGAAAACACCTACACAGCTTTCGTGTCTCACCTGGCTTTTATTTGCCTTGCTTGGGCTTGTCTACAAAAACCTCTGTCAATATGCTCAGTAGAACCTGCAATCCTGGCACAGGAGTAATCTCTGAAGACTTCAGCAAATCAGCTGCAGGATGTTATCTCAGTAGGGGAAAATTTTGTGGTGCATTTGGGAAGCAGTCCAATTTAAGAAAACAATTTCATAACAGAGTGGAAAGCAAGCTGATGATACCCCAAGAACTTAGCTTTATTTGGTAGACTTTTGTCCACTTTCCAAGGACACCTAAGAGTTAACTAATTTAAAACTAGAACTAAAACAACAAAAAAAAGATAGCCTAGGCATTCTATTTTCCTGCTACAAATATTATTTTTGGACAGAAATGCTGCAAACAAAAAAGTAGTAAGAGCTAAAGATTTTAAGCGGGAGATATCCAAAGTTGAAAAGGATTTTGTTGACATGAACTGAAGAAATACAGCATACCTTTATACTTACTTAGCTCTTTGATGCTATACATGATATCCAGTATGGCATTATAACCAACCATACATGTCACAAAAATACAGATTTTATGTGTAGTAAACATGCAGTGAATTAATACCTCTGTCAAGGTGTATCTTGTGATGTATTAAACCACCCTTACTTCAAATTCCAGTTCACACATTCTCTACAACCCACATGACTGACAATGTGCAAACTTTCCAGCAAAACCAGGAAAGAGTTTAAAATAAACTCCATCACACTGACTACCAATACATTTGGAATAAGAACACAGGTGAGACATTTAGAAAATTATGTGCTTATTCATAGATGTTAATTTTTGTAGAAAAGTAAATAATTCACTTTTTTTTTTTTTTAATATTAATTTAAGGCAGTAGCTAGGATTTTATCTGTGACTCACCTAAAAAACTGTTAGGAGTTTTGTATGACCAGAAATGAAGTATTTGCTCATAACCAAGAAACAGATATTGACAACAGACGCGTACTTCCAGCACCCACTGAAAATTATCAAGAATTTAAATGCCTATTAAGAAACTTTCAGACCAGTGCACAGCAGATCAAAAAAACTGACCCAAAAGTGATTTTTTTTTTTTTAACACATTCATTTGAGTGGTCACTTCAGGCAGAAAAACATCAGAGCTAAACAACAGTAAAGAAAAGGCAGAAAACACTTATGTGTTAGGAAGGTCTTTTCATTTATAACAGACTTATTTAACTTTTTTTGCAGAAGACATCTTTGATATGGGTTTAGCGTTTGCATTGGGCTTCATTGCAGGGGTAGAGAAGCTTCATCTTTTAAATCTCTGGTAGAAATCCTACAGTGTAGAAGGGGCAACGAACACCAGCTCGGTCTCCCTCCAGCGTGAAAGAACAGATAAGGAACTTCACAAGTTGGACATATGGCCCTTTGACCCTTGTGATGCTGGATAACCCTCTGTAGTGTCAAGCAATGGATCATCTTACCTGCTGCCTGCAAAAGGGACCTTCCTTACACGTGCGAAAGGGGTGCTTGCCTACGGTCTGAGGCAGACCTCCTCCCATACTTAACCTATTGAAGAAAAACAAACCAAAAAAAACCAAAACAAAGAGAAAATTTACAGAAAATTGAAAGCAAACCCCCAAATATTTCCCAAACCAGCCTTGACAAGGTAAATTTCTAGGCACTTCCACCCCTCATTCCAGTTGGGAATAGAGCTCTGGAAAAATGCAGCAGGCTTGAAGGATTGAAAGGAGAGTATTTCTGGGCACTGGGAAAATCATTGGAGAAGCCTGGTATCATATCATATTCATTTCTGATGGATTTAGTTGGTCAGCTTTCTTCCTCCTTCCATACAAAACAGACACACTGATCTGTAACACACACATATGGACACCAGCATATAGGCAGCAAATGCCAGCTCAGATACAGTAAGAGTAAATTTAAGAGGTTATAAATGTTTTTTCATAATAGTACGTATTCAGTATTGTTACTAATGTAAGAGTCCACAGACATAATTTGAAAGCTTTTATCCTCGCTTATGCGATCACAACTTAATGAAGGAAAATCCTTTCCATTCAACTTAGTGGCATTGTCATTAGAAGGTAATTATAAAGGCAAAACATCTTTCGTCTTGAATCTCCAAGGAGAACCACTGCCACAGTGAAAATCAGTTAAAAAGGTTCATTCCCACCATTAGGTCATAAAAAGTTAAAACATTTTCAGTGGGTAGGAGGACCTGGGGAAGGAACTGTGATGTTGGTACAACACATACTGTCTCGTCACATCGAGGGGGATACCGAGATCTTGTGAAATTGGGGCTGTATCACCTTTGCAGCTGTGTCCAGCCCCTTCTTCAAGGTTTTAAGCACAAGTCTAGCATTATATACTTGCAAGGAGCCTTGCCACAGAAGCATTTTGTTCAAAGAGATGATGAGGTTTGCTTTATCAGATACTGCAACAGTCCTGTCTAATGCTGCACATGAGGAGATCCTTCCTTAAAAACACTCATGATTTCTCTTTATACCACCCACATATGCAGTCATTACTTAGCCACCCTGAAAGACAGAACCGTGTGCTGCTTTCGCGGGCTGCAGAACATCGCTACCCCTCGCACTGTCGGTGGAAGTCTGCGGAGGAATAACACCGTCAGCCGGTTGTTCATCAGCCGCGGCGAAGCTGCCAAAGGCGCAGAGCAGGATTTCCCCAAGGCCTCCCTTCCCTTTTTGGAGCAGAGCTCAGCGCACTGCGTGTGTTTTGGGTGTTCAGCTCAGTAAAAAACCTGGCCACAAGATTTAGAATCAAAGGCACTGCGTTTCAAACTCCGCTGAAAATCTGGCACTTGCTGAGACGTCGGAGTACTTATGGTCAAAATATGGCCATAATCACTAAAATACACAATTGCCGGTCATAATCAGCAGTACTTGCTCACACAAATAGTTTCATTGACTTCAGTCACAGGAAATACTAATTTTGTCTGACACTGGAAAGGACTTCTAAGGCCTAGGAGACAACAATAGCATAAATATTATTAAGGCAGAGCTATCTTTGTCCAGCCATTAAGACTGCGTCACCACAGGTTCAGTGGATACAAACCAGAATCAGCGTCAATTCCAGCAATATTTCTGCATCACCTCGCCAGCGTGTGGAAGCAAGAGGTGGGCTGCTTCAGTTCCTCGGAAAACATAAAGAAGCAAAGACATGACAGAGGGAAAGATGGTGATCTCAGAGTACAGTACATACTTGCAAAGCACGAAGCAGCGACACGATGCCTGAGAAACGATAAACAAATTATTGCTTTATGAGTTTGGGGTTTGATCAATCTCAAAAAAGTTTCACACAGCTGAGATACTCAACACTGGAGTTTTAAAATGACCGCTCTGGAATGGTCCCTCATTAAGGGATCAGCTCTATCGTGCATCAGCCAATGGACCAGTGTGCACCATCAGCTGGAAGATAGATATACTTCAAGTCAAGCATATGCTCCAGCATTTACTTATAAAGCTCTTTTGAACGTAGGCTCAGGGTCCTGGGTTAGACCAGACACAGCAGCCTTACAGTATTTTCTTAAAGTATTGCCCAGCCTTGGAAATACAGCTTAGTGTCTTGGATTCTTCTCATAAAGTGAAAAGGGCCATGTGTCTTGTAAAGACTAGCCCCAAGGGAACTGAGGTAAAGTATTTTTGTAGCCTTAACACAAATTTTCCTTGTGTTTATGGCTTCATTAATTTAGTGGGTGTGTTATTTCAGTGTGTTTTTCTGCTACTTATTTTCTATCTTTTTTACTGGGTTTTTTTTCTGTCTTTTTTAAATAAGGAAAATGGACTCAACAGATGATGCAGAAGTCTTTATAGCAGAGCTACTGGTTTTCATTTCTGTTTCCTGAACCTCAAATAGTCATGCGCTTAATAGGCTCAAACAATATTTCTGTAACATTATAATAGCAAAGCTAATGTTAATGTCTTGTCAGTGGAAAAGCTCCCCATATGAACAGAGGTGAAAATTTCTAGGAATCTGTCTGCTGTTAAATGCAGTTAAAGAGTTAAGACAAAATGAAGCAATACAACTGACAACAGAAAAATTGTTTCTGATTAGCAGGAAAACCCAGGATTAGGATGTGGTTACTCTGTAATTGCAAAATCTGAACTTCAGTAATATCTGGCAGGGTGGATGGGGAAAAAAGCAGTGAAAGCACCGAAAACGAACACTTAGCTCTTTTAGGGTCAATTCACCTAAAGTACTGGTCTCCACACCTATGGAGTTGGACCCTACACTGGTAGAGACATAATTCTGTAGCAGCCTCTTGAAATCAGTAGGACAGATATCGTCTGGCACGTCTGCCCAGCCTGCACAGGGTGTTTTTCACATAAATGCCATTTTTGCTGGGTGGCAAAGGCAGGTGAATTGGTACAGCTCCAACTCAAATGCACAAAGGCAGCAGCTATTGATCAGGAGTAGCTAAACCAATGAATTTTCTATTCTGATGACCCATCCAAATTTCCAGTTTATTAACTATCACATTTATTTTACCTAATGTCAACTCACTTGCCAGATCTGCTTTACTGGTTGCTAGTTTGCCTAATTAGCAGTAATTTGCATATTAACTAAGCCTCTAAGTTCCCCATACAGTCTGTGCTTAGGGACTCCAGTTATCACCAAGTTGTTGATAAAGGTTTTGATAAGAAGTAACACGTAAGTAAATTCTACAAGCCATGACCCTAAGGCAAAATAAGTTCTTGGTAGGAATGACTGGGTAAAATAAAAAGAAGCTTGAAACTTTTCTCAAACCCCAACCAAAACCTTGAGCCAAATCTTTTACAAGACGTGAAGTTCTCTCTTTTTTTTTTTTTTTTTTTTTTAATTTTAATTTGTCATAGCCTTTTGTTCTGTGCCAGAAAAAAGAAATACCAAAATATCAAGACAAAAGGCTATTCTTGGATTTATGACATGAGAAAATCCAGGAAGGAAAGGAGACCTCATGAGAAAGCCTGTTTTCACAACATTTTTGCATAGCTTTCAAAGGGTATGCGTACGCAGGGGCAGAAAATGGTACATCAAGCTAGCAAAACAAAATGTACCATAACATGACGAGTTACTTTGCTTACCAAGTCAAAATAGCCGGTACGATGCATTAAAACCTGGCACAGCCCTTACGTTCCTGTCCCATGATGTGCAGACATCTTCAGCGAGAGCCTGTTAACGTGGAGTTATCCGGCGCTTGGCAGAGCCGTGGCTTTGCACAGAGCTCTCCTCTTTCAGCTGGATGCATCTCAAACGCTCTCTTGGTTTCATACAACTATTTTAAAAGCACAATGGAGAGGTATACGTGCATGGTGTAGGCATAGGGCAAATTCAAGGCAACAGGCAGAAGCATGCTCAAAAGAGAGCAGGTTAGCAAGCAGCAGTAGTTAACGGTTCGCTGTTTCAAGCAAAGCAAGAAGCGTAACAAAAAAATAAATGCAAGAGATTCAACAGACAGAACAGTTTGGTAGGAAACAGAAGGATTGACTACACTGAACGCAGACTAGCATCAAGGAACAGCACTTTACGGGATTATTTTAAGGGGCAACAAACATCCCTTCTTCCCCCACTCACAACTAGCACACCATGACTGAATTTGCCATGGACATAATTGGACTCAGCGTGGATCAAAAAAAGGTACCCAAAGCACATCACAGAAATCAGTTAAGAACGTAAAGTCTATCGCTCATCATTCCGCTGCAGTTTTTTGTTTCCTTCTGGTTTTGGAGTTTCAGAGAATGTTTGAGTTTAAAATTCTCCTCTTACACAGAGGACTATACACTGCACTTGACCTACGTCACGTTATTTCTGTTGAAATACCTCAGCCTTCATGAAATAACTTAATTCTGCTTGCCGGCCTTTTTGATTAGACAGTCCTTTTTAAGTGAGACCCAATTAGCGGAAAACTAGGGAGGATATATAAAAAGACATTGGTCATTGACAAAATTGAAATGGCAACCCAAGGTACCTCCCTGCAAATGCTTTGTATGGCGGTTATAAAGGTTTCATCCTACAGAGACCAGCCGTGTGAGCCAGCTCAAAGTTTGAGCAGGAGAGCCCAGCAGTGGCTATAAATGAGTTTGTACTGGCGGTCAGGATCTGGCCTTTGAGCTGGACAGACTTTATCACCCCTTCCCTTACCAAGAGGTCTTCTGAGCCTGTTTTTCATACCTGGCATGGGACTCAGGAAGCTCTTGCAATCTGGCCATGTGGGACAGCAGCTTCACAACAGTGGATACTGGTGCTGTGTTCACACACTCATCTAATAATTTTTGCTAGAAAAGCAGCCATGCGGGAAGCTGCCCCTCACTGTGGTCTAACCAAGGGTTAAAAGATTGATCTTTACCTAGGATATAACGTAGCTTGACATGTTTCATCGAGCATGTGGTTCTCACTTCAGTACCAAAGCACTTCTGTGAAAAGTAAAAACAGAACAAAAACCCCTAAGATCGCTCCTAACGTGTAAATGATATTTAAGTAAAGCAAAAGAGCAAAGAACGTTTTCTTATTGTTAGCACAATAGAAAATTACACACCAAACTTTAAACAAATTGTGCCATTCGCTTTTGCAGCAACAAAAGAGTTTATTATTTCACTATTTCATCTCACCTTGTGTCATTAAAATATAGGACACAAGTAGTAAAACACAAAGTAAATATGCACATATCTTTACACCATGTAGTGTAGCTATAAATCTTACTCTTTGATAACAGCTGTACTATAGCAATCATTTGAGTAGTGCAGCTGCCACAACAATATCAAATTTTATAGTTAAAAAGCAGTCAAAACTTTAATGGTACAGTGGAGGTAGATATATATTGTGCTATAAATAAACATTATCTAATGAAGAAATGAAACATGTTTATTTTTCCTTGACATATCGTTCAATATCATATATCTTTGCTCCTGCAAGCTGCTATAATAGCAGCCATTATACTTCAGCATGTATAACAACAAAGTCTGTAGTTGTACTAATTATGTTGGATTTAAATGAGGGATGGGAGAACTTCAGACAATGTGGCCTTGCAAGCAAGGCTTTCATTTCATTAAAGCAGTATCTTAAAATGTTATCAGAGTTAACATTTGCTGGCAGAGGTTCTGAAGTGGTTGGGAATGCAGTGAGAAATGAGTGGGTTTTCCCCTTAGACGATGACTTCTTCTGTGTTTGTCTGACACAGTGTAATCTATCTGGTGAGCAGGAGACCATGAGAACTGATGTACTGGTTCAGACAAGCAGTTGCTGCCGCATTATTCAAAGCCATGAAAAACCTCTGAAAGGATACGAGAACGCACAGGTCTAGCGAAGGCAGGCTCGTGTCCCTCCCAAGGCAACATGCGCCTCAAACACAGCCTCCGTGGATTGACTTTGGTTTCTGGGATTACTGGTGTGCTCAGGTTGAGCCTAGGGACACAGTGACAGAGCATCGATCACACTTCTGGAGATGTTCACCCACCTACTGCATAAAGAATGAATGAGGGCGTGGAAGCGTGGAAGAGATCTTCAGCAAACACGCTAGAAACTTCTAATTTTGAAGAGTCCGCAGAACATGACTCATTGTGCTGCATAAAGAAGGGCCACAAAACATCATCTAACATTCAGGTGTGCATTTCTGCAAGCATTTTCACTTGAGTCCAGAGTGAACTTCTGAAAGATACCTCCCAATCGCTTCTACACACCACATCAGGAGCCACTGCAAAGAGCTATCTGGAAACCACGCAGTGGGTGCCCTTGGAATGGCACTAAAGTGCGAGGGCATGCAAAGGGCAGACCCAATACAGTCCCATCACTAACAAGGGGTCAGTCCATAGGACCACACTAATCTCAGTCCAAGACTAACCCTAAACATATAAACATGGTAGATTTGAGGTCCTCAATACCAGCTACTCTCCTCTTCAGATCCATCCCTGCTGCTCCACTGCTCACTGACATAGACGTAGCTTCAGACCACTAAATAAAAGACCAAAGCCCACAACTACAGTGTGTCACAAGATGAGAAAGAAAGGTGGGAGAGGGGGAACAAGTATCCTGGATTCCTGCAATGCTAGGGAATTTGGAAAGTAAAATTAATGAACTCCATTCTCTTAAAAATCCTCCTTGGGAAGCTATGCTTCCCCTCTTCACATCGGAAAAACGATGCTAGAAGCATCCTTGCCAGAAGGGAGATTACCATCTTGCCTGGAGTTTGCCTCCTGTTCAGTGTGGGTTTCTCTGAAGGTGACACACGGACACCCTGGTGGGAACTGCAGCAACCCAGGGGAGCTGATCCACTGGAGATCAAATCCCCAATAAACAGCTTACCGCAGTTAAACTTTGTGCGTGCCCACCATCAGAGATCCTCAGGGTGCTTTCGCTTGCCATCAACAGCGCATTTATCGGAAAAACCCCATGAGATGCTATAAAATAAACCCAACAGCTGTTAGCAGAAGATGACAAATCCTAGATACCTTTTTGTCACATTGCAACCTATACAATTTACTCCATGTTTACAAACAAATTGCTACAGAAAAATATTAAGTCCTGGCATTTAGAGAAGCTCTAGAAATTACTCACTCCCCTGGAATTCTGCATGACAAATTAAGACTATGCTTCAACTCCTAATAAATGTAGCTAGAGCAGAGTTTCATAAACATTCTTGAGATTTCTTCTGTAACAGCTTTATTTTGGCTCCCCACTTTTCCTGCTTAAACAAATGGAAAGGTTGGCTGATATTGTCAAAATACAGCACTTCTCATGAACCAGGAGTCATTTATTAATGTAATTTATTGAGCCTGCATTGTAAAACATAAAATCATATTTCTACGGGGGGGGGAACCTCATTACCCTAAGCTAAGATTATTTTCTTTTAAAAGACAAATTATTTCAATTGTGGATTCTGTAAGTAAGATTACGTGCTTCCAGAACCGGCCTTTCAGAGGCCAACAGGGTAAGTTTTAATGAACCATGCAATGTTGGGTAACAACAGAACAGATGTTTGCACAGCCATCAGGTAGACCTTTGTTTATATAAATACACCACAGTAGATAATATCTAATACCTTTCTCATGGCTTAAAATAACCTTCCGACTAAAAACACAAACAGGCTTTTTCCCAGTTGTGAACATGCTTAAAATCTAATTAATACACAGCTGATTGCAAACCCACCAAAGTGCTCACGCAGGGTCGGACCTGTCATCTGGCATCACCTCTTTCCTGACAGAGTCTTAATCTCCTCCTTTGTCGTTATATTGCAGTTTTTGCTCTAAAGGTTTCTGCACTAAAAAAGTGGGAAGGTGAAGCCATAGTTCAATTCAATTTATTTTTATATTGCCTCTCATACAAAGTCTTTCAAAACGCTTTATAGCGAGAGATAAAATAATCATATAACACTTGCCAGAATTCAGCACGGTGACTTTCATACACTCAGGATAAAGCTACGTACCAGGAAAGTAAAACTGAGAAAATATAGAAACAGAGGCAGTATTAATAAATATGCATTGGTTCTACACATATAGTAATGAGAAGAGGGAAGCAGATCCCTGTTGTGATGCCTTCATAGCCCTTCCTTTAGGTAGGAGGGTCCCTCCCAGCTCTGCAGGTGCACAGAGAGCCATGTGGATGGAGGAGGATGAGCACGGTGAGGGCAGCGGGGCTGCTGGGGAGGGTGAGGAAGGCATTGCCCAAAGGAGCCCTCTACAGCCGCGGTGGGCACAGAACCATGAGTCACTTGTTTCCCCCTATATATAAAGCCCAACTTCCATAAAGAAAATGAGATAAAAACTTCAGCCTGCCTTGAGAAAGGAAAGGAAAAACGCACCAAGTCACTAACATTCATCATCTGACAAACTCAACGCAGGAACTTCGCCTCATAACCAGGGAGGGAAACATTTCTGCAGAAGAAAAGCCTACAGCAAGCAGCAAAGCAAAAAATGTTTATGGCAACACGATTACTGTATTTAATTTGAGTAATTTATAAGCATTCAGTGTCCAAAATATCACCCTGTATTAACTAATGCAGTTATCTACAAGGATAAACCTGGAACCAGGTGCACGCCGTGCATCGGCAGTGCAGTGCGAGCAGCAGCCTGCGCACAGGGACAGACGTTGTCGGGAGTCAGCAGTTGGGCTTCGTTTACTCTGCTAAACCTATTCTCATTGAGTCTAGAAAAGCAGCACAGAAAAACTGCTTCTCAGCCTCCTAATGTAACTCTACCCCTATCCAAACAAAACCTGAATATCAGAACGCTCACCCAGTTTATTCCCGTAGGACCTCAAGCAGCATGGGAGAAAGATGCTCCCCAAACCCACCCTGATCATTAAACAAAGGGCGTTATAAATTCTGTGATACGGTCTTAAACAGTCATTCTAAAAGTTTACTACATCGCTGAGGCCCATCATTTCAGAAGCCCAGGCATAAAGAAGCCTGGTAAAAGAGCATTTAAGAAAATATTTGGGCAACAGCTAATATTTCTTTCTACCTATCTTCATGCCCAATGCCGCTCAAGCCAAGTCACATCTTTATAATGTACAGTAAGAAAACACAATATATAGTAACTCATTTTCTGACCTTTTAATATTTCTGTCATTGATTGTCAGAAGTGAGGACTGCTCTCTATCCTAAGGTGATGGATTATTTAATTAACTATTGACCTTTTCAGTATCAGATGTTGACAATGAATGCACTCCTATGTAAGCTGCCTCCTCTGGATGCCGTTCAGTTCTCCATCGCACGTTGATTTGTCTCACATTTGGGTTTTAGGCCTAACGTTGCTATTACCTTCATTAAAAACCAAGTCAAAGTCTTGTATTTTGTGAGGAATACTTTTAAGATCTATTGCTTTCAGTTTTCTTTTGAACGGCAGCTGTGTTTATAGTAGAATTTATATGAGTATTAACAGAATTCAGTCTTTCATAGATAAAATCATTTCTACTGCTTACCTATTACTTAGGTTTCTGGCATGCTTTCAGGACAACGTCTTCTGCACCAGGAGGCAAAGAAGCCACCAGAGAAAGGAGAATTGCTCATCATCTGTGCACACGGGTCAAGAGACGTCCCAGACTAAAAATGTTAAGAATCATTTGATATTACACTTTGCCTTTGGGCCCAGCAAAGACTCCAGCCAGGAACATGACATTTATACCGAGCACCTTTAAAAAGCAAGCATTTCACTACTTTCCCACACGATACGCAATGTGAAACCTCGTTTATACATAAGCAAACTGAGACTTAAGACCTTTTCTCCCCAAAAATAAAGAGAAAGGACGCAGATCTTCGGGATGAAGACCTGGGACCCCAGGGCTCCGGTCTCAGCAATTATATATGCAACTACCATCTTTTTATAATCGAACAAGGTATTTTCCTCCACGAGCGTGCTGCTGGAACTGAACACTGAAAAACTGATCCGTGCCTCCAGGTTGTCAGAGAGATTTACATGTGACTACGCCGTAATTTGTGTATTCCATTGTGATTTCTCGCCAGGGCTGAGCGAGCTGATTAATCTAACATATTCCTGGTAGAAACTGTCCAGCATTTCTCCAGGAAAAAAAAGTTTGGAGCCTGGCACACCTTTACAATAAATATCTGCTAATTTCATCCATTCACTTAGAAAGCACTTTTTTGCCAAACAAAGTACCAAACAGAAGTTTGGGGGGCTTTTTCATGTGCTAAATGGTCACTTGTATTTTTTTTTCCCCAAGTGTTCCATTTCCCTAATTATTTTGGTAACTATATAACCATACAATCACTGCATAGGAATAAAGTCCATAAAATATCCCCTTTCCAGCAGAGAATAACAATTAACAAATTTCCAGAAGGGCTGTTTACAACAAATCATCCTGTTCCCCTCTTTTTTTTTTTTATTTTTTTTTTTTGTCTGTGAAATTAGCAGCAGCACACGCAGCAGTAAATATTCCTACCGCTGGATTGGATTTGGTAAGTGGTTTTAATCAGCAGCTTTCCTTTTGCATCAATCAGCTTTCCCCATAACCTAAGAGAGATCCCTACATATGTCATCAATATACCCAGAGAGCGGAGTTATAAGTCTGATTTTTTGTGATGTTAATGCAGTATTATGATAGATATCTATTAGCGGGGAGAGCGGGGCAGCAGACAGACTCCAGCGCCTTTGACAGCGGCTGTTCTTTCTTTGTCAGTGTCAATCCGCGCCGGAATCGCGGGGAATGAGCAAATGTGACAGCAGAGGACCGCACCAATTATGGATGAAGGGATACTATCTACTCCCACTGGTTGATGTGATTTATTCGACGGTCCTTCTGCATTTATAGAGCGGCAGATTGTAGCTGCTTATGAAGTGACAAATAGTGCTCAATGACATTGACTGACTTGTCTGATCAATTTAGCTTGTCTGAAAAGTAGCCGTGAATCGCTGTCCGTGTTGAATGACGGTACGAACCGTCCCGGTTCAACTTTACCGAGGTGAAATCTCAAATGCCGTTAGAAAACTGGTGAAGATGACTCCCTTCAAACAAATAACAGTACCGTCCCGTACAAGGAATGAAAAATCTTAACCTTAGGAATGAAAAATCTTAACCTTTCCTATAAGCTTTGCTTTGAAACGCATCTCACCTAAAGAATGTTTTGTCTTTGAGACCGTGTACATTGGAACATTTTTATTCTTTTATAAGTTCTTGAATATTTGATATATTTTGGTGGAAAAGCAATATATCTGATGGAGGGGAAACAACTGGAGCTTTCCTGCAGGAACCAACAAAGCAACTTTTCATGTTTTCTACTGGAGTTGCCAACTGTCCTGATTTTATTGAGCCTTGAGTCATTGGATCCATTTTTTAAATTTGGAGGTCCTGGATTCTGGTGATATGTAATTCAGCTTTTATATTTAAATCATGAAGGAAAAGGAAAAAAAAGCAAATTCCTGGCCTTGTGGTCAGAGAGCAACTTGAAAATGCGATTTCAGCGAACCCAATCCAATTCAAATCTAAAAGAAATTGGAAGCCAACTTACAAATACTGGTTTGGGGGTGGGGGTTGGTTTTTTGAGGGTTACAAGGAGTAATCTTATGACCAGAGGAGCCTGACAGGACTTCTTGATGCTCGTGGTTGACAGCACAGGAACTTCTTAGAAGCCTGGCTCATTTTGATAGAGCTGTTGCGTTAATAACCTAATATTGAAAACTGTCAAACTTTCAGTGACTGCTAGGCCCTCTGGCAGAAGGGGCCGTTAAACGCGAAGAGGCGGCGGAGCCAGGCTATGGTGCGTCACGTAATCCTCGCTGCTTTTAGCGAGCCTCAGCACGGCCCTTCTAATAATGCTGGAATTACATGATAAGGTGTTACTCGGCATGAGTAAAGACCGCACAATACGGCCTTTAAACAAACAGCGAATTAAAAACCACTGAGGACCTGTTAACAAATTGTATTTTATCTAGCATGAGATTAGTATTTTTATAAAGCCGTAACGTCACGCCACACCTTATAAATAATACGTATGATATTTCTTATATGATGTAGGCACAGGAGTTGTCTGCAAATGCTAATTCCGTGTATAAATATATACAAACTTGTGAGTGGGTCTACACACACATATCAATATATATGTGGTTGTACATACATATAAATCAATGTCTGCATGTGGGGGGTGCATGTGCACCATTCATTATATATTACAATATTAAACTGTTATCCATGCAGAAGTATATTTATGTATATATTTCAATTTATTAGAGCTAGGCAGTCCTTTACAGACTTAATAAAGAGCACCAGTATTATAAGCCAAGAACCATTTTTCCCTTTCCCTGTATTATTCAAATTTATTAAACAATATTTCACATTTGTTTGACACAATGTCAAACTCGGGACTCCTAAAGAACTGCTGCAGCTTTGGAACTGTTATGCTTTCTTGGACTTTAATCATTTTTGGCAAGGGTCCATTTCCTGTCAGAAAGTGAAACAGCTTAGGAATGTCATTTTCACGAAAGAAAACAGAGAGAATCCGAGAGGAAGTTCTCCTCCACTCCAGAGCCCCTAAGATACTCAAACACACTCGCAGGAGGGCTGGAATACATCAAACATTAGCAGAGGGAAAAGGACACACTTTTCCCACATTAAAATACATGGATAAAGTTGAACTTTTGCTAAAAATAGTTCCCATGACTAATCCTATTAAGTTTTTAAAAAATTGGGCCGTATCTCCCTTGAAGTCAAATTGTTTTTTAACTTCAGAATAACATTAGAAAAAGACTCCAAAGTGCCTTTGCTTAAGTTAAAGTCCCTGGAAGATTATTTTTTTCTTTTCTTTTTTTTTTCTTTTCTTTTCTTTTTTTAAGTGAGGTATGAAAAATGAGGACAGGAGCACGGATCACCCCTCTAAAAGGGCAATTTACCTATTGAAGAGGTGGGGAGTATCAGTCTCTCCCAGATCATCGGTTGTGATTTACTTTTTTTAAAGAGAGGCTCCCTGAGGAGGGAGGAGGTTAAAGAGAGCAGATTAAAACTAACCCTTGGCTCTGCCAGCTCGGTGCCTACAGAAGCTGAGCACAGCCCCAGGGGTAGAGGCGCATAAAGCCCTGCAATGCTTTTGGGCAAGAATCACCTATTTTCCTCGTTCAGGGGGGTACTTACGTAAAAGCCACCTTGACTACTTGTTGCGATGAGGAAACAGGCTCTGGCCAGATGGATTTTGAGAAGACAACCCACATCCCAGCGGGAAAAACAGTCCACTAGCAATGTTAACAGTTCCCACTGCGCCTTGGCCACGCTGGCAGTAAATGTAAGGAAGGACTTCTGACAACCACCAGATCCACGTACAATTTATGAATCTTATCTGAGGCCCATCTGGGTGGTTTTCTACCAGACCGAACACTCGGGTTTTCTTCTGAGGCTTATGTCATCCTTGTTTGTTTGTGCTAACATACTAGACAGACATCCCAAGCTATGGTAATACCACGGTTGTTCCAGAGCTGGCTGAAAAGGCGGGGGGGGAGGGGGGAGAGATTCCATTTCTAACGGAAAAGCCATTTGCAGCAGGACACAGAGAAAAAGGACATTTAGTTCCTTCAAGGAATTTGACCTAAATCCAAACAACACTCATACACAACCAGGAAAGGCAGGTAGTTTCATCTGTTGCTTTTTCCTTCGTATTAGGTTTAAATACCAAGGGATGGGATTTTAGGAGCCTTGCAAATGCCTTAGCCTTGTTTGTTATGGTTGCAACATATGCTTAAATCTGCATGCTACAAACCCCGGCGGGGCACACACTGCCTTGTGGACTGGTGTGCAAGCCAGCAGATTGGTGAGCCCAAGCTGGTAGCACCATGGTCCCCAGGAGCCCAGGTCCCACAGGAGCCCCAGAAGAGACAATCCAGCTGGCAAAAGCTGAGCAGAGTGTGTGAGGTGTCTTCAAGCAACAGATGAAATCATGAAGGGAAAAAACATAACCCATACGTGTGCTATGAAAAACACGCAAGCTTCTAGCTCAGGCATGAGAAACGTCAGGAGTCAGCATTAATGAAACCCTTCTCCAGCTGAAACACTGGAGAAGGAGGTTAGAGAAGGGAAAGTAAAATGAAAATAAATTAATGAACTCACTTAGCAATAAATCTGCACTTTCTACAGTTTGCTCATGGATTTTTCTATGAATGGATGAACACAGAGCACAAGGGGATGAAGAATGGAGGGGTCACAGGGGTTGTCTACTTGCATAAACCTTCACAGCTCCTGGTTTAAATGCATCCTCCAACTACCTTCTGCTCAGCACTGTGTGGGGAGCGAACATGAACTGCTTAAGCATGCATTCAAGTTTGTACAGGTAGATGCAGACAGGCATGCCCTTAGGGAAGGCAAAGAGCAGAGCAGGTTACGGTAGCAAAACGAGCCCCCTAACGTGGTTTTTTCTCTCCATCTCTTGGGCAGCGTGGGTCAGGTACGATCGGGTGGTCCCAGCATGTTACAGGCACACCAGGGGACTGTAAAAACTCTCAGCATCAGCCTACATCTGCTTGCACTGAAGTCGTGTCCCCCCCCAGCCACACTTCAACGGCGGCAGAGTTAGGTCAATACCGAAACACTTGTGAACACGTCGCTCGCCACATCGCTCCTTCCCACCCCCTGAAACCCTTCTGGCAGCATTGTTTTCCTTTCTGCCCCCAGCTGAGCTTTCATGGTTCTCTCTGATGTTCCTGCAAGGAATAACTCATTCCCCCAGCCCAAACCTGTGCAATAGGTGCCTTCAATCTTCCCACCACACCGCTGCCAGTTGTCCCACCAGTGCCTTCGGCCTCGGACCAGCTTTGCTGCTGAATCTCTAATTCAAAACTAGCGCATGGCATTTGTTTGTTGTTAAAAGTATAACTTTGTGTTTGCACTTACAGTAATGTCTTGTAGTGAGTTAGTCACCGAGGAACATTTCCAGTCATTTATTTTCCAGTACAGGCTACAGGTTTCCATGGCTATATTCCACTGGAAAAAAAAAAAAAAAGAAAAAAAATTCCAATTTCATGTGTAGATGAAATACTTCAAAGTCTCAAACACTCAAGCCATCACTAACACATACAATAATATAAACTGGAATGAATTTTCAGGATGTAGTAGGCTAAAACTCAGCTTGCAGAACGGCAGGGTTGAAGTGCACTTTGACA
>NW_009260274.1:4342037-4344082 GCF_000687185.1 Egretta garzetta | reverse complement strand
CTTCTCGTGCTTGGCCCTGTCTGACAGCAGCTGGCAATCACCAATTGACACCAGGGCCCAAGAATTCCTCCAAGCTACAGCTCAGCCTGCACTTCCGACCCATGAGCTCCAAGAACCATCGTGTCAGTTTATATTGTAAACCCATGAAGTTAACTCATTAAATGTCCCTCCAAAAAAAATCTCTCCGTTCCTCACCACCCAGTCTTCATCCAAACCCATTTTTAACTTTACAATGCCGTGTATGCTTCCCTGCCCATTAAGACAGATGCTGGCACTCGGTTTATCTCAACGCCATCCAAATCCCTCACCTTCAAGAACTACCCTGCAAAGCCGCTGCTCACGCACCATGACAGTGTACTGAGAATCTGTTTCTTCAGAGTCTGTGAAATGCTGTTTGGTAAATCACTGTTAAAAGTTTTGTTCATATTATGGAACGAGTCTTCTTTTGTACCGAGGAGAAAGAATTTGGACAGTGAAATCTAAATCTGGAGCTATATTCCTTTTTTTTCTGCACAGTTAAATACAAGTAAGGACCTTACTGAACATAGCAAGTTTAACAAAAACAAAAAAAACAAACAAACAAAAAAAAAAACAGAAAAAAGAAGAAAAATCCACAACAAACCATACGACTGATAAGATTTTAAGCAACAATCTCCATGAGCACTCTTCTTGAAATGCTGTGTCACTTAAATCCCAGCCTTTTCACCTTCCCGTTGCTATAGGTGCCTCTGAAACCGTAGTTCACGTATTACCTTTCGCCCTCCTCCCTTCTGTCCCACCCTTGTACCTCCTCGAGGCTGTTGCACGGAGCCATCCATTTATCTCCCCCTTTTATCAGCTTGCTGAGCCTCTCAAAGATGGTAAGAATGTCTTGTGTCCTCTCCCTTCATCTCCAACCCCCCACCCCCCCCAAATTTCCATTTATATCTAGATCTTTGCAAACCCAACACAATCTCATGGGCAGGAGAAGGCCTGAGCCCAGATTGTTTAACAATGCCTTGAGGGGTTTATTCACCAAAGTTCGATGCTCTGATGAACAGCTTGCTGCAGCTCTAATGGTAAGGCATATAAAATGCATCATACATTAAATTTAATGTTGCCTCATTAGTCTTAATTAGATTCCTACATTACACCAGGATTATAGTTTCTTCATGTTTATGTTTGCTCCTAAAATAAAGTCTACACTAGACAACAGTTCGGTGTACTTTCTAACCTTTGAATAAATATGCCTTCAATTGATACCTGCCAATATTCTTAACCTTGAAGAAACAGAAATTAGGTGATACTACAATTGCCTTTCGGACAGGGAGGCTATGTAGAGTCAGTCACAAAGGAATAAATTTCAAGAAAAACACAGTACACAAACATTAGAAATTATTCATCTGGTGTTTTAAAAGGGTGAGCAGTGAGGGGAAAGGAAAAGACTGTTTCGAAGAACTGGATGGCTCTTCTATTTCTATGGATGCCTTGATAGCTTGCTCTTATATATATCAATATTGTCTTCTGGATTAGGCTTTTCACAGTTTATTTATTTTCAGCTGTAAAATCTATTTCAAGGTGATGTCACTAATTCAGCTTTGGAGCTTGGCTAGAAGTTGACATAAGAGTAGAGCACGTCCCATGATTCAACATAACGACCTACATCAAGACCACGGAATGCCAGAGGATGGCAGTGAACAGAAAGATGATGACCCAAATCGTGATCTTCAGCATTGATAAAGATACCACTCTGACAGGCCCAGAAACAGAGCTGCTGTAGCGAAAACATTCCTTTCACCCAAGGAAAGAAACCACGTGGCCTGGGGTTGCCCCCATCACCCAGATGATACCTGTTCAGTCTCCTTGTGATGGTCAGTTGTCCCCTAGTCCTGACACTGTTGCCCCGTGCTTGCTCCAGCTCCCCATGTTCGTCATCGCCTCTGGTATGGCTCTGCCTGCTGCATTTCAAATAACTGGTCTTGTACGAGAAACCTTTTTACTAAGAAAAAGTCTGGTTACACCAGAATTGTTTGAGGAATCAGATTTCTTTCCAAGACTTTTTTCTC
>NW_009260274.1:4307182-4341927 GCF_000687185.1 Egretta garzetta | reverse complement strand
GCAATTTTAAAATTTCAGAAAGTTTGAAAAAAAACCAGCAAAATTATTTTTAAAGTCAAAATGAAGCTTGATTGTTGAAAACATTGAAAGGATGATAGCTGGTTTATAAAATGTTGTAACTCTTAACATTTTGGCCCAGATCTTGCCATGAAATAATTCAGCCTCTTGAAACTCTTTCTCACCCAGCACAGAGTGCAATTCATACATTTATCTATTTCTTTCCAGCTGACTTATCCAAGCATCCACAGTAGCATGGGAGCATAGAGAAGCCAATTAGCATTACTACCAGTTAGTATTCTGCTGATATTTTTAAGATCATTTCCTTTCATGTCCCATACTATTAATTCGATAAAATTTAATAAAATTGCATTTGAATTTGCACGCAGGCAGTCTTACTTGTTAAGTAGAATTTGAGGAATATTATAAAAAATACAGTGCAACTCCATGTATTTCATTTGCTTAAGGGTTTAAAACAAATTCTTTTGTCCTGTTTGGATTTTCCCTTTTCAGAAATGTTTGGAAAAAACCTGAGCTTTTGAGGTATTCTCACATTGAAATGCACATATTCCAGTGGTCTCAACCAGGTACAGTAAAATAACATTATTTCCTCTGAGATAAAGCAAGCTGACTTAGGCTCTGAAAAATCCTTTCCTTGGCTCAGGAAATGGAGAAATACTTATGAAAATTTTCAAGAGCTATCTAGCTTGATAAGTAGATCAAAGCCTAAATATTTGTATCACAGGCAATACTGCAACAGCCATTTAAATGACTAAGACTGAGCTTTGACAGCATCCATCCCTGAGCACATTAGAGTGCACACACACTGACTTTATACAAACTTAAATTTAAACTTTACATCCATCTATGCTACAGTAGCACATTTTCCTTAGGACTGACATCTTGGGAAAGGCCTATGCAACCCAAAAAGGAAAAAGGTTTACATTTTCTAAAATCCCCTAATCCTGCCTTTTTGCAGTCTCTCCATAAATTGCTACCTTTTCCTGAGGGGATAAAAAGCTCAGTGGTTTCTTCAGTTCTTTGAGGGCTTTGTCGTATTATATTCACCAGCAAGGAAAGAAGAAAAAAAGGACCAGGTGACTCCTGTGGCAAACTGCAGCTATGGAACAGCTTAAGTCCCAAAGAAACAAACAAAACCCCCAGAAATGCACAAAAATCCTACGATTCTTCATCATGAATTCAGAGAATACCAAAACCTTTCAGTAAATATGGATGAGGGACATATTGATGGGCTACTGATGGATTCATAGGAGGAATGAGGACTGAATTCACCAAGCATGTATCTTTAGCAGATAATATAATGTCTAATTACAGTACATTGTAGAGCACCCAAAACAAATTTGAGAGAGAGGGGGGGAAAAAGGAGCGATAGCTGGATAGCGAGCTCGCATTGATGAAAAATAAGATACGGATGTCGAAGAAGAAATCCTCCCTTTCCATCTTAAAACTACACAAAGTGTTTCTGAGTTGGTAAAACTTAGCAGGATTGCTTCTTTTGCCAAAAGTCCCATGAAAAGTCAACTTTGTCTCACGTGTGGACTTCCTGCAAGGCAGGACACAGACAGGCAGGATGCATCCATCTCCCCTGACTGCAGCTAATGCAACCTCAAGCTAAAAATAATAGACGTTGTAGGAAGGCTGGGAGTTCTTGTTGTCTTTTAATTGCCTTGCAGCATGGGCAACCAACCATGCGGGGCTTCAATGGCTGAAGCTGAACCCACAGGAGAAGAGGAGTGCATGAACCCCAGGCACCCCGTGCTGCAGACCAGACCTTCAGATGTTGGAAGGAGAGGGGCTCCCACTCGGCAAGTGAAGGAGGTGACAATGAGGACGGTGATCCCACCGCTAGGAACTGCTCTGCTTCGTGGAGCTGGCAGGAGATGAGAGGTGCGCTGTGCTCTGCAAAGAGCCGCAGCAGCTTCCGCTGGAGCAACAGGGAACTTAGCAAAGGGCGGCTGCGTGCTAAATCACAGCCTCGAGGCTTCTGCAGATGAGGCACAGCTGAGCAGCGCTTTGCACGCTGGGATAGCGCAAGCGGAAGAGTCCGGTCTACCCCATCGCCACCACTCTGCACCTCTGATGGGATGACAGCCTTTTCGTTTTACTGGCTGCGGGTGGGGGTGGGTCTATTGCCTTCCTGTTGGGTTTCATTTGAGGCATAAGGAAAGCTCTGGGACATCACCCAGAAGGAGATTAATTAATTTATTCTGCCTTTCCAAACAAGGTTTGAACGTTTCCGGGATCAGCCATCCTCCTTGCATGCACATTAGCTGTTCTGGCAAGAGTGCCTCAGCCCAATTTGGTTTGAGTGACAAAAGTTAATTTTATTGATGCGCAGCCTTCTGTGATGCTAGGTAGGAGGTCCGACGATGCAAATCAAATGGCTTCTCCAAAAATATCACAGTGATTGATAATGAGGCAACGATACAGATTTTTGACACTTTTGAACCTACCACAAGCAAATGCTAAATTTAGAGATAAGAATTTAAAAAGCTAATGCCATGTTCCTCTAAAAAGTGATCAGTGAAAGATATACATAGTTTAACGAAGACTAATGTTATTCAATGAAGATTTTTTTTAAACCCAAAACAGAACTATAACAGAATTGAAGACTAATGTTATTCAAAGAAGATTTTTTTTAAACCCAAAACAGAACTAAAAAAAAAAAAAAAAAAAAAAAAAAAGGGGTGGAAGGGAATTAACTCAAAACAAATCTAGGTATAGAAACATGCCAAATATACTCTTAAGGTTTAATTTCATTTTTAACGGAGAGGTCGTACACTGCAATTTGATTTCACTACTCTATATTACTATATACATATGGATGCATGTCAACTATTATGTTAGGTGTATAAGGGATGTATCTGGAAGCACTTGAACAAGGAAGATGACTGACACTTACAAGAGAAGCCTTTATTATATGTCTATATTTTGTTTCATTAATCATGTATGTTCATTAACCAATCATGGCAATTTATTATGCACTGTTTCAAGACATCTTGCGTTACAATGGTGTCATTTCCACTTTGATCATCTAAAGAACTCGCAAGATGACATTTGCAACCAAAGGACCTGACTCGTCTGCACGTGCTGCATGAACACGCACTAGAGATTCAGAAGCGTTAAAAAAAAAAAAAAAAAAAAACCCTGCGGTGCAACATAGTTTGCAAGATACAAAAATTAATTATGTATCTCAAAGATAACAACCCACAAATGAGGTAGAAATATTCAGGTGAAGTGATTTGCACATGATTTTAATAGTGGATAAGCACCAAAAGGCGATGCTACTCATTTTGTCATGTAATATTTGATCATTAAGTGTTTTGCTAGGCTGTATCATACCCGATCTATACAACAGCCTGAAAAAACATACTCCTTACAAAACAACCTAAAAACGTTCTCAAAAGTCTTGCTATTGCATCATCACTACCTGCTATTGCATTTATATAGTAAGAAACCAAATATACGCTTATCAAAAGATAGTTGGGGTACCATCACCATAACGCAGTATTTCCTTTTCCCTCAGTCTGATGGTCACTGCAAGAAATGTGGTGAACCCAGGTATTAGATAGAGCCTGATTTTATGGAACCAAGGTTTACAACTTCTTCACTGTTCATTTCTGCCTTCTGCTGCACCTTTTATAAACCAACTGATTAATATCAAGCAATGAACAACTCTGACAAGCAGGATTACTAATCCAACGTAACTGTTTACAGTGTGAATGAAAAAAGCGCTCCATTTCCAGCCACTGCACTTAATAATAAATTCCTGTTGTACTTAAATGTTGAAGGGATTACATAACTGTCAAAGTTCCTTTAAATGTTAAGGGTAGTAATCATATTAAAGACATACTATACAGAAGCAAAAGGAAATGTCAGTTTAGTTATTATTACCATATTTGCATGGAGTTTTAAAATATAAGGCCGGATTCCTAAACACATCAAATTTGTGCTCATTGTGGCTGAAGAGAGCAGTGAGGAAGAGGAGCCGCAAACCCTACCGGTCACAAAGGGGTCAGAAAAGGGAGCTTCACATGCTGTAGCATAGCCATGGGGCTGTTCTTGATTACACCAGCTGAAACAGTACCACCAGGACAATTGTGCCAGAAAGACGAAGGGGAATACCACGCATTCCTCCTCCCTCTCTCCCTTTTCCGCTGTGCATACTTCATGCAAGAAAGCTGTTAGATTGGCTCGATACCATCCTAGGACAATTCTGAAGCACCCACTTAAGACATGCTTATGACAACTGCGACCCTCTTAGGTATCTTAAGACAGCGATAGCCAGGAACCTGGTGCAAACAAAATCAAATATGCAGACGCTTGTACACGCGGTCTTCCGATACTTTTCCTCTGACTTATGCTATTAGCTTTAACACTCCATATTAAACACCTGGGAGTCAATTAGTGCCTTTTTAACAAGCAGTGTTATGAATTGTCAAATGTTTCCAGAGAAAATGCTGATAAATTAATGAAATCTTTTAATAAAAAAAACCAAAACCAAAAAAACACCCCACCAAAAAACTCCAAGCAATAAACAACCCCCCCAAACCCAACGAAGATCTCAAATTGCACTCTATATTTACCTCCTTCGCTGCATTGGAGTCATTTGCAGGATTAAAACCTGAGCCTGGTGCCTCCCCACGCTGTGATTATTGGCAAAGAAACAATTCTTTGACTGTCTTCCAGTATTCTTTTAAAGGACTGGGGTTATTCACGCAGAACCACACCCCGCATCCCGCAAGACAAGAGGAATGCTTGCCCGTGGAAGTTATGCGCACGCAATGAAACTCTTGTTCCCAAGTTAGAAATGGGACCCCATTATTAGCATTCCTGATATTCATAGCGCTGCTCACGTTCCACAGCACCCAGCAGCACTCAGCCAGCCGCCTCAATTAACAAATGTCTTACCGTGACTTTTATGTTATCATTAAGTCAGTTATTTTCAGAATTGCTCACCTGCAGAGCCCTGCTGCAGTGCTTGCTTAGGGAGGTTGGGCTCCAGCCAAAGTCTCACCTAAAAAAAACGAACACCAGCAATGCCAGTTGGTGCTAAGGTCCTGGAGGAGCAGCACCAGCTCTACAGCTGCACCCGAGTCCCTCCCTCCAGCGCTCGCTGAATGGTGTTTCTTGGAAGTCACTCACTTACATACCACCACAATCGCCAGCTTTGGGTTATAACAAATAAAATAATGAAAAGGCAAAGAGGAACAACGTTACTAATTCACTGCACGTTAAGGTCCAGGGATAGTTACAACATATTTGACACCTAAAAATTAAGCATTGTCTGGTAACTTAGTGCTGGGTGGAAAGCAATCTCCCATGGCTCAAGAATCCCTGAGATGTTGAACATTTTCCTCTACAAACTCAAAAATTCAAAACGTTTGCCAATAATATACATGTAAGAATAGAGATGTCTCTAGATAGGGTCTGGAGAAGGTCAAATTGCTTTGAAACGTCGTCTCTTTTTTTAGGTTAGTTATCACTATGGCAGTGATAAATATTTTGTGAAAAGTATAAATAAAGCAGCCTGGATGTTGCATACTTAGAAGGGGTGTCACTACAGAACATTTTTTTTTTGCCTAAGTGAAATTTCTAGGAAGGATTTTGGCAAAAACGTTAGCGTGGAAAGCACCATGGGAAGCGCATTGGTCCTACTGCATTTGACAACCTATGATGCATTCCCTGTCACCATGGCTATCATGTCTGGCCCCTCTTCATGTCAAGCTCTTCCTTTATGGGAATTTTGAGAAGGAGGGGAAATTGGTCGTGCTCTTATTTCTCAACGTTCTTTGGCCAACTATCAAAACAAACTGCTTTTTTCAAATAAAGTTTTTAGTTAGTGAGCCTTTTTTTAATCTCTGGTTTGGTGTTTGCCCACAGAGAGGAGACCGCATGGCTCAGCAGATGGTCACCTTAGATGGTTTCCTGAGAGCTGGGAAGGTTCAAAGAGGGAACCCCAACACTCCTTTACTGGGTCCTGAGGTCTCCCCAACCCACTGACATCTACCATCTAATGCCTGATGACAGGGCAATGGAGACTGCATGTTTCAGCTGCATTTCTAACACTATCAAAGCCCCTTTCCCTTGTAACTGAACTGCTCTAATTATGCACATTTCCCTTTGCTGTATTCCTTGAGGTCTTGTCTCACCAAATGATGTAACTCTTGATTACAGCTCTTGTATTCAGCTTGTACAACGAGGCTGAAATACTCCCGAACACCTTGATGACAAGTACACGGATTTGCCTGGCAAAACAATAACCACGTGAAAGCTCTTTTAACATCCCTGTTTCTTTGCTGAAAGCATCTGCCTATACTGTCAATTCATCCTGTGCCTCTTGGGTGTCTGACTTAAGCATAAGTATGCAAGTCCTATAAATGAATACATGCCACTGGGGGTAGCACTTACAGTAGAAGAGTATCGTCTCATGAGTGATAAGGGTGACAGAAGTGCAAAGCAGAGCTGAGTGGATCTGGCACTCACATTGCGAACAACACAGCATTCATACGGGAAGATTTTCCCACAGAATGACATGCAATAATTTATTCTAAGCCCTTCCAACTTGTGTGTGGTTGTTTTTTTTTGGTTTGGGTTTTTTTTTTTTTTTTCTCCTCTGCGAAGTTGCTATCTTCTGCAGCTTTTCTCTAAATAACTACTTAAGAGAAGATGCCACTGCTAAAATGAAGTACCTCTTTTGAAGGAAAACTAACCAGTCCAACCAAGAAAATAATTACTAGTCAACACTATTCCCACATGACTGCATTCTACAAAAGCGTACCACTAAGGAAAAAAGGGTGGGGTTTTTAACACTAAAATACTGATAGCCTACGGTAGAAGTTTTAAAAAGGGCCATTTTTTAATCACTAGTTATAATTATACAAGTAAAATAAAAATATGCCTCCCAAAGTTTCAAGCAGGAAATGCTGTTTACTCAATGACAACCCTGCTCCGAGCATTTCAACCTCCTAAAGGTCAGAGCATGAAAGACTTCCAGATCCCCCGATGCTCTGCAGCACAGAGAAGCACAAAAACTATCTTATCCTGAGCCAGCCTGGTTCCCCAACACATCTACTGTCATGTCTCCAACAGTAGCCACCACCAGATGTTACAGCAGATGCAAGAGAGGGTGAAATAAAGGTGGCTGTGGGACATTTCTTCTCTTCTGAAGGAGATCAAACATTTTCCAACCACATATGACCCGAGACCAGATAGATACGGGCACTGTCCTGTCACCATTTAGAGCCATAAATTGCAATGGGACATGCTCCCGTATACTGCTGCCCTGCCCAGCAATTCTGCTGAAAAAGGCAGGATCCAGTGATCCCAGGGCCTGAAGTCATAGTGGAAAAGTCGGAAACCTCCATGGTCACCTGTAAACATCTCTTTCTCTTCCCCTCACTTTTCCTATCCCCCCACCTAGCTCCTCTCCCTGTTGCTGCTTAGGTGCATCATTCAGCTCTTTGGAAAAATAGCAATAATGTAAAAAATACATTGCTACGCTTATCGAACACGTAAGCTCAATAGACTAAAACTCATGTATTTTACAAAGGTTTGTACTAGCATTTAAAATTTTCTATTGCATGTAATTACAGAAATGTGAGTAAAGGCAACAAAAACCTGTACCTTTCCCCTGGAAACTCTGCTCAGCCTCAAGCCTACGCACACAAGTCCATGAGACGTGATCCTCTTGCCTCTCTGCTGCCTGTTCTCCAGCTGCCGGTGGTTAGTGCAAAAGAGACAGGGAGACCGATACTGCTCTTCAAAACATTGCTGCTTCTCTGTCAGTGACTTTCTGCCTTCAGCAATCTGGTCAGAGAGCAACTCTTAAGCATGCACCTTCCTGTAGACTAAAATCCCCAACAACAAACATCATTAAAAGGAGGGAAGCATTCAGAATTACGGTCAGTCAGTCTTGATTTTCCTAGCTAGCAACTTCAAAATACAAGCACAGCCTTCAGATTGCAAGCTTATAATGTCAACTAAAGGTCACAATTTTATTCTTTTCAAACTAATTAACTAAGAGTCTTAAAATTTCCAAATGGAAAAGAGTAATGATGTTCCAGTTTGAACTAACTAAAAAGGCTGAAATATGAAAATCCTATACAAGTAAGAAATCCATGTGGTGAATGACCAGCTCTCACCTTGCTGTACAGCAATAGGAAAGGAGGGGAAGACCTATATCACTCTGAAGAAAAATACAATGGTATCTACAGTATTTGGTGCATCTGGATTTGAAAGGCAAGATTATCAGAGACGTAAGTGTCCACCATGGAGATCTGGTGTGAATTTAGCTCACAGCTTCTCCGGGTGGTCATCCTCACAGCTCACAATTGTAGCGTTGTAAAAATCACATATAAATACAACAATAAAGGAAACAAAGATTAAAACCAAATACCAGAATTAACAAAGAGGAGGAAACACAACAGAAATGGTTTGAGAAACAACCTGTGAGATGTTGAACAGGTCTTTTCCATCAGATATCTACGATGCTCCCAGGGTACCACTGCAGGAGCACGGGAATCATTGCTCTAAGCATATGCAGATCTTTGTGAGCCTAGTCTTAATAGATTTCTATAATACATACATGACTTAAAAACATACTTTCATTTAAAAGTTCAGTTTTGCAAGCACATCAAAGCTTTGAAAATGTAGATTTATGTCTTTTAATAGCGCATATTAATAATATTGATATAATTATCACTATTCATATTTGAAGACTCCTGAATACAAATTTTTCAAACATTACTTGAAATTCAGAATGAGGAGTAAAGAGATCCATAATTTAGTGGGTAGAAGTGGGAGTCAAGTTTTCTGAGGCCTAATTTTCCCAGTGTTTAAATATTGCAGAGAATCAACGCAAAGCTCAAAAATGCACTTTGGAAAAAACTCTTCATTCTCATTACTACACTTATACATAAAGTGAATAGGCTAAAATTCATATACTTTACAAGGATTTGGTGCGGTTTAACAGAGTGCCTTGAGATCTCATGATGAAAGAGTGAGCACGAATATAAATATAACAAAGATAGAACTGTTTATTAGAATTATTAAAATTCATACACTAAAACCTATAATCTAAGTAGTAGCGACCAACTTATTCATGGGTGTTTAAAATAAGGATGAACATTAAGAATACCAGTTTGGACAATTGAACCTGGCATGCCAAAATTGGCCTTTTTGTTTTGTTCAGTCTTTGGAGAACAACAGATAATAGCCCATAAAATGAGAATAATCTGCTGTGTCTGTATACCTTGATTTTTTTTTTTTAATATGGTCAGCACTTAACAGCAAGTGCTAGATAAAATAAACCATTCATGGAGCAACCAGTGATGTGATGGGGAGAAAGAGTTTTGTTTTGGTTTTTTTTTCATCTGAAAGGTGGAGACCAACAATCCCAATGTTGCAGGAGGTGGGCTGGGGCATTGGGCAAGAAGATGGGTGCCAGTGAGGACCACAGTCCATGCACACACTAATCCCTCAGGGTTCATTCCTCCATTTTCAGACTTTAACCCTTCTTGCTAATGCCCTCAAGAGAAAAAAGGCAAGGGGCTTCCACATGCACTTTGTCTAAACCCTACCTTGGCAGTAGAAATGATCAACTGCCAGGACTGTTGCCCCTCTCTGTCCCATCCTGCCATTTCCTCCCAGCCAAACCTTGCTCTAGCAGGCACGGAGCAAACATGTGTATGCAAAGCTCTGCTTAAAGGCAGAAGGATCACCCAGCAACAGAAGTGTCCAAATGAAGCTTCAACAATGGCCACATCAGCTATCTGCTGCCAGCCTGGGGACTGTGACTAACTCGCGCATACATTTGCATAAGTTATATAAAAATGAATGTATAAAGTTATATTTATCTGTACTTGTATCTTCTTTGATATGAGTGGATGTTGCTTGTCCACCCACAGTAAAAACTTACAATATTGTAGGCTTATAAATACAGAAAGGAGGAGAGCAAATTACGACAGATTTCTCCTAGGCTACACTTCAAATATTGTTCAGAGGAACGGAGTTGTGGACAGAAGCTAGGGCTTGTAATGCACGTTGGCCATCAATATGGCACCATTTCCATTGCTGTTGGGTTCCCATGAAGATGGAAATTGGTCTGATGAGTTGTGATAAATAGCTTCACTTCTTCAACTTCATTTCCCACGGCATCCAATGTCCTTGGACTGATACCACTAGTTATAGTTCTCTGCACACGCTATATCTCTCCATATCCCACCTCAAACTGGGCACAAGCACGAGCAATCAGGGTCCGAGCCAACTCCCACTGGAAGCTGGTGGGAGTTTTCCCATTGACTTCAAAGACAGCTGAAGCAGGTCCTCACTGCATAGCAAGAGATGCTCATCGAGATTTATAAACATGATTTTCTGCTCATCTTTCTACTTCCTAACTTCATCATTTCAGTTTCCTGGACCAATGCCATGGGTTGCTGTTCTGCAGTTGATTTACAATAAACAGAAGAAAAACTCTGTAAACTTGTATTTTACTGCCAGTGACACACACTTCAAATTCCTTCTGTATTCTCAATGAAAGAAAAGTTACTACAAAGACCTGGAAGAAATACAGTATCTGGCTTAATCCCTAATTGAGGAAGAGTAGATTGTTATGGAGACACAAATTATATTGTACTTAATGAATTTCTTCAGAATACAAATATAACAATATTGCTTTTTGCCTTTCAACTAGGGAACATCATATTTTAAACTTGGGAATCATTTAGCTTCCAGATTTCTCAAAGTAGTTGCAAGGAGACTTGGAATTTCAAAGTAATTGCAAGGGTATGCGAAGCTCAAATCCAGCTTAATGACAAAGGGGAAGAGAAACTAAGAAATCTCAATTAGCTTAACCAGAGATAACTAGATTCCGTTTCTGGGTGAACACTATCAGATTAGTACAAGGAAACAAAACGTTCATTTAGGAAATAGCAAGGGTTTGTGGAAAGAAAGAAAAAATAACCAGGAGATCTCAAGTTCAAGTTGCCGTTACCCCTCTGAAACACCGCAGCTCAAAGAGGGCCACATTGCCCTAGATAACAAAACGACAGCCTGAACGTTCCTCATTGGGGCTAGTTTTATCATTACACTTTTAGTTTTGAATTAATATTTGCCCAGTAGGCAAAGCCAATATATTTATTTTCAGAAAGAAAAGTAAAAAGTCCTGCTAAAAATAACACTCATCCCTACCTATGCTGTGTATATTTATAAATATATATGTATATGAACGTAACCTAGTAGGTAACTGTACCAGCATGTAGACACATATTTGTAGTTGTTGTTATTCTCTGTCCATGGACTGATCTCTGTAAATACAGGATTAACAAGTTTTCCTTAAAATTTTTATTGTGTATCCAATTGAACAAGAACATCTTCTTTGGATAACACAATATAAATTGCCTAATTAAGACACATGATCTGTGTAATAAACCCACATATACAAAACATGTGCAGCAAACAGTTTTTCAGCCCAAATGTGTCATTGTTGGTTTTTTTCTTTTTTATTTTCAATTTAGGAAAAAAAAAATATACCACATGTAGACTAATAGTCTCCTAAATTTCCTTTTTCTTTTTTCTTTCAATTATGAGGGCATTGTCATTACACAAGCCTAAAACAGAGTTCCTCATGCTGGGAGATTTGAGTTTTATTTTCAGATTTTAACCAAAAAAAGGATGATATGTTCATCTTTAAAAGTTGATATGTATCTATGATGTCATAAACTTATGTATGGCAGCAATATAGATAATTCTATACCACCATTACAATTATGGCTGAATAAAAAATTACCATGATACAGAGTAAGCACAGCACATATAATCCCAACAGCATGAAGTCCCAAAGGGTAAACGTGATCCTTAAGTACGTAAAATGGAGGACAACACATAGCAGCAGAAAGTTGCTGTCTCCTCTGTGTACAGCACAGGGGAAGTCATTACAAAAAACCAATGTTCAGTTCTGGCATTCACACAATAAAGAGTATGGCCAAAACCCTGGAATTGACTTTAAAAAAAAAAACAAAAAAAACCCACAAAAAAAACCCACAAAAAACCAAAACCACACCACTAAAATTTTTAAGAGCCCATCTCACAGACTTAAACTCCACCTGTTTCATTTATAAAAAAAAAAAAAAGAAAAAGTTTTTTGCTATAACTTTATTCAGGTGTGAAAAAGAAGAATCAAAATCCAAAGGCTAGAAGTTAAGGCTAAAGAAATTTAAATGTGAAATATTTTAAATACTGAAAAAATTTAACATCAGAACAACATATTAAAACTTACTCTTTCCTGAGAAGGAATATTTTTCGAGCTGAGGCTTTAAGAACTATTTAAGCTGAAACATAAATTAGAAATAACATGGTGGTATTACTGAACAAAGCCCTATGGCCTATAGATCAAGAGGTCAGAGTAGTCCCTTTTCTGACCTTTATTAAATATAAGAGCAGAACTTTATTTAGGACTTCTATTTTTTGTATTCTGCTAGTCCTTGGAGTTCCCAGTCACAATTAAACTCTGCATCATGGAAGATCCCAAGCAAACAGAGAGATTTCGTGGGCTGTCCCCAAGAGTCTACAGTCTTAAAGCTCAATTTTGCAACTTGCAGTGAACACAGTTCCACATAAGCGGGATCATTTTCCCAAATTCAATACCGACATTTATTACAACAGCATTTCTTTCATTTTGCCATCAGAGTGTTTGGGAGTTTGACTGTATTCCTTGCTAAGTAGCTGATTCTGTTTTGTTCATACAGACACCAAATTGCCATTTAAAATTCCCGAGTTTATTAACTTTAAACTCCTGGTGCCAGCTATTTTATATGGCAAGCCAGAAGGCAGGAAGAGGCCTGTGACTGACGTGACACGTACGTGTTCCTGGAGAATACACTGGAGACTTCTCTCTTTGATCTGAACCTCTCTAATATAGAAAAGCTCATCACGTTGGCTAGACAGACTCTATTTTCACATTTTAAGGCTATAAAGGTCCCCGAGTTACCCAGGGAAACGTTTATTAATCCTCATTTTGGCATACCGGAGTCAACTGTTGAAATAGCCACACTTTCAAGGTCTCTCCTGTTTGTTTGTGGTGTACGTGCTTCTGGCTACTGGTGCCAAGAAATCGCACGTACCCTGTTTAAGCTGTGCAGTTCGTGTCCCCAGAACCGTCGTATATCTGATCGCCACAATAGTTACTAAAAGCTTGTGCTCCAGACTGGTGGGATTGGGTTTCAGTTTTTAGCCCACTATTTTCACTGCATCCTACACCCAGCCACAGCTTATCTATCATTTGATTCTGACAGATACATATTTTATATTTTGACAAGCAACCCACTTGACTGCTTCCCTGTGACATCATCTTATCTCTGAATGTACCAACCTGTTAATAACTTCATTTTCTGGTTGAATTTTTCCAAATTAAATTAAGCAGGCGAAACATGTTAAGCTCACCAAGTCCTCTTAACACTTCTGCTGAAGGGCATCTTCTGATAGCTTGATTTTGAAAAGGGCAGCATACAACCTGTTCAGAGAGGGATTTGGTCCAAAATATCAGGTTTCTGGAAGGTGGAAGATTTCTTCCGCAGCTAAAAAATACAAAAAGGACAAAAACCAAAACCAAACAACAAAAATTAAATATTTATCATCTGTTAACTAATATTCTAAAGATTATATCATTATTTAATGGTACTTGAAGGAAACCCTTATGAGATAAAAAGGAGCAATACAATCTAACATAAACTAATTTTCACTTTTTCTTCTGTAGATAGAGAGATGGAAGCTAAATATAGTTCAATGTTAGCATGAAATAATTTTCTCTCTATCTTGCGACAATAAAAAGTCAGCAGAAGCTTCTCTTTCATGTTAATTAAAACAATTTTAGGAAAAAAAAAATCTTCTTCCTGGATATACTATATAATATTCTTAATTAAATATGGGCACTTTTGTACTTATCTTATTCCATAATTAGCTCGTCTGTGGAAGCAGTACTGCACTGGACATGAAATCACAGGACAGTGACAAAATTTAATTGGATAACATGGACACAGAATCAGAAAATCAGGCTTTTTTCCCAGTTGTGTAGCTCAGAACATTTTTTCCCATTCTGTGCCTCAGTCTGCTGCCATTTAAATTGAAAATGTTGCACCAAGGAGGAGGAAAATCAATATGAAAAACAGCGCAACTTATTTTTTCCAGTTGTGTTACAAGCTGAGACACAGCACTGTGTTCCTGGAGGTTTCCCATGCACTCAGGTTGCTACCAAAAGAAAGTTGGCGTGCACAGAGCCACGAGCATCAATGCTGATCCGCTTGGGCTACCAGGGGTCAAGGAGAGGTCCAAAGCAACAGATGCTGGGCCCAGAGGTGAATCAGCATCTCTGGCCATCACCCCATCCCAGGGACCTCCCCACTGATGGACCTCTGTGCTCCAGACACATCCTGCCTTGGAGAAAATGGTCTTGGCATGTGTCCACCCAAAGCTACCAGGACTGTGAGAAGGAGAAAAAGCTCAACAGCACTGCTCGGCACTAGAGAGGAGCCAAAAGGCTCCGACCACTTCGGTTTTGCTTCGCAGCTAAGATGTGCTCTGCACTGAGAGGATGGATGAGGAGCCCATAGAAAGGCTGATATTATTCCCCTGGAGTTACACCTTTGCAAGCCTGTTCAGAGGCCTGAACCACATCAAATGCCATTGCATAAATTACCACTACGGTGGGACTTCATTAGCATTTGTAGCTTGCATTTCTTGATACATCTGAGAATACCCACTTAGGGCCAAATCCTCCTTCCATTCAATTCAAGGAGAGTAAAACTTTCAGCTCTAACTGGGTATCAGACTCCCAACAGGGAGTTTTGAAAACACAGCGTATCTCATTGGGCTTTTGTACCAATAATCTTCAAAGATGCCTAGTGTGAAAAATGCCACCCAGTATCAGAGAAGGCTGCGAGAATGTGCTTGTGCCTTCCCCTACCCCACTTCTCTTCACCACGAACTTCTAAGACAACCTTATATTTATTGAAAAGCACATTAAGAGCAATAACTCAAGAACCTGGGGTATGAAAAATACTTTCATTTTCCTTACCAATGCCAAAAAAAAAAAATTCTGATGATGCTAACAGTGGCCTGATCCTATCCATCGTGTTCCGGTAACAACCCTGTTTCAAAACATCGCAGGTTTTGCCTAGGAAAGAAATCCAGACCTGGGGCAGAAGTAACCTGGGATCAGAGACCAGCTACAGAAAAGACTGAGCCTTTAAACAGCAGTCGGTCCTACTTGGGAGCTATATACAGCAGCTGCAATGCATTGCTATTGTATCGGGGAGTGAAAAAAACCGGTCTATAACTTCAACTTGTTTAAAATAGATTTAATTAGAACTAATACAAATGCATCTTTCCTACACGGTTGATCTAATCAACACTGGCAGTTTTAATTACAAGCCTATTTAAGGTGAACATATTGCATTACTGTGAAAAAGATGCATTATTTTACATTGTAGGTGTACCTCCTACTTCTCTATCTGTCACGCAGGCAGTGTCTTTAATAGCTGTTAATGTTATGTCTCATTTTCTAAGTTCAATTTTTGATGTTTCTAAGCACAATCCGATGAAATCCAACCCAAATCTAATAATTGCAATCTATTTTATTTTTTCCTCACTATTTAGTTTTCACCACAAAGAGAATGACAGGTCTAATATGAGGCTCCTGAAATGTAGTTACATCTAAGCTTCAGCGCTCCAGAGCACATAAAATAAATATATGATCAATGAAATGAAACATGACAAAATGTTTCATATTGATGTTATTTTTCTTTTCAAAACGTCTTTTATGGTTAATGCCCTCAGTCACTTTTTCCATACATTTTCTTTTTTGTAATATATAGCTTTCCTAGTTCTGATTTCAAGTTCAGGGTGCCTGGGGAGAATTGGAAGATTTCTTCAAACCAAGACTGTTCCTTCAGCCTTTCACATGAGAAAATTGTTAGGCGCATTAAAGTATTCCTGACTATGTTGCATTCCTTTGTTCAGAGTGAGTTTTGGGAACACATCCTTTTCTCATTATATTTCCATAAAATATATTTGATCTATTCTATTCTTAGAATACCTCTGATGTGGTCTGTGAATGGAGCACAGTATAAAAATATTTCTTTTTTTTTTTTTTTTTTTTTTTTTTTACAGGAGACAAAATGTTTCCATTTCTTAGACACATAAAAAGTCGCTATATAGCACTCCACGAAAGTAAAACTTTACAGAAAGTTTTGGTATAACTCAGCGCAGATCGCAAAAGGAATCCATCCTCACAGAGTCCGGTTGTAACTCAGAGCCTCACCAAATGCACACGGAGAGTGACAGAAGGAGAAGGAGAAAGAGGAGAAGAGCAGAAAAAAGGGAAGAGAAACAGAGAAGGAATGAGACCTGGATAATACTACTGGGAAGCAAGTTTATATTTAGAAGCACAGAAAGATGTTAACCATGTGCCTCCTAGAAGAAAATAAATCTGCCGTAATAGTAGTTGACAACAAAATCACCTTTGGAAAAAGTCTTAATACTTTCAGAGCACAACCCAGGATATTTCCAAATGCAGACAGATGTTTGAAATGTTTACACAGACAGATCACTGCAGCAATTTAGGCGTTTGCCCCCCCTTCGCTTCCCTATCTTCTGATTGTCTTCTTTAGGACCTCGAGAAACACCAAGTAGCAGCCGCTCTGAGCAGCTCTTTTCTGGAGCTCAGGCTTGGCTTGGCTCTTTATTGCTACACCCATAAAATTATGGTTTTGATCAATCTCTTCAGAAGCCTTTTTCTCTGAAGTTTTCCATTCGTCCAAGGAGCAGCGCTCCAACCTGACATGTTGGAAACACGAGGACCGGGAACATACGGTCGTCTCCACTCCAGATTCACGCCGATCCGGCAGGGAGTGAAATACCTCCACGCACACGGCCGGGGCAGAAATCTCCCCTTCCAGCAGCCGAGCGTGCCCCCGATTCTCACTCCAGTAATGTCATCTGATGTGAACTGGGAGCCTGCAGCAGCCCAGCTGCATTGGTTACTGACCACAAATGACTTAATCCCCAGCATAAACAAGGCCTAACATTCAAACTCCTCTGCCGATTCCCTCGCAGCTTCCTACTCACAGTTCACGGAAGATGACTTCTCCTTGTTCCCACAACTGGAAAGTCAGGATCAAAGGCTTGCAAAAAAAGAATATAAAGCCTTTTTTTTTTTTTTTTTTTTTTTTTTAACCCAGGTTGCAAACTTCCTTGCTTCACTGCATTGGGGTTTTTTTAAAAAAAAAAAAAATAAAATCACATTAGAGAAATTTTTAAATCTTTAAGCAGTAAGAGGCTTGTGTAGGTACCGGCAGCAGCAGCTGTATGGGATCCAGTTTGTGCCTCTTACTATCCTCATAAATACATATTTTTATTGTTGATTGTTTAACAGAAACTGGCTCTCTCTCCAGATGCCATCTGAACAGCCATGGGAAGGCTTCGATCAGCTGAGCCAGAAAGCAGGTGAAGTGGGGGGGTTTAGTTTTCTTTGAATTCTCATTGGAACTGAAAAATATTAGAGAGAAATCACATAAAGAGAAATGTAAAGTGTTTCGGGGTTGGTTTTTTGGGTTTTTTTTTAAAGCAGTATTTCACTTTAGAGGAGTGAAATACAGCTTTACAGTCTCAAAATCCAAACCAGTGGCATCTGAGAGCCTTCGATGTATCCACAGCACAAAACAACTGCCTGATCCTGCCCAAATGGCAGAGACTGGAAATGTGGGAATTATTCATGTAGGTGCATTGGCAGGGTTGTGTCATCTACCTCGTAATGCACCTGGTTGCTATCACTTTTAGTTTAAAGAGCACTAAAATTCAGCTAATAAAATTTAAAAAGAAAATCGTATAAAGTGACATATAAGCAGGTTTCACATATGAATAAAAAAGCTTTAGCATGTTCTTTGACACGTGAAGTGTACATTCTCTTTTATCAGGCTTTTCCTGATTAAAATAATGAAAAACATGCACTACCTAAATAAATAAATAAATAAATAAAGCCTCCCCAAACTCACCCACGTTAATAAGTACTGCATGTGTAACAGGATCATTCTGGCAAAGGAAATTTCTTTTCCCCCCTGTGAAATTTTCTTGGGTAACATGCAACAATACATTTTCATCACACTGTCCACAGTTTTACACACATAAAGGGACTTGTACGAAGACAAGATATTTTCCCCTAGGAACTCTCCATTTCCAGCCGTTATTTTAATTGCCATGTGTCACTCCTCTCCCTTCAGTGCCCTTGGCTCTGCTACTGCCACCCCAAGTGTCCTTCAACCCAAAGACCTCCATGCTGCCCACCTCAGGAGGTCCCAGCCACACAGGGACATCCACGTCCCAGACAGGTTGTGTTACACTTTTAGGGGACACTGTATTTCTTGTCACTGTCTTTGGGAGTAGCTGTGTGAGCACTGGAGATGCTGATGGGAGCAGAGAGCACCCCAGCGCACACCCGAACCACTCCAGGAAAAGTGACGCAGTGCACCTTGGGTCATTTGAATAAATTAATTAAGCACATCTTAAGTTTGCAGGGCAGATAAAGCCATTCATGTGAACTCCCTTTGCCACTGTGCAGTTGAATTTCAGACACTTTTCCCATTTAAGAGGTTCATGAGCTCCAGCCCTCACTACAAGTTGCTGAAGAGCCAGTGCCTGATAGACAGAGTCTCCTTGCTGTAGCAAGGCTCCGTAGCTGCGTCCCCTCTCACCATCAGCCCTCCCTAGTGTTCACCATTGCCCAGGTGTCCCTGCGCAATGACTGGCCATGCATAAGCAGCCTGGCCATGCACATCGGGGACAAGATGGTGCAAAGCCAGCTCGTCATGGACACCTCATGGGAGAACATCCCACTATGTCCTCACAGGTGAGATTTTCTCCGCCTCACAGAAAAACCTTCAACCAGTTGTCTAGAATAAAAAAAAAAAAATAATCATATGCCTGGCTTCCCACCTAGTATATGAAATCTGAAATGGCTGGGGTCAGGAAAGCTTTACCGTCTCAGTTTCCCCCATCACGTGCTGTACATCTGCTTAAGTGCAAGGTACAGACCAGTGACAGAGTGAGCGCGTTGTTTATCGACATTTCTTCATATCAGCTCAGCGATCTACAGGATCAATCCCTTAATTTGCAACATCTTTTAAGCATGTCAGAGATCAGAAATTAGCCATATCTTGCTTCTTAATAAGTTTCTATATAAATCACTGCCTTATTAAAAACAAAATGTAGTATCCTCCGCTAATGATCAAATTCTACAGTTTAGCAATGTTAATGACCCTTTACTGTGGAACAGTGAAATATTTTTATAATAAAGGTTATGACTTGCATTGTATTTATTGTAAGCAAGGGTTTTATATTTTAAAAAAAAATCAATATTTTAATATGTAACACCTAAATATATGACCTTCCTATGGCTACATTTCAAAGGCAATGTGTGTGTTCCATTTAGCTTACTTTTAAAAAAAAACAAAAAAAAAAAAAAAAACAACAAAATACAAAACAAACCACACAACGAAAACTCTTCAGAAAGTTGTAAATGTTCTAGAATGCTTCTAATCATGAAATCTTGTAAACCAAAATTTGTTCAGGGCAAGGGGAATCTATACGATTTTCAGCAAACTGCCTTTGTTTCAGATGCACTGGTTCACATGTCAGCACGCCAATGTGTCATGCCTGGTTACATTTGTCTTGTTGCGTTAAAATTATGTTCCTGACATACCCAGGCTCTATGCCCCATCTCCATTATGTGTCAGGCTGCCCATTTTAAGAGCGTTAGCTTTTAATGTCTTTGTATTGCCTTATTCTTTGTGTTGCATCAATTTGCCAACTAGAGAGTAAGACTGATGCCCTCTTCTGTCACTGGTCCCAGTAGAGACCGCCCGGCAAGACTCTTGCACCCACCAGGACTCCAAACACGCTTAAATCATAGGTGGCAATTGTCCAAGCACAAAGGAGAGGCTGTACAATAAACAGCTGTGTCCGCCGCATGTGACAGCATGGCTCGATACGTATTGCTTTCCCAAAGCCCTTCTTGAAAGCCCCGCTCCTCACAGGAGAAATAAGGAATGTTTACATTTGTCACCTGTGCAAAATATGCTTTCATGTTAAATGTTCACAAGCAGCTTCATGGTGTGGGAAGGTGGGTGGCTCTCTTTGAGGCGTACCTTCAGGTGACACTTCATGCCATGGATGGTTCAGCTACGGGGCGTCATTTGCAGTGGGCACGGAGGAGGCTGGCAGGCAGACAGCGCGTAAAACTTCATGGTTAACTAGAAATCCTAGATAAATTCAGCAAACAGAATCACAGAATCGCAAGGGTTGGAAGGGACCTCGGGAGATCATCTAGTCCAACCCCCCTGCTAGAGCAGGCTCTCCTAGAGCAATCTACACAGGACTTCATCCAGGCGGGCTTTGAATACCTCCAGAGAAGGAGACTCCACAACCTCCCTGGGCAGCCTGTTCCAGTGCTCTGTCACCCTCAAAGTAAAGAAATTCTTCCACATATTCAACTGAAACCTCTTATGCTTCGGTTTGCACCCATTGCCTCTTGTCCTGTTGCTGGACACCACTGCAAACAGTGAACCCACTGAAAGCAATCCAGGTAGAATCATCGTTCTGCAATACAATTCTCAGCCAGCTATTGGAAACTCAGATGCGTGCCAGTCTCCAGTATCAACATTTGCTTCTGTGAAATTCAGTTAAATTCATCAAAATATTTTGCCTCTCTTTTCCTCTGAAATACTGCACTATAATCAGCCCAATACTCAGGACTTACTTTGGGATAGCTAGAAATCATCAGTAAACAGAAGTTTCCTTACAAGGGCATTTTGATTTTCTTTTCCTTCTTACACAGCCAGTGCTGAACCATCAAAACTCTCATTGCAGGGCTCAAGACTTAAATGTGCCTTTTGGCAAAAGGATAACCTTTTCTCTTTATTGTCGATATAAAATAGATCAAAACTGTAGTATCAAATTGTTATGGGGCTACAACGGTAACATGATGGGTGTCAAACGGTTTGTGAATTAGAGTTGGATGTTGTTAATTCTCTTTTAAACCAGGGCACAAGGTAGAGGCCCGTGGTGGCAATGGGAAAACCTCCCATAATCACCCAGTCATTACTTTATCATACATGTATCCTCTCCATACACCTGGCAGCCATGGATTGGAAGTCTCCTTGAATAAAAGAGCAGTCACCTGAAAAAATCTACAGCTCGGGTTTTCTGTAATATTCATTGACATTATTGATCTGTTCAAGTGAAAAGCAAACTTACTACCACTTAATATCATATCATGCACAGCCATGAGCAGAAGCAACAATGTCTTAATTCCTGTACCAGGACTACCTCTCTTCTGGGAAAGGGACCCTAGACCTCAGAAATTTACATTATAAATTATTTATACAAGCACAAAAGTAAAGTAAACATGCTCATTAAGTAAAGACTTTTGTACAGCTGACTTTGCAAGTATCTTCCGTGTTTGGATCTTGAGGTAACATATTTCAAAACCGATAGAAACCAATTTTATAAAAGCAAGAGAGAAAGCAGTGAACAATCAAGCTCTCTAGCATAATTATGTCACAAACCAATGTTTCTCCAACAACAGTAGCTCATCTGCACTGTGTTATCTCACACACTCATAAAAAGTAACAGATATTACTGGTTGGTGCAAAATTTTAACAACAAGTCCCGTCTTTGGAAGCTAGCATAAGTATTGGTGTGCCTATGGTAGGTGATCGTAAAGATACTTGAGCAGTTTAATATGAATAAGTCTGAAAATGTCACCCAGTGACAAGAGTCAGACTGGGCTAAAATACACTTAATATTTCATAATTCAAACTGTAACTTTTTCTTATTACAAGGCTCTGTACCTCTGCAAAAATAACCCACTATCCCCATTCTCCCCATTGTGTTTCAAACAGCTGAGCAGTTTATGACCCAGACATGGTAAGACCCTGAGATAACACGGGGTTCTAGGCTGGGACTTTTTGAACTGCACTAGGAGTTTTCTGAAGAAAATTTGAAAGGCAAATTTGTTAGTCTGAAGCTAAACATGGTTTTTTTTAATGAAATGGACTGGTTTACATCTTACAGCATTCCAAAAAATTAAAAATAATAAACATCTCAGACTTGCTGCCTCTTTAGCTGGACAGGTTTCCCACAGCTGAATCCTTTGATGATATTCTTTGGACTTTCTATTTTAAGAAGTCATCCTTTCTGCTTCTCTCTGGAGGCCAACTCTTTTGCTCTCCTGCCAATCTTCCTCTTGACCTTTCTGTCCTGTGTACTTGGCCCTTCCATCTCTTTTCCAAAGTCCTCTCTCTCTCCTTCCATACTGCTAGACCTTCTTCGTATCCAGTGCCAATAATTCCCCCTCAGTTGCCAGCAGACCTCTTCTTCTGCCCTGGTTGCCAAACTGTTTAATCTCCTAGCCCTCCCTCTTCACTTTTGCCAGAAGATTTCTCCAACTTCCAGAGAAAGTGTGTTGCCAAGACCACCCCATGTATTTGCACCAGTATAACGGCCAGTATTGATACAACTGGATATATTAACTGCAGGAACCACATGTAGCAGTAAAAACCTGTGTTATTATGACATTGAAGTTATATGTAAACATTGACCTTAACTGCACATCAAGAGGAAATTACTTTTCAAATGCTATAGGTAATAATTTTAACTGAATCTCTGATTTCCAAACCAAAATATTATGTTAAAGAACACATAAAGATATACTGGAGACCACCTTTTTTGTGTGGAGAAGAGAGGCCTGCTTAGTAAACACCTCTTTACCATGAGCACTGTAAAAACAGCAACGCGGTTGGGTCAGCTGCTTTGCATGAGTTTCACGTGAGCTACCTATTGTTTGCTGCAATAGCTGCAATACAGTATCCAACAGCCTCCTGCTCTTCAGCGGACTCATTGACATCGTTCTTAACAAAATCTCTAACTCTTGCTAAAGATTATTTATCAGACTTCTTGCCATGTGTCAAACCAAGAACTGTCCATGCCTAGGGACTAAGGGAGGATGTTCTTTTGGGCCTTGGCCAAAGACCTTATCTATATACGCATATTATTCTCTCTCAGCTACAGCAACATATCTCTATCCACTCCAGCAAGATTAATATTTAAACATGACAACATTGTCATTCAAAAGCTTCAGGCTTGATTACTATAGTTCTCATAGTCACAGTGGGAAGCCACTAACTTTAAGGGAGTTACAAATCTTTCAGAGCACAGCAAACCAGAAGCAAAGACAGCCTTCCAAGCCCATCACCCTAACACATAGCTCTCCTCCCATTAAACATCAAGCTAGATACTTCATTTCATTTTGAGTTTTCAAAACCCTTTGAGGGACAGACCAGCTCTGTGGGCTCCGTCACCCAGCATGAACACACTTGCACTTGAGAATTGCATTCAAATAGGAACATAACCAAGAATCAAACTCATGGAGACAGATTAAGTGGTTCAGGCAACAAAAAGAGACTCGCTCCTAAAAATATAGCAATGATTAGAATACCAGCATTTCTAAAAGCCGCTAGTAAATCTTGCTTTATTGACCTACAGCAGCCTCACAAAAATAACACCATAAAACAGACAACTGCACAAACCTCCTCTTAGATTGGGGGGAAAAAAGAATAAATGCCTCCTTTGCAAATTCTGAAACCAAAAAGATGAATGCCACATAAATATCTATACTCATACAAAAGTAAATCAGTAAAAACAGTTGTGAAGGTAGCCAAAACGTCTTAAAATACTCCGCTTGCCTGGTGTAAACTCTCCTCAATATAAGGACATCATTTGCTCAGCTCAGAACATTTCAGCCTACAAGCCGTTCTCAACCTCAGACCTCTCAAATCTTAAAAGCTTATTACGATTTTGAGGGCCTTCAGGCTCTCCCCATGCCAGTTTTTACCTGGCAAAGGTAACCATCCTAATCTTCACATTCACATTTCATGTAGTAAAGCAGAACAGCTTTCAATTTAGGGAATAAAACACCCTCCAGCTGAAGAAAATTCTCACATTACAGTATGTTAAGAAGAATCTACTTCAATTGTGGTCAGTTGTCATGGAGAAAGAAAGGGGCGAGGGGGAGAGAAAAGTATATTCCCATGTGAAAACCTTTCTCATTAAAAAAAAAAAAAAAGAAAGAAAAAGAAACAAATACAAACAAAACCCCAACTCCCCTCCTTCCTGCGCTTGGCATTTTATGCAAAGTAGGTGAATCTGGAATGAGAGATCATTTAAAAAATACTCATTATGCTATTTATGTACATAAATGTGGTTGTGTAAAAGTATAACAGGAATGCATTCACAATTGGTTTAAGTAATTTTCTCTTGGCAAACCACCATAAAAAACAGGGGCGTCATGGCGCCACCAGAATCCTAAATTGTGGTGGAGAATCATCAGTACACATGGCATTAATCTCTGTCTCCTTGCAGGAGACACCCTTGCCTGGATTACTGGCCTGGCTCTTAAATCTAAGACGTTGTAACTTGAGTCTAAAAAGACACCATAAATAAGATATACTCTACCCACCACCCCCCCCCAGCCCCCCAACAAAAAAATTACCCACTTTATTAAAAAGACACATATTTCAGACAGTTTACTCCCGTTAGCATTCTTCATTGCCAAAGCACACCAAAAGCGTAGTACTAATGGGTTAATAATAGATCATGTAATCTTCAGTATTCATATTGCACATGATTCAGACTACTGAGAGACTTTTTAAATATATACATATAATTAGTTAACCCATTGGTATTACATTCTTGTTACTTTGGATTGATCACAAGACTGTAGGGATCTCATTATACCATACCAGTTTATTTTCCCTAGTGACTGAGAACGCTTAGCTGGCTTTTAATATCTTACTATTAATCGCTTACTAAGTTTTCAAATCTTCTTTTTCCTTCTTCCAAATTTAGGCAGAGTTTTGTTAATAGAGCAATTTAAAATATCGCCATTCTCTTTGCAAATTTCTCTGTGACTTGTAAACATTTTTAAAATGTTCTACCAGATGAAATTCATGTCTTTTAAAGGAAACTGTGTCTCTATTTTGGTGGAAAAAAAAATAAAAGACTGATAGTTTGGGAACACCCACTCAAGATAAAATAAGGATCCTGGAAGATTTCCTGTGGGGGTTAATGGAGGCCAGGCCAATGGTAACTGACCTTGAAGTCCCCAGATGAAGCTTCGTGTTTGTCCTCAGATTATTTATGTATTTTTTTTTAAGGATTCTTCAGTATGCAAAGCTAAGTTTGTCAACCCTGATATGGTGAGAGTCCAAAAAATGTCACTGATAAGTTCCACCTTCATATGCACTTACACAAAAAAAAAAAAGGGAACTAAATATGGAAATATTTTTAGTTGATTTTCTTATATTCTACTTAGTGCAGCATTGCCAAAAACATGCTAACGTCATTCAGAGATAGTACAGCAGCATAACATTAACATATTAAATAATTAGCAGATATAGGTATTTTAAATGAAACTTACCCACAATGACACATGTTTAATTCAGATTGTGAGCCATGGTGTGCTTTCCCCAACAAGTTATATGACTGTAATACTGTCTTAAAAAGCTATTATTTTAGGTACCTCGGAAAAAGAAAAAAAAAAAAAAGTGTTAAAGATCCATACACAGGGTTTCTGCAAATGAATATGATGTATTCCAGAAACAACATGCATTCGCACAGACACTCAATAAGAAAGGGACTGTTTACTCAGTTTATAGCTTGAAAACCACTAGGGACTGTGTTCCAGTATGGGAAATTTTAGTACAGTGCATTGTTAATACAAAATAAAAAGCAAGCCTGGGAAGTTCGGATTATATTTTTTTGAAAATGCTTGTTTGGACCATTAAAAAAAATATTGCCTTCTAATGTCAAAGTACGAACAAATACTTTTTCAGATGAATAAAATCTGTAATCAGTTAGATAAGAGCAATATGCCTTTTTTTGGCATTTAATCAAACAATGAAATCACATACACATTTCCTGACACAAAAGACAAATGATGTAATAATCTGAAGGAGTTTCTCTATCTCCTTGGAACTTTGCATACTTGACTTGTTTTCCATATTTTGTGACTTTAAATGGTGGGAAAATTATATTAAAATGCTTGTAGCAGTTCCTCTAAACTAGCATCCTTTTTGTTTTATTGTATTTAATATAAAAGCAGCAATTATTTGATTTCAAAGTTATGAAAATATGTACCTTATGAGAAAACAAGCAATTTAAGCTTTAATTGGTGTCATTTTTCACAGAACTGGCAAGATTCTTGCATCCCTGGCATGTTGTTTTCTATAAAACTGCAGAGCTGCTTTCAATGAATGTTTTACGAATGTATAAGTTGTTACGTGAAGGTATGTGAGTGGATGCCTGGAAATATAAGATTTCTGGGGGGATTTATCCACAAAAGATGCATTTCATTTCACAGTGTATATACTGTAATTTTTCCTTAATATTCCTAATGTGCTTTGCTTCCCATTAAGCGTTTCTTCCATTCTTCTATGGGAAGAGAAGGGAGGTATGCAAGAGGGATATTTTGCACAGGAGAAATAGAAATAAAGATGGGGGAAACAATGGAAAAAACTGCTTTGAAAAAATTATGTACTTTTTTGTGTAAAATTAGACACCCAAACCAGCTGGTTTTCCTTTTGCTTTTTTTTTCCTTCTTCCTAGTGAAAGGCTCAATCCCTAATTTAACATTCCTCCATGAAGCATATAATACCCATGCCCTTACCTCCTAGGGGCGTGATTTTCTTTTCTAATTTATTGAAGATGGTACCCACAAGATAGGCCTCCAACATTAGCTCCTTTAAAGGAGGTAATCCCAGTTACAGAGCCTGGCCCATGTGCACAGCTATCCAGCCCCAAACCAGTCAGGGAAAGCGGTGTATGACTGCAAATATCAAAATACCCAAAGCATTACGATTGCCCAGCCACAAGAAAAAAAACCTGCGTAGATTGAGATATGACCGCAAACTTGAGACGTGGCCATAACTTTTGTCAATGTTGGGGCCTTAGGAAGGAGTGGGAACCTTGTAGATGCTGTGTCCTGCTGTGCCACTCACCTTCAAATGCCCCCTCAGAGGCTTGGAGGATCAAGCTAGGAACGGGCCTCACTGGTCTGCAGGGTGGTAGGCACCTCCGGCAAGAGAGAATTTCACACAGCGAGTTGGTCCAGGACTCAGTGCTGTCCTGGCGTAAGAGAATGAGCAGTGCCGTGTCAAGAAGGATGTGGAGGAATGACATTGCTGTGGGTTCATCAGCCCCACAGCAAACAGGAACAGCCCTACCTCTCCATAGGACCTCTCTTCCCTTCACAGAGAGTCAGCAGCCACCACTCAACTAATACATGTAACACAAGGACTTCGGCGCTTTGCTTTAGCCAGCAGATACTTAGACATGACATCATCCAAAAGGATTTCAAAGAGCAAACATTTCACCCTGCACATGGGCCAAACTGGTGAATTAATTCATTCATATACCCAGGAAATTATTTCTTCCAGAATAACTACGTTCCATTAAAAGCCCACCATTGCCACTGGATTTGGAGTCTGCCCTGTACCATCAGCCACGCATGAAGTGGTCAGTGTCCAAAGAGTGAGAGCGCAGGAGACCAGAGCATTTTTTATTTTTCCCATCTTAAAAATCAGGAACACCATGAGCTGAGGCATCACAAGCGACCACATGGGGAGCTTCAGCACGTCTCAGCCTCAACCAGGAGGGCACATTGGTGTTAAGCACTTAATTAAGGGTTCACAGCCATTTAGTCCGTAATTTCTCTGTTCTAGGTTTTATGAGGTAGACACCAATGCCTTTGGCTCACAAATGTTTCTACTCAACCACGTGTTTACTGGAACCAGTAGTGGGTACCTGTGAAATAGCCAAACACAGTGACAGGCTCGGCAGGCTCTCTTCTCCCCACCTACCTTTCTCACGCATTCCCCTCTTACATCCAAACACCTACTACCACGACTTTCTATCTGCCTGTGACCATTCCTTCTTTACACTTCAACATTTTAATTAAAAAGCAATAAAACACTTTAATTTGAGGTTTGTACATAAAAATACAAGTAGAAATGGCCCGAACACTGGGCAAATACTATTGAAATCTGAGCTGAAAGGCAGTTAGAGTAACTTTAACCACCTGAGAAATGCAATAATCACCCTGAAATGCACAGCCTGGAGTGTTTTATTGCCATTATAAACTGCAATTTATACATTAAAATAAGGAAAACAGTCAGACCCATCCATTTATGAGCTATAATAAATATGGTTATGACATCACTGACAACCAGTCACAAACTTCCAAACACATGCAGAGCTCTAAAGCAATTTCACTATTACCTTTTAAATCTGTTTTCTATCAGCACATGTGTGTTTCTTGGGTGTGCACAGAGCCACGGGCCTGACTCAGCAGTGGTGCCTTCATGGGTGCGAAGGTCTCCTGCATCCTGCAAGCTCTTGGTCTGTCGTTCATGTCCCTTGCACCCATCCAGTCCCCCACTACACTTACCATTCTCTATCTTTTTTTTTTTTTTTTTTTTTTTTTTTGCAATTCTCAAACCATCACCTTAACAGAATTTGGGAGAAATCCTGCTTTGGGGTAACCTCTACAGTGGCCATTATGGCCCTCATGAAATCCCTCTGTTTGAGGGACAAACATTCCTCAACTATTTACACTAAGTGGTCGCACTCCAGAAGAGCCTTGAATGCAGCTGCTCAATCACTTTTGCTAGATTTCCCCTTCAAACATAGCCCCAACGTTTGTTCTTTCCACTGTTGCAAGTTTCTTGGGGGAGGAGAGTTTCTAAAATGAATAAATCGTACCTCAGGGAACTGCTCTTCTCTAAGAACAAGCTAACAGGATAAGCCTATAATAGAAATATAAATCAACCGCAAAACTTTTTTTTTCTTTTTTTGAAAGTGTTTTTCTCTCCGAACCAACAGTGCAATGATTTCCTTCTCTGCTGTTCAACTCCTTTCCTGATGAAACCTGTCCTGCTCCCTCTGCTTTCCAGCCACCAATGCATTTGTCACATGCACTGCGGCTTCATTGGGATCAAAGATCTTTGACTTCATCCACAGACTCCGATAACCTGGAGCTAAGCTGGAGAAGATGAGCTGTGGTAGCAGTTGCATAGGCCTGATCCAGCAGCGCCTGCCAAACGCGAGGGCCCCCTACGAGGAGGACAACAGCTGAAGACGTTCACATCAGAGGGAACTTGCTGTGCTGAAGGCGAGAGTAGCTGGGAGTCACAGGGTGAGGAGCAGACATCAATTTGGTTTCACACTGTGTGCAAGACAGGAGCAAAGCACCGGGGTGACCCGTCTGATTCACCATCACAAGCAAAGGCTAAATACCAAGTGAGGGAAAGAAGGAGCACACGTCGTGCTGGAGAAGACACAGCCTTTGATATGCCTGGTTAAACACAAGGTCTTGTGAGATTTAGCAGTACTGACCCTGTTATTTTACATTTTATCCCTCCTACTCAATGCATATTATTCCCCCCTCTGTTCCTGTCTTCATAGCCCAGTAGTGATCGCTTTTCATCTCCCCACATTTTCCCTTAAATCAGCCCAACTTCCCTGCAGAAGGTATTCCTGATCTTTGCTCTGCTCTGAAGGATGTCATCTCACCAGGGACTGCTCTTCAAATCCTCCACCTTCCCTTGCCAGGCATCAACCTCAGCCCCTGGTGGAAACTTCTGGCACAAAAGTACCAGCAAACATACACTGGTCAAGCAGACAAACAGACTTAATAAAACACTGCAAGTACCTCATGGTCAGCAAAGGTAGGACAGCATGGGTAGTGTGATAGGAGAACAGCAGTCAGGTCAGATAAAGCCCTTTCACAGGCCTTTATAGAAATTTCCTCTGAAGACACGCTATGGTTATTTGCACACAGAGGATCTTAGCAGTTTCCAGGACTCAAGATATTTGCTTTTACAACACCCCTCTGAAGCAGATGAAGAGAGTTCTATTTTTACCACTTTGAGGAAGTAAAAACTAAAAAACAAGTATATTGTGTGATTTTTCCATGGTTGTAGAAACCATGGGAAACAATAACAACTATGGCAAACAATTTTCAGGTGACTTTTTCTTTTCTGCACTGCCTATGTTTATACTTCAGACTAGTCCATTGACAGCAAGATGTACTTTTGGTCTTCTTCCTCTCTTCCTCTTTCAAAGCAATATGGATGCTTTGTTGTTCTGGAGCTCAGAATGCTTGTTAATACCTGAAACGTGAGAACCAAGACTTTCACCTTGAATTGGAGGCTTAAGAGAAAAAAAGCACAGAACTCTTAAATGTGACTCAGTATTTTAAAGTAAGCCAGTAGAAAGAGTGAAGTTGAGATCTAATGTGCTTCTAGCTTTCAATAGATCACACTATTCAATATATCACATTATTCTCATTGTAACAACTAGAAAGGAAATAAAAAGAAGTATAGCAGATGAGGTCACACTTCAGATGAAATCAGCTACCTACATGAGAAGTCATCCCCTGGATCAACCACAGACAGTAGGAAAGGCTATTTGTCTTTACCACTGGAGTATCACCTCTTCCATTCAGCCAGGTTCGCCTAAATATCCAAACCAAAGCTGATGATATGACTTTTGTCTCTGACTTCACCTGCCCACCAATATAGGACACGCTCTCTCTTCTCGATATTTGCAATTTTACATTACCTTGAGCATCACTGGCAGATGTGCACTTCATTTCCACTAATGTTTTGCTTTCATTCGAGGAAAACACCAGCCAATTCTTCACCTGAGTTGGGAAGCTCCTGTTAGCAAAAAGCAAGCCATGAGAGGAAGGGGATAAAATTGCTCCCTCTTTAGCTGTAGTTCTCACCACAGGACATAGAGAGGTACATATTTCTTCTCTGGTACCACCCTACACCGCATCAGGTCAGTAATATCCCATGAAAGCCCAAGGAAGCCTTCATTGTGTGACAGCAAGCATGGTGGAAGGCCTAAAGTTTTGTAAGGAAAATTATTTTCTTGACCACAGAGGAGACCTGGGGCAGGTCCATCGGGAAGGTCACAGCGAAACAATTACGAGCACCGGAAGATTGCTAGGAGATGTTGACTTCTTCAAACCTCTTCACGGCACCGGCTTTCACCAGTTGTGTAAAAGTAGGCCAGGCACTAAGGAAGCTTTTTCTTTCATTTTGAATGTATGTTAATATTTGAAAAAGGGTTCATTCTGAATAACTCCAGTGGATTTGGATGACACGCTGCTGTTGGGGGAAAGGAGAGAGAAGCAAGTAGTTAAAAATAATCAACAATTGTGCTTTGTACAATGCTACTGGGAAGAGGCTGAGAAGAAAGGAAGATGGAGATGATTTCTCACTTAAAATAAAGCTTTCTCCAGCCTTCATCATGCATTAAAATTGAAATGCATTTTTAAAATGTAAGCAAGTTAATATCTCTTTCTGTGTTCATAACTGAGCAAAGGCAGATAGGGGACCAGGCAGGGGAAGCGTTGCTCTTAGTCTGGCACACCACATGCATACTTACACACGGACACACACCCGCACCCGACGCTGCTCAACCTTGTGTTTGTGGTCTCGGTGCTCCTATTCAAAGAATTCACTTTGACAGTCTGAATGTTAAGAAAATTTGTAATACAAATTCAAAATTTCAAGAGTGATTATAAAAGTAGGTGTGTGCATGTGTCTATCAAGTACATACATTCTTCCAGGAAAACAAAATTTAGTTTATAAACTGGAAATTGACTTTATGGACTTTTCAGCATCAGTACGTACAAATTTTTCACTGATGTAGAATAATTTTTCTCACTTTAATCAGAAAATCATTTCTTATTTGGAAAAAATAAAACCTCTTTAGTGCTCCTTATTAATATTTTTAATAATTTAAAATGTTTATCAGTTTAATGTATCCTAGATATCTAATTAGTTGCAGACTTTCATTTACACATTGCTAATGGGACAAACATCTTCTTGCCTCATTTGTTTTTATTTGAGAAAAGTATTAAGTTACAACAAACGCAGCACGTGCTCTAAAACTCAGAATATTTGACCATTTTGTGATAGCGAACTGATAAGCAGGGATTACTCTCTCTCAAAACACTGAGACACCGTTCCGCTCAATATTTGATGTGTGTTATTTGCTATTTGAACCGAATGTTCCATCACTGTAGTGCTCTTGTTCTTTGATTAGATGATCTAAGCTATATAAGCAGGTGGCTACTCTGATTAATTTGCTTTGGCTTTGCTTTTCTCTGAGGGATGGTGGAAATACTTCAGTTGGTGCAAATGATAGGCTATGGGAGGGGGGAAATCAGGCCAGCAGAATTATAAGGAATTTAAACTTTTTCTTCTGCACAGGAGCAAGCACTGTGTATGGCTTAGTATAGGGAGCAACAGGTTCATGCATCTAGCCTTTTTCTTAATAATCAGGGCAATAAAAGAGCGAAAGCAAAACGTAGTTTTAACTCCGAATTCAAGTTTCTCTTTTTGAGATCTCTAGTGAAAGTTAATCTGTACAATTGTAAACCAAGCCTTAATCCTGCAAGGATGTCTTTATATGCTTAAGCTGTACCCTAGTTGAGCAGCACCATTTTCATCAATACGATTCATCATGGGACTACTTAGAGACATTAACACTAATTAAACACAAGCATAAAACTCTTTGCACAATTGAGACCTAAATGACTTCAATTTCCACTAAAAATTATTTTCATTTCATAATTAAAGCAAATGTTTGCTACTGGCATGGTATCTGATCTCCACTTAAATGTATGGAGATAAAACTCTTGTTAGCGCAAGTGGCTTTCAGAAAGCCAGTAAGAACAGTGAAAATACCTGCATTTGAATTTCTAGGTAAGATTTGGGTTCTGAGTTGTTCTCATTCTTAATTCTTCACCAATCTTCATTATTACCATGACTCCACTCCTAGGCCTTATACCTGGTCTGGCTATCATTTGTGTTGTTTTTATACCTTATCACCTGCCCACAACCTATCATAGTACCCCTTTGTGTGCTACTAAGACACCATCTGTACCTGCCTCCTTGCATAGCAGTAGGGTTTTTAGGGCACTTCATGTTTCCCCCATTCTTTCTTGTTCCCCCAAGACCCTGCCCGAAACGTGATCTGTCACTCCCCACTAAGTCCTTGTGGATCTGGGACATACTCTCATGCTTTGGAGAGCCCACTTGATCCACCTGATCCCCGCAGTCAGGTGGGCTCACTGCCAACTTTACAACATAGAATAAAGACACGTGTACATTGAAGCCTACCAACCATCAAAAAAATGGAACATTCCAGTCAACAAATTCTCTTTTCTTAACCAAAAGTTAACCTTGCATACTACAAGCTCCTAATAAGTAACACCTCTACAAAGGCAGACAATATTATCGTCTATTGAAGCAAAGTTGGTGTCTGCTGCCCATCACATACGTTATATTTTATCACAGGCAGACCCAGAGCCTGTTCTGGAAGTTTACCAGTTTTAGGCCATGACCTGCAACTGCTGGAAAGCCAAGAAAAAAAAAAAAAAAAAAAAAAAAAAAAAATCAATATTACAGGCGCACCACGATATCCTTATGGAGTCTCCCTTCAAGAAAAAAAGTCTATATGAGGATGTTAACAAACACAGACATTGTGCCTTTTCTGAGGCCAAAATCATGTTCCTCCTAAGTTTGAAAAGTGAATATTGGACTCATGATCAGTCTTTTGTGGTTTAAAATCCAAGAATCACTTAGCCAGCTATTTCCCCAGCACTGTCAACCGCAGCAGAGAAACACATCTTAGGTAGATCATTAGTGTAAACAATTTTATTCTTAATATTTTTTTTTTTCCCCTCAGAATACATGCAGTTTAAACTTCTCGTGGGCCTTTTCCAAGTACTTTTCTCAAATGACATCAGCAAGCCAAGGCTAAAAACTCAATACGTCTGCTAAGACCCAACATAAAGTATCACTAATTATATTGACAAGACGGCTAGGAAGTCTAACCACAGCCACGGCTGTGGGTGCCACGGCAAGCTTGCAATCTGGAGCAAGACTGGGGAGCCCAAAGGAGCAGCACAGCTCTAAGGGTGGACAACGTGGGCTTGAGGCTCGCTGCCATCACGGCCCCACCACCGCCGGGCTCAGCCCGGGAACAGCAAGGAGCTAAGCACAGGCTATTTCTGATTTGAATGCTATTTGTACTACTGGAGTCCTATTTTGAGTATTTTGAGGTCTATTTTGAGATTTTTGAGTACTCTTTTGACTCCACTGTACACGTAATCCGGGAATATCAGGAAATAAAACATTAACCAAAATATCCCTTCAAAGAGGGTTTTTTTAGCCTCCTTTCTGAAGCTGGACTGAGATGAACACAGGACTGCCCCTGCCATACCCTTCCACAGCTCACCCCATTACCTCTGCAGCACTGCCAGCTCTGGGCTCTGAAGCAGCCCCCAAAATATGAGATTTGCTCAAAAATACCTTTTTTTTTTTTTTTTAATCAAAAGTAATTGAGAGAGTGGGAATGTTTGCTTGTTCCTCATTATGAATGTGCTTCATCTATTTCTTTAAATCTCTCCACATGGAGAATCCATCAGGAGAAATAAATTTTTATCTTTTAAAAATGAGGAGAGCTGAAAATTTCATGCCACTGAGGTTTGAAGGAGCATCGCTGTACTTACTGAAGTTGACAGCTTCATCTCCTTCCCAGGA
>NW_009260274.1:4293594-4307172 GCF_000687185.1 Egretta garzetta | reverse complement strand
CCGAAAAGAAGGAGAGGCCAGCAGGACCTTTTGACCTAGGGGCAGGGGAAGGGATATAGACTGCCCATCACATCTGAATTTCAACTTTCTAAGGCATAACCACACATTCAGTTTCTGCAGTAATAAACGGTATAGCACGGCACCCAGGTCCTTTTCTCTGTGCTTAATATTTCTGCATCATTGGAAGCCTACTCTTTGACTTTGCAGCCCTACTATGGCATCAAACTACAGAGATGGATTTTCATTTCCAAAAAGGAAATTGTTTTCCAAAAAAAATGTATGCAGCAGCAAGAGAGTCCAAACAACATTCTTACAGTAACACACACAGTAGCACATTTCAAGCCAACTAAACTTACTGAGCCCTCCTCTATGTTTACAGCATGCTTCAAATAGTTTTTCTAAGAGGCCAGAAAGCAAGCAGCAGGCATGGTTGATTTATTGAAAACTTACCCTTTAAATCCTAGAGTTAATGGCTATATTTTATGTCATTGATAGTCCATGTGTGATACATATATTAACAGACAAAATTACCAAGATTAAGGCACAAGAGGTGTAAATATAGAATATATTCACTGACAAAATAAAAGCAAATTCTGCTAATAGTAAGCTGCTGTTTTTCTCTAAAAGACAAAAAGAAAAAAGTATCCAAAACTTTCTTAAAGATGTCAATAGAGTCATTCCGAACTCCTTGTTCTGCTCCTGGTCAGCACAGCACATCTTTGCGTTGGTATCTCATAACACCTTACTAATGTTCTCCTCCTTGAGCTGTTGGAAAGCCAGCAGACAACGAGGCATGCCAACCTGCAAATCCCCCCAGGTGCCTACCTCGGGCTGAACGCCTTGCAGATTAGCGTCATCATGCACAGCTCATTCCTGCGTCCCCAGCTGCTCATGTACCACAGCACCTGTGCTCCAGTGGCAGCACATTTGGTGGCCACGCAAGACACCATAAGGTGGAAACTTCATTCGTTGCTTTTGCTAATGTCCAGGAACCCCGCTCTAGATCTGAACATAACAACCTAGATGCCTTCATGTAATGAAGCGAAGCTGTTTGAAAATCTATTTGTATACTTACAAAATAAACATAAAATGATGACAAGGCTGAGGAATAACATGCTTTACCAAATAAAGCTTCCAAGTAATGGCCAGGTTTTCACCAAACACCCATGTATTGGCTGTAGGCTTGGCAGTAAGGTCGTTCCTTAAGGAAGCTGTGCCTTGTCGATTCATCTAAGAGTCAGTCAACTTTGATTGCTCAGGGTTGTTTTGGCAAACCAAGATCAAACAAGAAACAGAAGACACGTGCACACCATACACTGCTAAAGTTTTCCAAAATCTTAGGGGAGTCTTCCCACCTATGAGTCTCAATATTTTTTCAATGTTTTTTCAGCACATTAGCAGTCCATCCAGAGTTAGATAAAATACTACATATAGCTACTCTAGTTAGTGGATGTGCAACGCTTTATCGTGGAATAGCTTCAAAATAAAATAAACTTTTTAAAAGTAAACAATCATATTTTCCATTTTTTATATCACTATAACCATTCCTTAGTCATGATGACAGTCAAACAGAAGATGAGGAGAACAACAATAATACATTTGTAAAGGAAGTTATTTTTGGAAAGTAATTTTTACTTAGGGAAGGAGAAAAAAGTCCAACTGGAGTAAACAATTAAGTTCATAATCATCAACACCGGGACACTTTGCATAGACATTTCCTTTCATAGGTCACTACATTCATGGAATTAGAATTGGTTAGAGGGCTGCAGATTGAAAAGAGTAAATGACAAAAAACTACTGGAAGCAGTAGCCCATGAAGCAAAATACAGCCAGCTGAGATAAAAATTAGATCACATTATGCTGAGCCTACTCCTACCTGTCCTATAATTCAGGATCCCGTTTGCATATGTACAGCTACCTATAATAAAATAAGTTTTATTAAAGATTTCAGCTGTTGGGAAATGATTTATCTTGTAGAATTTCTACAAGGAAAAAAAAACCTAGGGAATGTTTGTTAGGTCAAAGGTGTTTTTGTTTTCTGGGGTTTTTTTAATCATCCTCTGCATAGCTTTGACACTGAATAATACAGTGTAATGCATCAATACACTATAGCAAATTTTCTCTGCTTTAAATATCACTCTCATTCATACTGTGATTCAATTTAAAGAATCATACAAAGATAAATCTAAATAAATAACAAACTAGCTTTCAGGCAAACAAATGAATTTGCATTGTTTTCTATTCATCATAAATATTTCACTTAATTACTGAGGTACTATGTTCAGAAATACAAAACAACATTATAAATTTATTAGCACTGTCCCTGCTGATTTTACAGAAGTTCTGTGGAATGTAAAAGCCAAAAGTAGAAACAGGCTCAAGAGCATAACCAAAAAAGCAGAGGCTGCAATCAAATGCTCAGCTGGATTGACACACTCCGGTTTGCTCTCTCTATTTACCCCAACTAAAGCTTCCTGTCTCGAATCAGGTGTTATCCTATTTATTCTCAAAACCCAAGGTCAACTAAACCCTTTTCCTTCTGTTGACTTTCAAAACCTAAACATCTGAATCAGGCTAGTTCAAGTATTATCTGGAAAACTATCACAGGAGTTATTTTTCCCCTCATTGTAAAATTGTGAAAACGTAAAAGGATGTAACAGCATTTTTCAAAGGTTTAGCGAGGTCAGCTATGCGAAGAAAAAATAAAAAGTGCTACCAAAACATAAAAGCTACAGTACGTAGCATTTATCATCAAAATTATTTAAGTTCTTTTAATGGCTCTAAAGGCTATGAAAAATATTTTTAAAATGTAAATATGTGGGTCTTTTAGAAGAAGCTATCCTTCTTTGTAAGCCACGGTATCACTGGTGATTTATAATTTTCAGAAAATCTTAATCCCACAGGAAACATATAAGAGCGCCTCTTTATTTTTAACCTAATGCTGGATCTAACATGGAATGCATTTTTTTATTATTAGCGAAAACTCTATTATTTTTATTTGCTTATAATAAATGAAGATAAAATCTGAAACAGCGTGAGTATGAAACCATTTAAAAACAGATATTTTTCTTTCCTTTACCTTTGAAACAACTTCAGATGTAAATAAAATTGTGGATATCGCATTTCCCTAGGGATTAAGTACTCTTACTGTTCAAATGTCATTAATTACCCTTAATGCCGTTATGAACTATTTGGAGATTATCTTTATTAAACTGTTATAGTATTTCTTAATTCCTCACCAGAAAGCCACAGAGTAACTGGCTGAGCCTATCCTCCCCCTCTTCTGTTGAAATAACAATAGCCTGGAGGAATTGTGTCTGAAAAGAAAAAGTCAAGAAACAACAATAAAAAATATTTTGTTTGACTAAACGAGCAGCAGAGAGAAGACTCTGGCTTTTCAACCGTACGCTGTTTCACAAGCAGAGTCTCTGAGTATGAGGCAGCCTGATTCAAGCGGCTGGGTTTCTCCGAGTAACTGGGGAAGCGGCAGAAATCCCTCTAACACAAGTATCTTATCTGTAGCACGCCTGCTTTGGCAATACTGGAAAATGTCTAATAAAGCCCCCTCCCAAACGAGAGCATCCCCCGTTCATAGCCACAAAGGCCAAGAAGGCAGAGAGACCCCGCGTGTTTGCACGGCCGATGCACGATGCTTTTTTCCCCCCTATGTGCACAATGAAGCCATGGGGCAAGGGTTAGAGAGGCAGCTATTGTGAGTAGTGGCTGAATTTTAAAGTGGCTAATGTAGACTTAAAAAAAAAAAAAAAAAAAACAACCAAAAAAAACCACCCCCCACACACACCACCATAAGACATCGCCTCCCAAAAAAAAACCAAACCCAAAAAAGTTGGGTCATCCAAGCCTGCAGCAGAAGTGAATGGTAAGGTCCCCACTGACATCTGCAAAGTTTAATTTTAGGGTCCTAAGGATGTTTCACTGCTGTAAAAAATATCCACTAGAACAGACCAAGGATGCTGTATATACCGGGTTTGGTATCGATGTATTTCATACTTAAAAATTCAAAATGCATGCGTTTTTGTCATAGCCTCATCCTCCTTTTGCAGGGTACTAAGCCAACGAGGATTTTCGCATAGTTGTTATTTGAATTGTGTCACTTGGCTCCTTCTCCCAGTAACCGTTGGGCTGGGAGGACGAGTTTGCTCCACCACAGGGGCCACGTGTTCCTACTACAATTCAGATACCCATCTCCTCTTCCAAGATAAACCAAGCTGCTTGGATTCATATTCTGCAGTCTGTATTTTATTTTGTTATTATTATTCAACTTGTATTTTTCATTCAAATACATGCCAACACTTTTACACTAGTATGCTTAAAAACTAATGTAATAAATCTGGCTACAGGTAAATTTGTTCACTATTCTCGAGCAGAAAAAGAGGCTGAACTGAAACTTTTTAATGACTACCTGGGAAGACGGGAGCAGACAAATCTTAGGGATTTGCTTGCATATGGTACTGAAAAACAAGGTACTTGTCAGCTTGAAGGCACACATTAAAGCACACACTCCCTTACCTCGTGCTTACACGTTCGATTAACTGTCTGGGGTTTCCCAAGTATTTTTTTTTTTTTTTCTTTTAAGCAAAAGACTAAGGGGATTCTCCAAAGAGACAAGGGGAGGACCTCAAGTGGTTCTGCTTTCTCGGTTTGCATTTCTAGCTCCCCTTACCTCTGCTCTGGAGGAGTTCCCTACCCATGCCTGGAGCACAGCAGGCCAGATCTGGTATTTTGATAGGAGAGCTGCAACGTGATGCTGCCAGCTTTGTGAGCTACCCCCAAAATCAGCCAGAAGGGTTATACTATGGGAGCATCCCTGCTAACGGAGAGGGAGGGGGACACCAGCAAAGGGATTGCTGCAAAGCTGTGCAGGGCTTAGAGATGGGGAAAGAGCCTCAGAAGGGCCATGGCAAGGAGTAGCAGTAACGAGGTGGTGTGGTCCAGGAAGGGAGATGGGAACAAGCTTTTCTCTCTCCCTTTTCCAGATCAGATCTACACGTTGCAGAGGCCACAGCTCCCTCGCAGAGCTCAGCTGAAAGGTAACACAGCACTGGGGATCTGTTACGAGTTATTTCAGTGAGGAATGTCTGGGGTTTTATGGTTATTTTAATTGGTGACAGTACTCACTGCTTAACATGCTCAATCTGGCACCGATGTTCTCCCATGTCCTGCTCCATCCTGAATGCTCATCCTGTCTCATGGCTGCTTTCTCACCCTCATCAGAAGCTGCTGCCCCGTTACTGCCCATGCTCGGACACGATCTGGTCTGGTCTGCATAACCCCAGCCTGGGCTGAGCGCCGGCATACTTCACCAGAGATTAATACTTACACTGCCTGTCCAGAGAGCATGGAAAGTTGATAAGCGCTACAAGCTTTAAAGCAAAACTGAATTCAAAACCTTTTTTCTTATTTTGTTCAGAGCAGTAACTAACAGTTCAGCCTGTTCTTTCATGCATAAAATAGATTTTTGTGTCAGTGAAAAAGCGTAGCTGCCAGACATCGAGGTCTGACAAGGGAGACCAAGCTATACACCTTGGCAGAGCGCAAGCATCTCGGAGAGTTTTACTACCAATAGCGATCTTTAATTTGCAATACTTCTAGGAGAAGGTAATTATCATTATGCTTTTACACGTGAGATAAGGCGAGTTAAGTGTCTTGCCAAAGGACAAACAGAATAAGGGCAGTACTAAAGTCAGTGTCTCTTGCCCCGTGACTTAAACACAACTCTTCCAGTCTGCTGGGCAGCGCAAGTCTCAGTAGGCTTTGGATCCAGGGCTGGCTCGCTTCATTGTGCATAGGGCACGTCAAACAAAACCTACGCGATTCACCTTCTTCCTCTCCCATTTTTCTAGAGGCACCAGAGCGAAGATCACTGGTGCTCACCAGAGGGCTTGTCTTGCCCTTCTCCGTACTGTGGATGGAAGAATAACTGTGGGCTAGTTAAGATGAGCAATTCTTTCCTTTAAACTTAGAGAAGAGGAAGGTCAGCTCAGCAGCTACCCTTCCCAGTCTCCTTTATCACCCGCCCCTCGCAGCAACCTCCTCCTCCTTCCATTGCTCCCACATTGGACCACCTCCTTGGTCCACTCCCCATCCCTCTCCCAAAAGCAGCACAGTTATTCAGCTGTCCTAGCACACTGCATGGAAAAATCCTTATTTTTTCTTTCCCAGATTAAACATACTAAAAGATAGGACAAACCAAAAGACGCTACCTGGGGGAGGAGATAACATGCTGCCAATCATCCGACCAGCAGTATTGTGGGGCAGCCGTTGCTGGAAAAGTAGTGGGAGGCTGAAGCTGGGAGCCACCATCTCTCCCAGCTTGTGTCCTTCAAGATACCATGGCTCACAGCCCTCGTTCTCTGCTTTACGCAGCTCAAAATCATCCCACGTGTTCTGCTTTGCCGGAGCTTGTAGGCTGCTAACCCCCAGGGTAGGTCATGGAGAAAGGACTTTCCTTTCATCCCTGCAGGCAGCCTTCTGCAAAGAGGCCAGGGAACAATCACAGGACAGTAGTGACTCACTGTTTCTGTCAGTGGAAAGAATCTCTGCTGCCCAGTGCTCCCCTTCTCCCACCTGGCATCGCCACCAAAACCACCACACCGACGAACAAGGAGCTTACGCAAGGCTGCGAGGTCGGAATATTAACTTACAAAAGTCAGGAACAGTGGGAAAGGGCTGCCAGCTAGGCTGCAGCAGCTTCCCTGGCCTGCTAGGAAAAATAGGTCAAGGTTTTCCAAGGTGACCATCCATTTTGGATGTGCAGCTTCATGAGTGTTTAAAAAAGAAAAAAAAAATCTTTTGGAAAAAATACTAAATGTCTTTCATTGGGGAATAAAAAGGCAGACAGACAGCGGTATCATTCAAGGTCCTTGCAGTTGAGCACCCCAGAAAAAACAAATTACCTGGAGCCATAAGCTCCTGAAAAAAAAAAAAAAAATAAAAAGAAAAAAAAAACAAAACCCAAACCACTCCGCAAAAAACAACGGAGGAAACCCCGTGGGTAAATAAGTAGTGGGAGCTCAGAAGAGCACGGCTCTCAGGATGCGTGTGTGTTTCTACTGCGGGAGAGAGAACAATTGAATTACGAGGAGCTCTTAAGCAAGTAAAGTAAACATCTTTTGGCAATTTAGTGCTGCACTTTGAAGCCTGGCTATGTCATACAAATGGTGAAATAGCACGGACACCCTTCTGCTGGCTAGTTTGTTTAATATGGTGAGTCGGGAGTTTTTGGAGCGCAGCGCTCTTTTATGAGCTCACGAGCTAGAGGAGGGAAAGTGTGCAAGGAGCAGGAGAGGGGAGTTTAAGCAAAAATATCGCTGCCCTGAACCGGTCTCCTGCAGGAGATGGATGGTGGGTAGCTGCTTGGATCTGGCTATCACATAGGCTTTGCAGGCCCACGCGGGGGGGGGGGGGGGGGGGGGGGGGGGGGGAAGAGAGAGAGGGAGGTATGGGACAAGGGGATGAGGATAATCACACGAGCGGGGTTAATTGCTATAAATATCAAGAATCAAATCAATATGTCAAGATGTGTGTTCCACTTTTCACATATATGCGGCGCGTAAATGAGAAACGGAGAGGGAGGGAGGAAGAGCTAGAAAGAAAAAGGAGAGACTACTAAAGAAATAAGCCCCCCTGTACAGACAGCCTGACGCCAGATGGCTTCTTCTAATAAATATTCAACCTTAACTCAGTTCCCATGTAACTTTGTTGTAAAGCTGCCAGCACACCCACACAGATCTGGGCCAGCAAAATGATTACAGTAGTACAAACAAAATAGTGCAATAGAGGAAACAGGCAGACAGGGTCCTGTATACAGAAAGACAGAGCTGTAAAGATGTGAGTTGATGAACCTTTAGATTTAATACTGAGAAACTTAAAATAATAATGACTTGGGCAGAGAGGAGAAAATTGGGGGTGGGGGGGTAGGAGGGAGGGGGAAAAAAAAAAAAAAAAAAGGACTTATTTTTTCCTTGCTGTTGCTTTTATTGTTGGGAATACAGAGAACATCATTCTGTTACGACAGCACACGAGGCACTATAAATCAGTTGTTATTCTGCATATTTTCTGTATTCTGCTGGAATTCAGATACCTTGCCTGAAATCATAGCCCAGCTTAAATTTCCGCTGTCTGTTGTCCTCATATGGGGCACAAGTTAAAAAGGAAGATTTTGTGCATGACATTTGTTATATTAATTGGGAAGAGAAAGAGGAGATTTGGTCTATTTTTCTTAAGAAAACACTGGCTCAGTGCTCAAAAACATGCATTTCGGTTGTGCGAGTGTTTTTGCCCCAAGCTCTTTAATTTCAAAATTGGATTATGAGATCTGAATATCAGAACACACCATGTTGGCAACCCCAAAACTATTTAAATAGGACCCTGACCAAATCATGATCTAGTGCTAAGATTAGGAAGGGGAAAAAAGGCAATGAAAAAGGACATGCTTTGCAGACAGGCATCTATTGATAATGTGAAGCAAGAAGAGAGACCCAGAGCAGAAAATAAATTTTAAAAATGCGTAGGATCCATACTACTGATTTCTTGGATCTGTTTCATGCAGAATATCTCAATTTTAGAGGCTGGCAAAATGCAGGTAGCCAACTCAAAATTACTCCCTACAGTCAAGGTGGTTATTTAACAACCAGGTATAGGCTAGCGATGGGCCAGGGAGTTAAATCATGCATTTACTTTGGTTGAGAGAGTATCAACGTGAGGCAAAGCTCTTCTTTCTCAAGAACGCAGCCTTTTGATGTTATAAGCTAACTCATGGGGTGCTCCTGGAAGGACATTATTTTGGACAATACAGAAGAGTATAAATAGAATTAATAAGACAGAATTAAAAAAAAAAAGGGGGGGGTGGAGGGGGGAGGCAGGCTGAACGTCAGAAAATATTTCCTGGTTGCGAGAGTTTCCCTCCACAAAGCAGATCGACAAGGAGATGTAGTAGGCTGTAGAGTCAGGCTTTCACCACTTCCCTCGGGAGATTGTCACTGCGGAGGTTTTAAAAACAAAGCTGAACTCAGCACTAGTAAATATGCTGCAGGGAATAACCTTGTGTTGGGCAAGGAGTGGACAAGATCAATTAACGGATCTCTTCTATGTCTACTTTCTATTATTTTTGACTGTTTGGAAGAAAACTTTGCTAGAGAAGAGCCTAAACCTCCCCCCAACCCCCCTCGCCTTTTCTTTTAAAAAGAGAACAGACTATATCACATTGCAAGCTCATATCTGAAGCTCTGTTCATTACAACCACCAAGTCTCTCCCACCAGTTTTGCTCTGCTTGCCCTCTCTCCCCACTGTTATTGAGAAGCACTGGGAAGAATTTCTTGGAGAGAGAGGAAACAAAAACCAACCAACCAAACAAAACAAAAAAAAGAAAAAAAAAAAAGAAAAAAAATATCTGAATCTCTCTTATTTCTGATCTTTCCAGGCCCCTTTATAATATTCATCTATTCTGAGCAGTGTTTGACACTTGCTTCCCACCCAACCCCATTAGAAATCAGCTGTGGATTGCCTCCTCGTGCTCCTTCTTCTCCAGCCTTAAGGTACACATTACGATTCTGTTCTTATCCAGAGCACGATAGCATCAAACAAGGGAAGCAGTCGGACGATGGCAGGCAGGCATCTTGGCAAGCTCCACGCCTGAAGAAATGCACACCTTTTGTTTATGGCTAGCAGGATGAAAGCCATGCGATGGAGCCGGACACAAATCTGTCAGCCCTTGGGAAAACACCACTGAAGCCGCTAACGAAGCTCCTCCTCGGTGCTGCATACCGCAAGCACATCAAACAAGCCCTTCATTGACTATGCTGGCTTGAAGTTCAAGATATCTATCCTTACCTTAATAAACCAGGCCTATGATGCTGAAAAACCCCTGTATAAAGCTTAGAGGTTCAGGGTCACCACCTAGACTCCTCCGGCACTAAGCTTCATTCTGCAGACAAAATTGGATCAAAATTAGGGCTAACTTCCAAATCAATTTAAGTCTTCCTCACGCTTTTTGTTAAAATATATGCCACGTATTTAAGGGATTAAAACTAAAACACATTAATTTCTTCCTTGTGGAGAGGCAGGGAGATGAGCCCATGGCTAAGAAGAGCATTTCCCTGCAGGCATGGGGTGACCATACAGTCATACAGCACAGCCCTGCCAGATCAACACACAGACTTTGATTTTTAGATCTGCTTGATTTAACACAGTGCCAAGTTTCTGTTAGTATTGTTTGGTTCAGGAAAGAGGCAAAGGGAAACCAGGAAAGAAAAAGCATGGGGAAAATTAAATAGCAAAGACAAGTGGGCAGAAAGAAAAGGGTGGAGACCAGTAGCCTCTACCCATCCTCTCCTTGTCCTCTCCATCTCCACTTCCACCCCTCTCTCCCTGGAGGGAATGTGATAGAGGTGCCCAGCCCCACTGACAGACAAGACTGGAGGCAAGCCTCAGCCCTCCCTGGCTTCTCGGCAAAGCACCAGAATAAATCAAAGCAAGGAAAGAGGGAGGAAGGAGGTGAACTGTGGGCTTGGGGAGCAAAAGGGAATGAGAAGGGAACTCTGCAACGCCTGAAGGCACACAGGGTGTAAATAAGAGTAAGAGGAGGTTCTGGAGAACCACTTTTCACTGTGCTTCCATTGGGGGTGAATCCACCCATTAAGACATTGCCCACATCCCTTCCTCTCCTGCCATGGAGCAGGGGAGGTCAGTTTTGCCCCCGCTGCAGCCACAATGGCTGGGGAAGTAGGGAGACACTGGTGGGACCAAAATCCTCCAAGACTTCTGGCTGGAAGGAAAAGCAGCAGCATCACTATCCCAGCAAGGTCCTTGGCTAGGGTCAACTTCTCAGCTTGTGTAAGCAACCTGGATGAAGCTATCACAGCAGCCTCGGTCCTGCAGCTTCTGGGGGTGTCCACCTTAGCAATCACCCAGTTGGCACACTCAGAACCTTGCTGGAACCCAGCAGGATTCATTAGGAGGGCATGTGGCTGGGTGTCGTACATCCACATAGTGCAACTCCCATCACGCTGGATTTCTTCAGAGCAGAGTATTCATCCAGCCAGAACAGCAGCAAATCTCACTATTGCAACTAAAGGAAAAAGAAAAAAAAAAAAAAAAGTCAGGGGCAGAAAAATTGGTCTGACAACGCATTTTTTTTGTAAAATTTTATGTCTTAGAAATGCAAGCAGTGATTTTGGACATGAGACCGAGCAGAATGCAATGTTGATGCTCTCAGCCATTAGTTTATAAATTGAATAAGATAGATATGTTCATTCATATGAACTAATGTAGTTTTTCTTACGAAGGTTTCATATTATACAAATCCATTAGCATATTTACAAATTAATCTTCCCTTAGGAAGAAAAAAGATCAAAGATTTACAGAAGGAAGTGCTTTATTACTTTTAAACTGCCTTTTTTTTTTTTAAGAAAGAGAAAAAGAAATGAAGGGAAATTATGTTGAACCATAAATGTTTCTTTATGACTACTGTACAGCAGCTTTGTGGGAGATTTAAATTTACTAAAGGGCAAGGGGGACTTTAAGCCATCTATATGAGTTCAGTATTAAAAATATATATACATGACAGGTGCCCATATAAGTTCATGCAGTACAAAATATTCCATAAATGAGCTCATTTATCTGAGTAATTTAAAAAGAGCTTCTGCACAAGGGGAGATATTTAGTGTGAATTATAGTCCGTTTACCTTTCATGAGTTTTTTCATCACTTCCCATACCTCCTTTGGTGCTACTGAAAATATCTGTAGTTATCAAGCGTTATATTCAACCTTGCTATATTCCCTATTCCCAGAAAAGCCCTATTGGTGAAGTGACTCCATATTCTCTTCAAGATATGCAGTCTGTAAAGCCCTGCATGCACGACTGTTCCTTTTTTACAGATGTCAGATAAAACAAGATCAGACTAAGAAATCTTTTATCTAAGCAAATAGCTTGAATAATAAAGAGTATTACAGGTAAAGAAAAAAAATCTGTAGGTTTGCCCTCATCATTTAGATTCAACTCAGTCGTAAAAAAAAAAAAAGTCCTCTTTATATTTTCAGAATGACTTTGTACTATGGTTGAAAATACAGAGTAGTAGAGCAGCAAGGAAATGAAATGAGATGCAAACCTTTAATGATTTATTAATAACCACTTTCTGAGACATTTCTAACTACTAAAGAGAAATCAGAACACTAAATACATTAAGATCTCCGGGGTGGGGGGGAGAACTATTAGAAAGTTATAAAAATAACAGAAAATTTCCAAGGGAAAAAAATCACCTGACAACCAAAATGCATTTTAGGTAGAGCTGCTCCTGCCTTGGGACAGGCATTGGAATCAGATGACCTCTGAAACCCCTCCTAGAAGTTTTGTACTTCTATACTTGAAGATCTTTTGCAAAGTATAGCTTTTTTTTTCTTTTTTTAAAATACTTTAGGGTATATTCCAAAGGAAAACTTCAAGGATATTACAAAGACTGAGGTTAAATCACCATTCATCAACAGAATAATTCTCATTTCCTCACAATCATTGCACTCACCCAAGAATAACTTCTTTCACTTCTTGGGGCTTCCTGAAAAAATAATGTTACGTTGAAAAGGACCAGTACCTGGATAGCACCCACCTCTCCTCCTCTTCACTACACACCTGACAACAAATAAAGCCTTTTTACAACAGGGCAGCTGTGGGTTTACTGTACTGGAGTCAGGGACACGAAGAAGACATTATCAGAGGGCTGACTGCCAGGCAGTAAATGGTTTCAATGGTTTCACAGGGTCTCGTACCAGGGGGGAAAGAGGACCCCAGTAAGCATGCAACTGAGACAGCAGAGATTTTATCACCGTACAGAAAGCTTTACATTCATTCTTCACAGCTTTCATCAGCTAGCACCTAGCCTGAAGCCTGCATGGGGAACCAAACTGGACCTGTTCTCCTCCCTAGCCCTCCTCTTCTGAAAATCTTTTCCCCCACCAGCCACACTCCACTTATCTCCATGAAGGACACACACCCGGAGCAAGTTTTGAATGAGAAGATATTCTTCCTCTGCTCTGGGGTTGAGTTTAACCATAAAATACCTCCACATCCTCCTGTTTTCATTTCGGAGTGCTCTGCTTGAATATCCAGGCAACTTCATCTCCTTGCTCTTTTCCTCTGCTTTCCTGAGAGCGTCAGAGGGAAACTCTCCAGAAGGTTTCTCTGTAATAGTGAGAAGGGAAATTCAGTGTCAATTTTTGTTTTCCTGCAGACATTGCATTTAGCTATCAGAGTGTTCACAGTTAGCAAACCATAACTCTTCAATGTCTCAGTCTACCCATTTGGGAAATCAATAAAAGATAAGACTACCCAAGCTTCGGGGCTACGAGGGTTGGTAAATGTTTCTAAAGTGCTTTGGAAACCTGGAAAGGTGAAATGTTTTTATAATAGCCTTAATGCTTTGCAGTTCTACAGAGTATTTTATTCCAAAATCTTAAGCTATCACAACCAACAAACTGTGACACTCCTATGAGATATTTTAAAATAAACAATTATATTTAGGGGACCGCTCAGTCCATCATATCTTAGAACAAAATACTGACGT
>NW_009260274.1:4284933-4293536 GCF_000687185.1 Egretta garzetta | reverse complement strand
TGTTGAAAATTATTTTTGGCAAACCTATTCAGTAGATTAACGTTAATTAGCTTAGGGAGAGAGAGTTATGTATTACTTGAAATTTGGCTCACAAAAGGAGAATGACAAAGCAGAGGCATGTTTAGAGCCAACAGGAGAGAAGTCGGTGACTGAGATTCAACTACAGGAAAAAAAAAATACATCTCAACAAAAAAAAAAAAAACCACCAAAACCCTTAGGCCAATATTCTCCTCTCAAATCAAAAAGCATTTAAGGTTAGCACCTTCCGCTTTCCAGGCCCTCAGCTCTTCAGCCATCACCACCTTGTTAAGGATACTGACTACACTGCAGATGTGAGAAGTTTTGCACCACAAGTTTTTCAGGTGAAAAAGTATGTCATGAATGAAGAAGAATTACAAGTCATTAAAGTGGAGTGCATGCTGTGCATGCCTCTTCAATTCAATATAGGGAATTAAGAAGTCAAATGCCTGTGGCATTAAATATGAATGATGAATGTGAGAAATAAAATAAGTAGAAGAGAAATCTATGTGTTTCATTACATGAGGTAGCTGTGCCACTGGCACCTTTTGCTTTTGTATGAAAAAATAGTCTAAGACTAGAAAGCAAACAAAACTCAGCTTATATTTAAGGAAATTCATATCAAATCTCAGTGAGATTAAGAAATAAAGTATTTTCCAATTTAGATTCTGTTCTGATAAATCTAAAAATATAACAGCATACGATACTTTTGAAGCAGGAATTGAGAAGTATAGCACAACATTGCGTTCTTCATAACGGGCTTCTAAAAGAACAGCCAGTATTTAAAAGAAAGAACGCAAACTATAGAAAGAGAGAAATGCCAGAAGTGACACATTATCTCATTTTAAGGCATGCGTCTGACTCCTCCTTACAATATGAAGGATAAACAACATGAGCCACAAAGGCTTCTGTGTGTCTCATAAAGCACACGGCATGGGAAACCACTTCTCTAGCTCTCTGAAGGAAATGGTTTCTTTCATCTCTGATCGAGTTTCAGAGGTATTATTATTTATTTATTTACACATGAAGGGCTGTGAACCAAAGTCAGCCCTCATCATTTTGTACAAAAAAAAAAAAAAAAATGAATATGTCTACTCAGCAGCCTCACCAAGACATCTAACTTTTAGAGTTATGTCGCCCAGACGGATGTTGCCTGCATCTGGGACATCTCTCTTACAGGCATCTAACGTTAATCTAAAGTCTACCAATTCTCTGAATGTGGCAGAACCAGTGACTGTGCCCCAGAAGAATGAGAATTGAGAACAGCCAGGTAACATCTACAGGCACTGAGAGAGAAAAAAAAAAAAAAAAAAAAAAAAAAAAAAAGATGGTTGGATTTTTTTTCAAGACACTGAAGATGGTGGGAGAAGAAAGTCTGTGAGCCGAACACCAGTCTCACCAGAGAGATGAAGTACAAAGTGAAGGAGTTTTAGGGGTTATTGGAAAGGGAATAATATATTAGTGAGAGGGGAAAATGCATTTGCTTGCCTACTTGGAGATTATGAAGTTCCAAGACAATGTGGTACCCAGACAGTTGAATATCAGTAAATTTTGATCCATCTTCTATTACTTATGAATATTTTTGGATGCATAATAGAGCCAATTTTGAAACTCCTACTGAAGCATAGCTTTTTTGTTGTTGATAAAGTGAGATTTTTTTGATTTTTAAGGATAAAAGCATTAATTATACATACGTATACACACATCAATAACGTGTATGGTGTATTTTGGCACACAGTGTGTTTTCTGCCCCATATACTCTCATCTAGATTTTTCACAACTTATTTTCAGGCACAAAACAGGAGATATTTGCATCACGTGATTTCTTTTGCACCACATTATGTGATAGATCACAATGTGGATGGCATGGATCGCATCCCAGTTAGCAGAAATACTATGGAGATGGAATCAACGATTTGAACAAGACACCAATCACAGAGCATACGACAACAGGAGTTAATTATATGGGGGCTCCTTTAAATCCCTTGATACGGTCTGGCTTTGTGCAGGCACCTAGAAAGGGTAGAATATTACAATTAAACCCCCAAAATCTCAGGCATGGCACCTCTGCATGGTCACTGTGTCCTTTTATGAATTCAACATGGTTTTTTGACATTTTGCATGTGCTTTGTTATAGGGACTGGGTCACTGGAAGTTTTCACAGGCTTCTTTCGCAAAACAGCCGTTGTGGGAAAATCACAACTGTCAATCAGCTCTGTCCACCACATACATAATGTGGTTGCTGGAATAATTCAGGTGGCACAGGGATCCTTGAGAATTTCAATCTGAATTAATCTTTTTGAAATAAGATTTCTTTCCCCCAGTGCCACAAACTAAAATGATGTAAGTGCAAAATCTCTGTAGTAAATTAGAGATAAAAGAATAAAACAGTTAAACGAATATATTTTTCATGCTTGAGGGCTGTGTGTTTAACAGTTTTCTAACTGTTCATTCATTTATATAAAAATACTTTGGTTATTATCTACTTGAGTTGAAATTAGATATTTAATTGACTGGAGGGAATGAAATTCGCTCACTTTTAAATAAGGCAATGATTTAAAAATATTCCTGTAAAGTGATTTGTAAGACCACACCAGCACTAGTTCTTGGCACACGTCCTTGTCTGTGTATATATTTTAAAAGCATGGTTGTTTTTACAAATGTAGTACTGTGAGAGCTAACTTCTTCAGAAACATGTTTATCTTAATTAGGAAAGTCAACAGACTTCTAATGGGAAGAAATGCGTATTTTTCTCTGTGGTATCTAAAGCATCAAAGGCCTCGTTCTCATGCCAAACCAATCTTCCTTCCTGCCTGCCTTTCAAACCCAGGTGATTGCAGACAGCTGAGCAGACATTTTCCCAAAAGCTTCTATTGACCTGGCTCCAGTCCTTTCCCGTGCTCCGTCTCCTTTTCTATCCGCATGTCACTTCTCTTTCTCTTTCTGTGTATTTGTTGTATTTTTGCCTGAGGAAACCTAGGGATATTCATGGCACTGAGGCAAATAATGTGGAATTAAAAACTAAATTCTTCAGGCCTTATCCTAGCAACAGGACCATCACCATCTGTTCAGAGGACAGGACTGCCATTATCCGCTGCATTCTTTGTACGTACTCCATCACCTGTGAGGGGAAAAACATTGCCCCTTATCCTGGGGTCTTTGTTTAAAAACAAAGTCGTCTGCTTCTCTCTGGTACCAATACATTTCATAAATGTGATATACAGTATGTTTAAAGGGATTAGGCTGCAATAAAAGCTTTAAAAGCTTAAAAAAAAAAATCTAAGGGAGGACATCTGCATGACAAACAACAAAAGCAAATATTGTTTAATTTAAATAAACAGTTAAGATTAATTGGTAAAAGTTCGTACAAATTCCTCCATCTACTATCTATGCCAGTAATGCAAGCACTACACCTTTGACTTTGGGATAGTTTTACAGCAGTAGTAGAACTGTTATTAGCTTGTTGGTTTAGGTTTGTTTTTTTTAAATTTAAACACCTAATTTAAAATCTGCATTCCCCCGTGTGCTGCAAAGGCCATTTTGGCTGCTCACAAACAGATCTCCAGCTGAACTCCCGAAATATAGCAACAGAAGTGAAAGAGCTGCACACCTTTTACCTCAGTGGTAAAGTTGCTCAAAGAGCTAAAATATCACATAAATTAATTTGAAGTCACCATCTTCTACTCTTTAGGGATCATATTTCTTATTCTGAATTTCTGCTCTGTACAATTGAAGAAGGGGAAAAATGAATGAGGGAGGAAGAGGTAAAAATCACTGAATTAAAAAAAAAAAAAATCCTGGAAATCAGAGAAGCAGTCTTGACCTCATATTATGTTTTCAGTTAAAAATTATAATTTATAAAAGCTGGTTGACTGGCTGTCTTTGTTGTTTTTATGCCACTTATAAACAAAGCTGCAGTCATATTTATTTCTCAGGGCTTACAGACACATTTGTGGTATGTAGCTTGGCAACATACATCGGGAAAATCTGCCTGCTCCTACCAAATCTCCAATGTGCTCATCCCATTTCATGCAGACACCAATCTGAAGGTCAAGGGTGCGGCATCCCCTTCTCCCAGAGGTGGGAAAAGGGCAGAATGAAGCCCTGCAGCTCCTGTCAGCCTCACCACCCTCCTCTTCCACTCTCCAGGACACCAACAACAACTGCAGGCCCAGGAGGAGCAAACTCAGTGCAAACGTGGAACCTTCATAGAATCATTTAGGTTGGAAAAGACCTTTAAGATCATCAAGTCCAAAGGGTGCAGGAAGGGGTGGGGAAATCATAACGTTAGAATTGCAGGTGAACTCCCTTTTCTCCTTCTCGTACCTTTCTCCTCCCCACTTTCCACAGCCTTTTTCCCATTTCCAATTTTGTTAATTATCTTAATTAGTTTGCTCCTGCTTTTTTGCAGGGCGGGGGACCTGCCAGGTAGAAGCTACCACCCTACTTGGTGGATTGCAGGACAACTGTTGTCCTAGATGAGCATTCAACACCACTTGAACACAGAGGTTGGACCAAGCACAACCTCCTTTTCAAGTTAAAACTCAAGTCTGTTCAGTTTAGTATTCTCACAGATATTTACAAGGACTGAGAACACAAAAGAATCCAAGGGAAATGAAGGAGAAATCACCTATCATTAAAAAATTCCCTAGACTATTAATTTGTTGCAGTAATGACTTTTACTCCTTGGCTGGCAATGGCTAACGCTTTTATCTCAGCCAACCAGGCACCCAAGTTTAGGGGAGAAAAGTGGTCAAAAGCAGAAGTTAAGAAATTCTTCCACCTCAAAGGATGTGGGATGAGTTGCACTATGGAATAAATAGTAAACTCTTAATCTGCCATCAACTTCTTTGTAAGCTTACGTGTGAGTGGGAAGCTTCCCTGGAAATCAAAGGGATCTCAAGAAGTCCCTCAGCTCTGGGTAGAGGCTGGTGCTTTAATTTAGCCCAGGAGGATTCAGCTTGCTCTGCATCTAGGTGGCCTCAGATAGAATGACAGTTTGGTCAAATATGAATGTAATTGTGTTTTTGAAATCATCTCTCAATGGAAAATCAGTTTCAAATCGTACTACTTCAGCTGAATTATCCACAGTTTTGTCAACACCGACAAAGATTTATTTTAAAAGCCTTTGAAGCATTGTTTGGATTTTGGCTTTCTTACCAAACTACTAAACTTCTCATCTTTGCATTCTTCCAATATTTCATAAAAGCAATAAACTGTCAGACATATTTACGGAACAAAAATGATGTTGCCTTCACCATAGAGAATACAAAATACAGATATTAGTATTCACGTAGTCATATCGTCATTCTGGACCAGCCTTTAAAGAAAAAGAAAGGATAGAAGCATTGTATTTCATATGGAAAATTGGGGGATGGGGAGGCTAGAATGTAAATGTACGGTACTGAAAATAAAACTCATGTTTCAGTAACAAACTAATATTTCTAGAAGTGCTAAAATACAATATAGAGACAGAATTAATGAGGTCCTCTGTTCTGTTCTAGTTTCAAGGAGGAAATTGTTAGTAATTTAAGACAGATAAAGAAATCCACTAATTAAAATATTCAGAGATGAATGGTATCTTCCAATTATTTCCCTGATTTGACACAATCTAGTAACAGTATAACATAACAATATTTTATGCAATATCAAGGGATTTAGTAAAAAGAAAGTACAAACTGAATTGGAATTTTGAGAACACCACTAGAGCACTCACAGACCAGTCCATCGCTAGATTCATCATGCTCAGTAGCTTAAATGAATACAGAAACGAACACAGAGAAGCTTGATGTTGAGGAATAACTGACTTTTAACAGGAATAAAGGTTGCAAAGGAGAACATTAACAGGTCAGAATGATTTGGATGGAGGTACCACATCAACTAGATACTGCAAACCTTTTTATTCTGTAGTTTCTACTCAACGTCAGAGGTGGTACTCTTCTCTGTGCCATCTACAAGTGTCTCATTTCCCATTTCTAAACATTTACATATACAGTAGAGCATAGAGCTCAAGTCTTCTCATTCCAAAATCCATCTCAAGTCAGCAACAGATTTGCCATCCAACCTGATACGTGAATACGAATAGCTGTATAAACTTCCTCTCATCTCAAGTGTAATTTGACATAGCACCACGATAACTGCCGAGAGCACACCCAAGGTCATTGATAAGTGAACTGAAGTGCCTTCAGGGCTAAAAGTTCAGCTGCTCTAGCAGCACGGTCCAGTGTGATCGGGACCTAGCGGGGTTGCTACTGAGCTCAGAGAGCTCTCTCACAGCACAACGCCCTTAGGTTCAGCCACTTAAGACAAGCTGTATCTGTTTTACCATCAGTAACATGGATATTAAACATTTGTCTCGATCCTGATGTATTGCCAAGCATTTGTATTTCAGAGGAACATTCTGAAAGCTATAGAGAAATACAGATGACCGCTGCGACTATCAAACCAACGCTTAGCTGCTAGTGTACTGTGTAAGCGTAATGGTAACGGTGAGCGGTAAAGACATTTTAAAAGCTACTTCCAAGAGCTGACAGCTTCAGGTTTTGATTCAGGGCTCCGAGCTGCCCAGCCAATCACTAAGAGAAGAGGTGGGAAAAATAACTAAAAAGGGCTTTTCATCTTATAGTGTTTCTTCAGATAGACCCAATAGTCCTGTAGATTAACGGAGCTCATAAACAGCAGTATGAGAAAGGGGCAAGCAAAGGTAAAACTCTGTTAATTAGGGAACTCATTTCATTGAGGAGACCACAAAGATGAAATGGAAGAAGATGCAAGAGCAGATGATGGGGCAGAAATCTCAGACGAGGTGTGAAGGCTGGGAGCCACAGGCACTCATCGGAGCGGAGCCGGGGCACTGCCACCAGCGGGAAGGTGGGGAGCCCAAGGAGCCAGGGGCTGGTGGCTGGAGTGGTGTTATCCAGCCACGGCCCGGCAGAAACTGCTTCTGTTGTTACTGCTAATGATGAATACCATATGCTTGGCTCTTGCTATTATAAAATAAGTTACATTCCTACTGCCTATGAGTGAATCAACTCTCTTCTTTCATTAAAATTAGACATTTATGCCTATGCATATTTCCTTGAAGCTAGTACGTGGGCAATAATCTTTTAAAATTGAAATATCCTCCAACTATGTCTTTTTTCACCTTTCATCATCTTATCACCTTGTTCCATCCTGAGCATCTACTCATTCCCTTCTCCCAGACAATAATCCTTAAACAGAGAAAAGAAAGAAAAAATGAAATCTGAATGATCATATTCTACTTTTGCCTTCTATTACTTTGAACCAGTTCAATTCACTGTGGTTAAAAACTTGCAATTAGACAATAATCCTTAAACAGAGAAAAGAAAGAAAGAATATGATCATTCAGATTTCATTTTATTTTTGCCTTCTGTTACTTTGAACCAGTTCAATTCCCTGTGGTTAAAAACTTGCGATGGGTTGCCTGGATTTAGGGAAACCTTCCTTTAGACATAGGAAAAAAAATTGTTTGCCATACACATCTAATTTTATTCAGCCTCCCACTGTCTGAAGAATCAGCTGTTTTATTAAAGTCATTTGGGCCACTACTTATTAGTTTATCAGCAAAAAAGAACCTAATGAATCCACTTATTTCCATTTAGAACTTCAGATCCAAACATCTTATTTTGGGGTGCCACTAAAGGGGATCAAATCAATGAACATCCAATTAATTTAATTAACATGCATCCTGCAGGCCTACCTGTTCAAATACTGTAGGAATATTTTAAAGTTTCATCATTTAACACCATTGCTTTCACAACTGCGTACTCTGTGCAGCTGTGAAATAGAAAAAGAGGTTGCTTTTATTTTTCAATCAACCTCCCCCTTCATTCTGTAAGTACATTAGCATACACATAAATATTATAACAGGCCCTAGCTGCTGCATGGATCCTCAAACACGAAAGCAGAGCTGATTTAAGTTTTTGCCATGTCTTCTGCTACTTCTGGGTTTTCACTAAGGTCAGTTTTACTGGGCAACTGTCAAGTGACGCAAAGCTCCCAGGGAGTATAGAATCATAGAATGTTTTGGGTTGGAAGGGACCCCTAGAGGTCACCCAGCCCAACCCCCCTGCAGGGAGCAGGGACACCTTTAACCACAACAGGTTGCTCACAGCCCCGTCCAACCTGGTCTTGAAAGTTTCCAGGGATGGGGCCTCCACCCCCTCTCTGGGCAACCTGTCCCAGTGTTTACCAGCCTCACTGTAAAGAATTTCTTCCTTATATCCAGTCTAAACCTACCCTGGTTTAGTAGCATGGTGTCAGCGCAGGTAGGAGAGTGGCACAACTGAATGCCACAAAAGACTCCTCCTTCATTCTCCATGTGACAAAAACCCACGTATTGTTTCAAAGCCTGCTATAAAAAGAGGAAAAAAAAAAAACAAAAAAGAAAAAAAGACTGGCAGCAAGCCCTTCACGCAGAGACAACCCATTGCAGCACCTCTCCCTATTTATTTTATGCCAAAACGATTTCCTATCCACCTGTTCATAAAAACAGATAGAGCTAAAAGTATCCAGTTATTGTGAATCAGAGTCACAGGGAAAACTAATACCTTGGCACGCAGCCT
>NW_009260274.1:4274800-4284923 GCF_000687185.1 Egretta garzetta | reverse complement strand
CACACAATATATTACTTCCGTCATACATGTAAGAACTACAGGGGATCATTTTCATAGACTTGAATAGGCCACTGTTAGCGATCAGCAGTTGTTTGGCCAAATTAACCCCAGGTCTACCTCCAAAATGATTATGATTACATATTATAATTAACGATGACACTAAGGATATTAGGCTCAGAAGGGGTTTTGTTTGTTTGAATGAATGATAGATTCATTCCATTCAAGGGTAGGTGCTTATGGCACGCGTTTGGCTTACGCATCTACATGAAACCCTTAAGATAATCTCATGGCTGATGGTAATTCTGGAGAAACGGGAAAGGGAGGGGAGTCCCTTCTGGATTTTAATCTTGTTTCTTCCTTTATGGAATGAAATTATCTCAACACTTCTTGGTTGAACTCTATTCTATCATTTTAATTAAATGTATCTGAGCAGTCATCATGAAGCCTAGATCAGAGTAATAGGTTGGCAAGCTTAAAATTTGTGTCTACAGGCAGCAGGGAATGTCTGCAGCAGGTATTTATGGCATGTGTATGGGCCCTAGTAAAACATTCAGAAGTTTTATGCACTTATAACAAAAGGGGAAAAAAAAAAAAACAAAAAAAACAACACCAAACACAGAGCAGTCTAAATTACCAGACCAAATCTGAGCTCTGACTCCAAAGTTTAGGAGTCGGAGTGACTACAGATCTAAATCTTGCGCCTGTCACCAGCCACTATCTCTAAAATAAACCAGCACCTGAAGTCACATCCCTTGAAGTTAAGGACTTTTTATATTTGGCTCCAGTTTTAAAAGTTGGCTACAATCACTTTCTTTTCGTCCTCCTACTCCCCTCTCTCCCCAAAAAGAACTCCACTAAGAGCAGTTCAAAAATCTGGGCATTTAGAGCTCAATCAGTAAGCAGCCCTGAATACAGCACTGGCTTCATGTCTAACCCAACAGCACTCAGCAGAGAGGCGACACCCGTTGCTGTAAGGGGTCGTAGTAGCACGCTCTAGAAACCTGAAACACAACCAGGTTTTATTGCTCAACCACCTTTCCTTTTGCGTTCAAAAGCTCCAAAGTGAGAAACAACATTGCAAGAGGCAGGGCTATGGCTAACTCATTCCTGGGCAGGCCGTTCAAAGCAAAGTGGTATGGTTTTGTTGTTGGGGTTTTTTTGGTTTTTTTCCCCAAAATAAATTGCTCTCCCTTGATCCAAAAGCCGAGAAACGTGAACAAAAAGCATGGTGCCCGAGGTAGTCTTTTTAATTCTGAAAGTGATCTTCCTTGAGACACCACCACTACAGATTTACAAAGTTACAGTTCACCTATGAAGAACGAAGCAAACAAGAATCTGCCACCACGGCACTAAAATTCCTGAACTAATCCACTTTGTTAGAGTACGTCTCGTGGTTTAACCCCGGCAGTATGCAACGTACCCGTTGATGGGTTGACAGGGTACGTTATTGCATATGCAAAGCATGACCTTCAGCACTGGATCTATCAAACAATTTGTGCACGTTTTTAGAGGGAAAACCAACTAGTTCCAAGACTTTTTTCTTTTTTTTTTTCTTTCTTCCCCTCCCCAACAGTTAGCTGCTCTCCATGGGCAACTTCAGAAGAATTGCTTCTAATGCCACGTGAGAACAGATTAAAAGTCTTTTCTGTGAAGCTGTCGGTTACAAACCTGAAGGCTCAAATCAACAGTTTGAGACCAATATTCACCACTGAGACAAATTTTGGCCTATGAAGGAATTATTTCTTGCTTGTTACTGAAAAGCTGGCAATAATCGCCTCTCTACTCGTTATTCGACTGCAACTGCATGTCACATATGGAAAAACCAAGTCAAGTGAAAAAAGCTAATGCTAGACTGCAGTAAAAACTTCATTTTCTTGTCTGTCTTTTCATATTTACTTTTACACTTTAGTGGTCATATAGTAGTCAACACATACAATTAAAATAAACTGGAGTTTCATGAGGCAAAGTACAAACTCTACTATGAGTTCTTTGTTCATTATTTTCTTTTCCATTCTTATAGACATATTGTATTTATAAACACGTTATAGGTATTGCACTTAGTCCTCTTATCGAGCCTAAAAATAAACATCATAACTAGTTTTACTTAGCCAATTTTTTCCGCTGCTAAGATCTATCCACCTGTAGTTTTAAATACAGCAGCTACTTGACAGACTATATTGATGGGTTTTAATCAGTGCTGAACATTTCCTGTCTATTTGTAGGCACTCAGAGAAACCCAAGGGGCATAATTTACAAGAGTCCAAACTGAAGTCATTTGACAGGATGTCACAGGGAATAATCCTAGAATTATGAGTGTAAAACCAGGATATTGAATAGCGCAAACCAGTCCAGTCCTGGCAGTTTAGTAATCCCTCTATAACCAGAAGAACCCTGATGGTAATCTCTTACCAACACAGCATAGTTAAAACAAATAACTCAGGAAATCTTTGTGGAAATCTCAAATATTACTAAACTCCAACTGAGGTGTGCAGACAAGTTTGAAAGAAGGGGAGAAAACCACTCATGTCCCAGTGTTTCCTCATTTCTCAAAAGAAGCAGCAATCAAACCTTGAGTGTTTAAAACTAGCTAAAAATGTAGAAAAGCTTTTTGTTTTCTAATTGGGAACTACAAATCTTAAAAATCCAACTTTCTTCAATGCTTTTGTCTCACACAGGAGTAGAAAGCATGGTACAAGTTGGAAGAGATCGTACTTGCTACTCCAAGCTCAGGAACCGCAGATGAGCTCTTTGCATCAGGGCAATTCTGCATTGCTTCACCTGGACACTTTCTTCTCTAGGGACTCAGAGGCAAGAAAGGTCCCAGATGACACAGATGGGCCAGTTTTGTTCTGCCAGCCCCTGGAGCACATTGTTTTACATGCCCGGCAGCAGTGGTGGTGGTGATTTGGCAGAAGGGAACTCACAATAGGACTAAGTACCTACAGGAAAGAAAGCAAGTCAGAGAGGTCACAAGGGAGCTCAGGAGCTGGGGGTGATGGGGAGAAAGAATACAGGAAAGAAAAAGTGGTTGACAAAAGGAATGCTGACTCTGAAAGAGAGTCAGAGGGAGAAAAAGGGGGCAAGGAGAGAGAACCAAGCTGAATTACATCGCTTAGGGAATATGAAAACCACTTGCAACTATGTGCCGGGGACATTACTGTTCTCTGGGGTCCTGAGAACCTTGCCTTCCCGTTCGGAGAAACCTGTGTTCCTTGCCTGCAGACTGACAGGGAGCAGGTAAAAGGGAGAAGGTGTTGAAGGACTGGGAGAAGGAAAGGTGGCTGCAGAGGTGCATTAGTAAAACTGGAATTCAACAGGGAGTTATGCTTAATTCAGCACAGAAATGCTCTTGACAATGTCTGAAAAGAACCCCCCAAAACTCCTCATCTGCTTAGAGCTAGATACTCAGTTCAGTAAGTTGCTAAACCAGGGCCTTAGAGAAGGGAAGTAGAATCATTTAATAATAAAAAATGTCTGTGAGGAAGGAAAAGACATACGTGCATTGTGAGGAAAGACCACAGCCCCTGGATTTATTATATACATAATAATTAATAATGACCTATTTTTTTCCTATTCCAGATTTCAAAATTCCTTACTCACTTTAATTAAGTTCACTCTAAAAATAGGATGCTGTAGAACAAAGAACTTTTTTACTACTTTAAAAATGCAAGCTTACTCACTAGATAGGGTTTTCCCAGCTCTCAGTGCTTTGGTACAAAGAACTATTATGACGATATAAATGCGCTATCAATGGAAGACATTTTTAGCTAAAACTTGATAATATAACAGTTACTGATTCCATCTGTCAAGGCAGATAAAGAGAATAAGACTTCATAGCAAAACACACAGGAAACGTAACGGCAACAATAAAAACAAGTAGAGGCAGCATAGACACCACTTGTTGACCTACAATCTGTATTCGTTAAATTCTTTCCCGTAGACACAGGACTTGCTTTCTTCACCAATATGGCTCTAGGATCTCCAGTTTAAGCAATACAATTATATTTACTTGACAGCATTCATGTATTTTTAAACCTCCTAATTCTGTCTTCTGTAGACAATTTTCACGATGAAGAGCAATGTGGGACTACATAGTTGCCTAAACATACAGCCAGTCCGACGAGATCTCCTTCTGCTGAGGCACAGCGAAGCCCATCAACAGCGCTTGGCTCATAAACACAGTACAGAAGCCTTACGTTTCCCTCCTGCGTCACGAGCCTGATTTAAATTCAGAGCAAAGACTAGCATCCCTGGTGAAGAAGAGCAATTGCTCTTTAAACAACTTTTGTAAATGCTTCCTGTGCTAACAAGGGAGCGTAGAGTTTGCTTAGGTGAAATAAAGCAGACGGACAGACCTCCCCATATCCTGCTTTGGTTCCAAGATTCAATAATGAACAAGGGTGTGCAAAGAAATTAGAGTGGTGGAAGTGCCAAAGGTATCCCTTGGAGATGCGTATATCCTGTTGTCATGTAAAAGAGCTCTTGAATGATAAAGAAGCGGAACCCAATTACAACTGGTTTCATGCTAATCTGAAGCAATGACTAACTGTAGACTTTGGATGGTATCATGGTGCCCACAGTAATTAATTCACCTCTTCCTTCCTAAAACATGCTAGGAAATTAATTTCCAATGCTAGAATTAATTTGGCACTAGAAGATATGAAAGCATTTGGAGTTACCTGGCAATCACTTTGAAGTCTTATCTTGGATGCAGCACAGTAGTGTGTGCTACCTTGCAAAGGCAGAGACATGGGCTCAGAAACACCATTACCATGAAAACCTACGCTGTCCCATGTCTGCCACTGGAGAACAGAGCTTACCCCAACCTGTGGTCTTCCTTTGGGAATGGTGGAAACAACCAGGCAAGGAGAAGAGAGCAATGGGACAAGTTGAGGTGTTTAAACAGATAAACTCCCAATCTAGGTATCCTAGGGCATGTGAAGAGTGAGATAATATCTAAATTCAAAATTAATAAGCTCTTTTCCATCCATTATACCACTAAATGAACATGAACATCTCGCTGGCTTTGTGAATAGGTGGTGATAAGTATGAACGTAGAGGTGTCAAGTAATTATCTAGGCTGTGAGTTTAAAGTGAAAGCCACTCTGTAAAGCAAGTTAAAGTCAGCTTTTAAGTGATTTTGGATGAATTTTCATATGTTTGAGCACTGCAGTATTCCTAAATGCATTTTCACTGAAGCTTGAATTCCAGTTAATGAGAAGAATTTTACATGTAAACAATCTCAGACTATTCAGAAATATTCACACTAATTATCTTTTTTACTTATATGGCCAATATTTGTAAAATTATGTACGGAAACATTGTCAAGATTTTAATACTCTCAGCCTCCTGAACTCATTCTGACAGATGATACCGGTAAACCAGGAAATGGTCAGACTTGGCCTAGGATTTCAGCTATGTGGGGAGGATTGAAGTTGTTCAGTAGAAGCCTTCCTTATTTTTAATATGTTTCTGAAAACAAATAATCTTCCACAATTCTGTTGGATACCAAATTTTTGAAGCTAGGTGCAAAAAATAATGGTATGTGTGCATAAGGATGTTGCTAAGTACCCAGCGGTAATTTTGTGTCTTCTCCTTCCCAGCCACTGTGAATCGATGATTATCTGTGAGCCTTTAGAAGACGTTAAGAAGCAAAATGATACTTCACATCTCCAGGACACAAGGAAGCTTTGCCTCCCAAAACCCGCAGCTGGTGATACTGAATCACTGCAATGGGTCACACTACAAGATTTTGGATGTGGGACAGCACCTGGACAGCATTTGTTTTACCTCTTCACTATTTGTTTCTGAAATAAGTCCCCTTTTCAAATAAAAAAGCTAAACCCTTCATGAAAGGATGGAATATGGCAGAGAGAGACCATCCTGTATCACACCCGACTTTTTTTTTTTTAATTAAAGAAAAAGGGCTTAGCCATCACCTCAAAGGAAAAAAAAAAAAAAAGATATCCCTGTACTGACTAAACTTAATTTTCTGAATTGCAGGGTTTTTTTGCTCAGTAGAGGGGGGAAAAAAAAAAAAAAACCTTGAGAAATGGAATTTTGCCCATAGACTGATGACTACAGATCACATTTCTAGTGGGCTTATAACCTGCTCCAGTGAAAACATAATTTTTAATTTGCTTTTAGGGTTATTTTTTTTTTTATTATTACACTAAGGGTTTATAATTTAACGTCAAACATAATTTTGCACGAATTACGAGACTGCACTATGATGCTGAAGATAAGATGTATGTGACTGGTTGGCATGGCCTCAAACTAGGTTTCTGAGAAAATGGATCACTAATTGGCAGGCTGCCATTCCACACACTGCGTAGCGCAACTTAAAATAAAACAAGCTATCTTTTGCAAAGAGTTACGCACAGCATCCTCTCAGGGAGAGCAAAGAAAACCAGGCATCTTTTAGCCATGCTATATTTACCATTTCAGACCATACAGGCTACGCTCGATGTTAGCAAGGCATGGCAATATTATTTTTATGCTGTTCTTAAAAAACAAAACAAAAAGCTATTTCTAAATGTTGATGCCTTAACAAGAAAAGACATTTCAGGTACCAGTTAAAATCCTAAATTATTGGTCATACCACTTCATAAAAATCACACCAATTTTGATTAATTGTAGTTCAGCCATTTAAGAGCTGAAAAAACATGACATTTTACTATGATGTCATTTTCCCATTCATTCCAGTGGTAAAAGTCCTCCACCACCTCTACAGAAAGAATAATATAAAATTAAAGCATGGAAATGATCAGAGGAAATAATTTTGACAATGAAGTAATTTCCTAGATTGGTTTTAAGTATGACTTCTTTGTCAGCTTTAAATAAAAAAATAAAAGATGCCATAATTTTATTGAACTTGCATGGCGAATGAGTAATGTGCATATGTAAGGAATGGTGTCATTTAACTTAAAATCAAACCATATGCTCGAGCCCAACTAGAACAGAACACCCCAAGAGTAAACCCAACTCCAACATATACATGGGAATCCCAAGCCAACGTTTGCTGTCTTCAGAACCAAGTATCACTGAATATAAAACCCACAAAAAGTGGGATGATGAGATCAAAGGCAATTTGTTTGACAACGAAAGGATACGGCCTTTAGTCAAGTTTTCGTTCAAAGCTGCTAAGCAATATCTTCAATTTCCTATCAGAAATATCTGTAAATTTTGAAGATTTTTCTTCTAAACAAATAATTTCAAAATTTTGCTCTGAGATTTTTTTTTTAAAAGTATTATTTTTGAGTGCAGATGAAAGTGAAGCCCTTGCATATGTTTGTATTTTCATAGGTGCCAAACTGATGCTAGGATCCAATCCAACTTCTTTTGAAATCAATTGGAATTTTTCACTTGACTAGAATTCAAGCATCTGTTATTAGCAATTTCAGAGGGGGGGGGGAAGTTAAAAATAATCCAAAATGTGGAATCAGGACACCAAAATTTTCTCTGTAGCTTTCATCCCTCTAGAAACCAAATTATTTGGAAACTGTGTGACTTCTCATATGGATACCAAAGCTGAGTAAAAGCAGCAGTGACAATGTCCCGGTGAAAAACTTCTATCTAAAAAGTGACAGCGTCCCCCCCGTCACTGCCCTGCTGCAACACCCATACTTCAGGGTCAGATACAGCCGCAAAGTCCTCACACGATCCTGAACTCGCAGGAGGATCCAAGAGCAGATCTCTGGAATGAATTCCCCTTTACAGCAATTTGCATCATCTCAAAATGCCTTTTGACTGGAAACAAAACAAAACTTCCGTTCATTTAAAAAAAAAAAAAAAAGCTGAGAAAGCTGTCAGATTTGGATTTTTTTTTTTTTTACTTTTCCAAGATTCAAAGTCCTCAGTTCTTCTGTGTAGATAGTATAAGGTCCCTCAGATAACGCGTGCCCGGATCGAGAGCCATCCTTTTAGATGCAGAGCATGTTTTTTCATTGCCAAGTTCCAAATTAAGGAAAACATAAATTTAACTCTGCACCTCCAACATACCAAGCCAGTAACTAAATATCATACTCCAACACATTAGAAAAGAGGGAGTCCCCACTGAAAACAATACAGCTCAGAAATGTTTCAACTGTCAGGAAATGAAGTTTCATGAAAAAAATAAAAAAAAAAAAAAGAAAAAAAAAATGAGAGGAGAATCACTCTGCCTGGGCAGAGCTGAGTGGAGTGAATCATCAGCACCAAACTGGTTTTGCTTTAAAAGCATGCAACAGTTTGTGTATCTAGGACGACATTCGTTTAGCAAACAGACGTCAACAAAATTTGCTCAAGAAAAGCGCACATATGTTTGGGGTGGGGATCTGACCTCTCGAGAAGAGGAGAAGCCAGGCTCAGTGCTGTGCTGCCAGCGGGGCTTCGCCTGGGTCCCGGCTGAGGGTCCGGCTGCGGCTCCTCTTGCATTTACAGTTTCACATATCTCCTTGCGATTTGTTACCTGGAAAATGCAGCTGTAGCAGCAGCTGAACCTCAATTTAGTTAGCTGAAACCGTTATCATTTCCCATACATAGAGACAATTTCTTACATCTCGGTGATATGTTTGCAGCAGAAAGGCGTACGCAGCTTTCATGGGTTTGTTGCACCTCTGCCTAACGCCCTGATGCTTGCACTGGTCTGAAAGCTGCATAACCCCCTATGGCTCCTATCAAATAACAGAGGAGCAGCAGAACAAGCAAGATGTTTAAGACCTTGGGCATGTGCCTAAGTGCTGAAGGGTTTAAACCCATGAGCTTCATTCCTCTAGCAATGCCAGGCAGAAGCAAGGTAAGTGCAACCAGCAGTATTATGTGTATGTACGATAACGTGATGTCTGTGTGATTTTATTTAAATCACTGAAGTCCTGATAATAAAATATCACAGCCACCACAGGAGGCAGAACCATTCCTTACAGCGCAAACCAAACACCAGAGGGGACAACACCGCAAACAGAAGACCTGGAAATGCAGGACTGGTAGAATGGGCTCTCTAGCCCTTTAAAATTCATGGATGGTTTCTTTGCCAAGAGCCTCATTTCACATCACAAACTGTAAAAAGCAATCAGAACCTACCCAGGTTTTCATTTTTCTGCACGTACGTGGGATATTTCATGAGATGGTTTTCATGTTCAGTCTTGCAATACTGGGAGAGTCACCTGGATAGAAAGTCTCTTTATCATCCGTGGGCTGTGGAAATTCCTGGCAAGAGCGCTTTAGCTAGCTCTAAAAATTAACCACAATCAGATCATCACTTTTTCCAAGTTTCCCAATTTTCCTGGTAAGGGTCTAGAGAAACTGAAAGTGATGTTTCCACAACATTATTTCATGTAAATGTATAAATGCAAGTTCCAGAGATTCTCTTTTCATGTTTGACTAATACAATCTTTCAGTTTTGCTTAAAATATCCATGTTTTTCTCTCTTCCCTAAATTATGTGCATAATCATCTTTTCTTTTTACCAGATTGTTCTAATAAGTGTACAAGGAAATAATATTTCAAAAGACTTCTACAGAACTGTAAGAGATCATTCCCGCTCTTGAATAATTTGATAAAAATATTCTTCAGTTTTAGTTAAGAGATTTTTTTTTAATAGTTTTATTTTGCCTCTTATTCATGCCTATAGTCCACCATAGGGTGCTGTAAGAACCTCACTGATCCCTCACTAAGCAGCCAGAAATATCTGAAGCCATCTCCTTTGCCAGCGATGGGGTAAGCCATGTCAACGACCCAATTTGGTGTGGTCAGAAGCGGCTCCTGCGTTACCTACAGCTTGCTAATCCAGCAACAAAAATGCATTTACTTATAGAATCATAGAATTGTTTTGGTTGGAAAAGACATTTAAGATCATCAAGTCCAACCGTTAACCTAACCCTGCCATCCCACCTCTAAACCGTGTCCCTAAGAACATGGTATCCCTGGAAGCTCTTCTAGTTGTCCTGGAGTTTGACTCCATATGTCCTTGCCATCACAAAAGTCATGCTATAAAACCCTATTTCTGCTCATTCTCAGACACACAGAAAGAACGTTTTTCTTTTGTGACTCATCTGATCAGCCTGTGACCCGGCTCATCTAGAAAGTCTTTAAAAATGACAACAGAATTATTTTATAATCTGATATTTTGCCAGTTTTTGCATGAA
>NW_009260274.1:4267300-4269800 GCF_000687185.1 Egretta garzetta | reverse complement strand
AAAAGTGATGAACCTCACGCCTCGGCTCAGTGCAAGCGGCGGCGGGACCCGAACCACAACAAACAAAACCAGGCACCGATTTTTTCCTCCTCTGCATGATGTCTGGAGTGAGACATTCACAGAGGAGCCAGCGTAGGAGAGGGGCTCTGCCAAAACTGGCTGCAAATGCTCAAAACCAGAAAGCAGAGAAGCACAAAGTCAAGCAACATACTTGAGCATTGGAAATAACTATGGAAATGCTTAGAAGTTATTTATTTGCATTTAAAAAGCACCTCACGCAGCAACACCTGGAGAACCAACACATCAGACACCGCAGGGTTAGTAGTTCTTCCCAGCTTTAACATCCTACTTTTTTTTTTTTTCTTCTAAAGTTATTGCTGCGTGCTGGAGTTTGAATTTCAGAGGCACGGTAGGCTCCCGAGATAACGCTTAAGTGGTAAATGCACTTGCCTCTTTAACGTAGCTTCTGAACAAGGAGAAACGTTGCTAAACAGGGGAAGAGAAGAAATTTTGCTGAAAACAGGATAAAAGTGCTGACTACATTATCAGATGTAAAAGGTACAGGATCACTAAATTTACAAGAACAGATTAATCAATAAATAAGAAAAAGCAAGCCAGAGAGGATCCTTTGGCCTTGGGAATAGAGTTCGGTGCCTCCTACAGTCAAAAAATTCTTCTGTCCTCTGATCCTTATGTTCACACTGGGTGTGCGCACGATGGCTGCTGCCCTCCGTCCACTGCCCACGGAGGGAGGTACGGCGTTGAATAATTATATGTATTTGGGCATACGCCTTTCCTCTCAAGGTGAGGACACTTACAATAATTAGGAAAGATTATTCCTGTTGACTTTTCATTTCATCTTTAAAGATTTTGGGGGCATTCATCATCACCACCACAACAATCACCACCACCACCTAAGATTTTATAGGACCCAGAAAAAAGCATTAGCTTAAATTTTAGTCATTACTAAAGGCATGCCATCAGACTTCGGGGAAGTCTGAAGAAGCTGAGATAGCAGACTGAAATTAGAAAACTTAATGTATTGCAAGCAAAGTAAATGTCCATGTACATGCAACGAACTCGGCACATGGAGCATGCAGTACTTTATTGAAGTAAGATTTTTTTCCCTAGTTAAAGCAATAGAAATTTTCTGCCTCAAGATGTCCAAAAACCCTGGGAACAACTCCCCTAAAAGTTTTCCAGTGGCAATTCTTGTTGAACACATACCCAAAACTGAAACCTTTAATCTCCATTTCATTTGTTAAGAACAGTCATATCACTTTTTGTCTGAAGACCTCCAAGAGCTTTGTAGGGATTAAATTAATCTTTAGGGACATTTACTAAGGTAATATCACAACCACCTTTTAGACAAGCTAAAAGCAGGGGTTTTTTGAATACGTATTTTGTAGATACATAAGTGCGTGTACACTTATATACATAAACCAAGTTCCCAGCAAGTAGGTACCTGCTGCTGCATTTCTTTTCAACTTGTTGCTGAAAATATTCACCGCCATTGAAAGAACTTGCAAGCAAAAGGCCAAACTCCAGTCTTTTGAGCTAATCACAAGACCTAAATCCTTTCTGGTACACATGGGATAAAAACACATCAAAGAGCACATGTCGAAGGAGATGACATAAGTCATCTCCATTATTGGCATTTTATGAAACAGTGAAAGCAGCCTTAAGTAAACAAGAGGCTGGCAGAAACAAGTTAATTTAATAGAGGTGTCATTTTTGAAGATGAGCACTTGTACTCTAGACAGACATATTAGGGTATTTTTGCAAGCATGAGAGGTTCACCAGTAATTATACAGTCTCTTCTGCAGATTTCACTGAATTTAAAAAGTCTCCATTTTCTTGCCAGCAGTTTTAATTTCTTTAGCTACGCCAAATGCATGGACATGTAATCATTTTTTTGGTGGGAAATACGTAGTTTTCCCGTGTTCTAGTTCAACTAAATAGGACAACACTGACCCTCACAGCCCCCAAACACTGGTGCATATCACCTGCAAGAACAACCTTCAGCAGCATCTCTGATTTGGGGTGGGACATTTTAAATATTTTGAGCAAGTCAGATTCTTGCGTAGAATAAACATGCACATAGGGTATATACATAGAATAAACATACACCAAACCATGCTGTAGGTTAGCTCCATAGTACATCCACAGGGAAGGTGTCTCAGGTATCGCACCACTTAAACCAGGGTAAGAACCACGTGCTGTCCTTCAGGGTTTGCTAGGATTTTCCTTAACTGCTTTGAACCTTAATCTGCCCTGCCTCATTGCGCCGTAAATATCGATGCTCTAAAAGGAAGCTACAACCAATACAGAGGTTTCTTCTCTTGATATTTTTTTTTGTTTGTTTTAAAGATAGTCTGAAAATCAGACCTTTTTTTTTTGTAGCAAACAGAAGCAGATCAAGTATTTTAATTACTCTTGGGTCGTTTGCACTCATATAATTTCATACCCACATATCTTTAATATTTATAGCAGTCACTGA
>NW_009260274.1:4251473-4267245 GCF_000687185.1 Egretta garzetta | reverse complement strand
TACAAAGATGTAATTTGTCACCATTTATACAACCTGCTAAAAATCCAGCTAGTAATTCATGTGAACAAGTTTCTCCTCCAAGATTTTAATTAAAACACAAATGCCTTGCACACTTCAAATTGTAATATCCTGTACATGTATTTTAACTACTGCCTGATCAGAGGGGGGTTTTGTAAATAAGATGCATTCTCACATCTGAAGAAGTTCTATGTAATTAGCTGAACGCAATAAAATATATATTTTAAGACGACCCTAAAATAGCAACCCTAATGAGAAGCATGTAAAATAGAAATAAAACCTTTAAGAAGCAATAACAACAATCAGTGAGACAAAAAAATAAAGACAAAGTCAGGACTAAAGCAAAATACTATTAACAGGGCAGCAATTTCTTATGCTTTAAAGAAAAGTTCATATTCTTTGGAGAATACCATGAGCAGTTTTTCAGAAAGGAATCCATAAAACAGGAAATTTACGGTAAAATTGAACCGGTACCTCACATGGGATCTAGTGGTTGTTTTACAGCAACTGTGCTTGCTGGTTCAATAAAGAAAAAAAAAGAATTATGATTATGATGCAAAAGGGATAAAAACCGCCTCAAAATACTTTTTTTTTCTCCTCGATACCTCCTAACTAAGGTGTCCCCATTGCATTAGCAGCCTTGTTAATGCGGGGTTAAAGCAGTCATTTTTGGATACTTGCATTTGTGCGTGCATGTATTGACGCTCTGTGCTGGCCACAGAAAGCCATCCGCCAAAGATGACATTTTGCCCTCAGATACCTACACAGAGCTCCAATTAAAGTCAAGGGGGGGCGTGCATATATCTGAGGGATAGCTGGCCCCAAAATCTATTTCTCAAGTTGCTGAAAATCTCCCTGGAACAAAATTAAAGTGATAATAGGAACAGAATATCATAAAATAACTGCGCTCTCTGGAGACCCTAAGACCACATCCTTTGTTTCTCTGAAACATTCCTTGGTAACTTTTCAGCTCTGTCACTTTTTATTGCCCAAGCTCTGTAGTATTCCTGTCCTCATCATCGTCTCTTTCTTTTTTATCACCGGTCTGTAATTTGTCAGTAATCTCTGCATCTTAAAAAGCAGATCCAAAGCTTTCTCCAGACCCTTTTTCAGAAAGTGAAGATCTTTGTGAGAGGAGGCACGGTTGACAGACACTCGGCAACAATTCCTAGGAAATACGTACAACAACTTTTTCCTCACTGTTACAGTTTTCTGTTTTATCAAAAACTATGATTCATAATTTCTGGAAACTGGGGCCAAGTGGGGTGAAAGGAACCATTAATATCCCAAAATATACATGCCTTAGCCCTGTCACCAATGTATGTTAAGCATTGCTCATGCTACAGAACTTCTCATAGATGCTTCACAATTTCCCCAGCCAGCCAGGAGGAGGTTAGCTAAGACCTGCCAGGAATATTTGCTTATTTGAAGTTAGATTAACAGTGCAATTCACAGCACAAATAAATACTGCTGCTCTGCCTTACACATGTTATCTGTTGTGCCCCTGCTTTTGCAAAGGCTCAACTGTACTGGGTAAACCCAGTCCGTATTAGCATTTCTGCGTATTAAAGTCAGACAGCAATCTCTGAACAAATCTCTCCTTGAAATAAATTGGGTTTCTCTTTGCCTTAAACACAGGTTAGATGAAATTTCGTCTTGGAAAAAAAGAATGGTACAAAATGGTTGCATACTTGAACCAGTTTGTGTAATCTGGCTGTATTTGTGGCTTCTATTTTTCTGGGAAGGAGGTCTCAAATGGTGTCAGTGTAATTCTTGTATTCTCTTGTCCTAAGGGAAAGTTGACCTTATTTTCATTTTCCCACTGCCTGAGCCTTTGGTTTGCTGCAGAATTCCAGGAAGAACTTCCTGCAGGAGAACAATATCTGGCACCCATCGAGCTGACTAAGTAAAGGAGCAGTATACTAAAGGGTAGGTCAGCTTTGAGTAAATAAGGTAAATCATTGTTATCCTGGATACGAGACCTCTGAGGCAAAGCCGTAACACCTTTCAGGAAGCTAAGAACAGCGAGCCGAAGGCTGCTGCTCTCTGAGCAACAGTAAATGGACAGAGGGTCATTTTGTTATAATGCCTGTTGCGCTTCCAGTGCACATCTTTATTCTATTAAAAAGGCGGCATCAAAAGCGTTTCCACTTAACTTCAGGCTTGGGAGAGAGGGTTTCCTTGGTTTAATTTTTCTTTTCTTTTTAAGGAGGAGTTTTCCTTAATATTTTTAGTAAATACATGTACTTTTCGGTACTACATGGGGGTGATTAAAATAACGCAAGCAATAAAATTGCAAGGAGCTGTTGGCAGGTCTTCTCACAGTTTAAGTACTAACATAAATGCACTTTGTCAGCCACGCAACTCTAGGTCAAGGCAGCAAGCAACAGTCTACGGGGTCTCACACTGTGCAGTGAATCCACACTCAAAGGGTGGTTTTGCCTTGGTTTCTCACAATGAGCACTAATGTAGGCAGCAAAAGCATGATGGAGTTCAATCTGGACGAAGGTGAGTTTATTCTGTCTGGAGGTCTTATTAAAGAAGGAGTTGTGTCCCTACAGCCACCAGCCTGTATGAAGCTTGGTTCTCATTTACCTGCCCAGGTCCAGCCACAAGAGAAGTAATGAACAGAACAAGAATAGTAGGAGAAAGTATAAGAGGACACCAACAGCATTCTCTAAAATCCTATCAGAGGAGTTTTGCTAACCCATGGTAGCATGGTGGAGGGCTCCACAACCATGCCATTGGGTCAGGACAGCAAACCTGTCCTGACTAAGGCAGAGCCCTGCAGAGGCCAGTGCCATATAAACTAGGCTGGTCTTCACCAACCCTCTCCCTTCATCTCCTCTTTCCCAGCTTTGATCTAAATCGCTAACCCAGACATAAGGATCACTTCCTAGTGAAACAGATGTACTGGTTTCTTTTTACCAAACCCTTGTGCCAGGAGCGGCTCAATACATTTGTTAAAGGTATATCTTTAGCCCTGGAAATCCATGAGCTGCAATCACAGGAAGGTGAAAAAGTGCATCTGAAAGATGTCACGCTCTGGCTGCACTCACTTAACCCTGCTAGGTACCTCCACTGGCTCCAGGGGAGAGCACGGACAACACCAACGTCTTGTCTATCCAGTGTGGCCGATTCCTATTCACGTTTCTGTTCCAGCATCTAAACTGTGACCACAGGCACTGGATGCACACAAGCCTACAGTATTCCCTGATCCTTTTGACTCATTCCTTCATTAACTCAGTCTCTGTCCGACTCGGGAGTGGGTTTTGTGCAGCAGAGCATTCCTAATAAACACCCACATCCCATTCAAAGCCACTTTCAGCATCGACGCTATTCTTAAATTCTGCGGTTAATCTGGACTCTAATTTCAGCACTTTTACAGCAGCTGAGAATCCATTGCCTTAAAGTGTAAATCCAGAAAGGATTAAACGAAATTTAAAAAACAGAGCCTCTTCTCTGAGGCAAACAGGCATATGGTTTTAAATATTTCAGACTTCGAGCTGTACCTGTGAAACATAAGCCTAAGCAGATCACAAGCCTGCGTGCTAGTTAACTAGACTAGTGCAAAAGCTTCAGTACACTTAAATTAGAAGACTTTTAGGGAAACACATTCCTTTGAGTTGACATTGGCAGTCAGATTAAGACACATCGCACCGGTGGGGCAATTATCCCAAACTCAGTTTGGGACGGTACAAGTGATCTGTAGAGAGCAGTTGCCCTTGAGATGAAGGGAGCAGCGAGGCAAAATAGACGGATGTATAGCAACCACATGTTTCTTGAGGGAAAAGTAGGCTCTGGCAGAGCTCCAGGGTAAAGCAGGCAGCTGTATCTCACTCTGAAAAATGCAGCAACCACCTTCTACGAGAGGATGAAAAGGGGCTGCTTCTCCGCGTATAACTCCTTACAAGCCGCAGTCGTTTCTCCAGCGCAACTTTACACCAATGTTTTATTATTCTCACCAGGGAGGAGCACGTTTCTGTAAATGCATTAGAAGTGTAAATATATTAATGCAATACTTTCTCCCAATTAAATAATTTATATACTCCCTTTATAACTGAAGCATGAAAGAATATGTGGCTTTCTACTAATATTTGAAATGGCAGTGGTTCAAGTACTGCCACTTCAGGGAGTCGACAAGTTGTAGGTAAAACAGGAGTGTACGTCCAGCAGCAGTCACGTTATCCAGCATCCCTGTATTATATTGTACTAATATATATATATACCTGTGGCATTTGCTATATCACACCAGTGGAAAGCAACCTCTATAACACATACTAAATTTTGAGTGCTTTCCCCTAAGTGTGAAATAGGAAAAGAGATATATTCCATAGTGCAATATTAAAAATGGATTTTTCCTCCAACATTTGTGAGAACCTGCAGATCAGACCTCTACAACAGCTCTCCCCAGGCAGGAAAAATCATTTCCTGTCTCTTTTCCCATGAATTTTGCTGCAATTTGCAGGACTTTGTGGGAAATTTGCCACAGTTTGTGGGACGCTTCAGTCCTCTATGGGAGTTTACAGTTGTGTACTGCTGCAGCCTGAAGACCTCGCTGAGATATAGATTTCATATGGCGTGATTCAAACGCAGAACTTCATGTGGGGATAGAGAATGGCCTTGTTTGTTCCAGCTCACTGGGAATGATGTATTACTCCACACTCAGAGAGGTTTGAAATCAGCTGGACAATCAGGAGCCCCATTCATGAGCTACAGGTCAAGGATAATTAGGAAGAAGGAAAAGTGAACTTTCTCCACAAGAAATATGGGTCAAACAGGGAAGAAAGCTTGAGGGGGACAAAAAACCAAAAAATCACCAATGCACAAAACCAAAAAAACCCCCACAAAAAACCCCCAACACAACAATTACTATACATATTATATTATTGAGAACGAGTTAATACTTTGACCTCACTTTTTCCTGCCATTCACAAAAATCAGCTACGCCCCATCTCCCAGGTAGCCGACGAGGAAACATTGCAGCCTGAGGCTGCGTTCCAGCTTTTCAAGTGAATGGTACAACATGGTCTCATCCGAAACAACTCTGCTGAGTAAGAGAGGAGAGGAGGCTCCTTAAATGACCATATTTCCCATGCAAGTCTGTTTTAAGATTAAGTACCTAAACTGTAATTCTGCCTTTTTTTTTAATTTTATTTTGGGGGTGGAGGGAAGGCACTTGCTTACTGTTAACTTAACTTACTGTTAGTAAGCTTTTGCGTCTTAACTTACTGTTAGTAAGCTTTTGCGCTGGTCAAATACTTGCCACCAGCACTGTAATGCTGCTTTGCATAGATAACATTTTGCTCACTGGAACTCTTGAGATAAATAACAGTATTTCTGCACATACATTCTCATGAAAACTCCCCTCTACTTTCACACTTACTGTTTTTTTTATTTATTAAAGTAGACTTTCAGATTTAAAACAGCAGAGAGCATCATTAATTTGACGTCAGTTGCTCAGGTAGATAAGTACGTACCTTAGGTGCCAGGGAATTCATTATTAACAGGCTTGCTTTACTCCCATTCAGAAAGAAGCACTTCTACTTGATCCAACATTTTTCCCCGTTTCTTATAAGGGAACAATCCTAGTTTCTGAAATGTGGATGATAATACCTAGGTTGTTCCCACGTCTCACTGGGCTCCATGTGATTTCTTAACATTACAGAAGGCAGAAGTGACCATTTCTGCTAGAGCTGGCATTCTAAGGAAATATTTGTTTTAGAAAGAAGAAGAGGGGGGGAGGAAGAGAGAGAAAGGTGATATGAAAGCAGATAAACCAAGCAAGTAACGTTGCCAACACAGAGTATCAGGTCACCAGGCGTTCGTGTGCACAGGCACTGGTCGAAAAAAAAGCCACAGGGAAAGGACAGGGGCTGAACTGAGAAGCGACAGGGAGTGACCTTTTGGGAACACGTTTCGTTTATCTCTGAACTCCACTACTCCAACTGCTCTTTAGGTAAATATTTGCTCAGGTCAAACGCACTAATACCATTGCGTAAAACGGGGCTTAACAACTTCAGGTTTTTCAAAATAGCTTCCTGGAACAATGCTGTAATTTCATTTTCAGAAAGCAGAAAGTCATCATTGGTGCCTCTATTTTAAAAAGTGTCATGAGGATGGTTGACATGCCCAGTGTTTTCCAGTACATACCAAGGATTTTGCCAGTCATAAACCACTGGATTTCTCCACCTCTAGTACTGAAGCAGAGTAGTTTTGTAATACACCTACATTAATTCATCTTATGGCCACAATTTGAATCTGCCCAAGAAGGAATCAGGTGATTAAAAATATTTTAGCGTCCTTTTCTTCCTTGACTTTTGGGCTGATTTATGTTATTCCAAAACAAAAAAAAACCTCGATGCACAAAAAGTAAAAAGATTGCTTCATGTTGTAGGTTTTGAAGGAGAATGCTGTCTTTGAAAAAGAGAGGGATGGGACATTTTCCAGTCACTGCTACCATCCGATGAGAAAAAACAAGCCCCTCACCTCCATTCAAGGGAGAGGACTTGACGAGCCCTAAGCACTGTAGCTGTTCACAAATTCTAACCACTGTCAATGGACCATGCTGGAATTAAGTCATTTCTAGAGATAGGTCAGAAAAATAGTTCACAGATCTTCATAGCATTTGTGAGACATAAATTATTCAGCTTAAATTTCTCATCGTCCAGATAAGTTTGCGAACATGCAGTGTTCTGTGATTTTTATTTGATGAGCACCTTGGCAATGCTGGCTCAACCAGTTTGAGGAAAGCTCCCACGGTCTCACGAGAAGCTACTCATGGCCCACATTTCACATTTGGTTTTGAGTTTGGGGGTTTGTTTTGGGCTTGTTTTTTTGTTCTTTTATTTTACAATTGTTTTGCGAAGTACTTTTACATTGCATGCTTTTTTGCTCCCCCATCTACAGCAAGAGCCATTGATCTGGTACTTAGCAAGACAGACAGTTAATAATTCATGTGCTCACGTTAAACCAGGTAATGCTATAAAATGGTGGAACCTGCTTTTGAGTTAATTTTTAAATAGCGGTTCTGAATGCTGAGGGGACTGCAAGCACCTCAACGGTATGTAATATTAACACATAAAAAGCTACATTTATATAACATTTATGTGACAAATCAACAAAAGCACAAAAATTCAAGAGGCAAATGCTCCATCCGTAGCTTGTTGGTAGACTTTTTGCTGTGACACACACATACACAGAGGAGCCAGACGGAGATGTGAAGCCCACAAGGCACAGCAGAATAATGTAGGGCACAACTGGCTTATCCTCTGCACTTACCCACTTGCAAGACAACAAGTTTTGTTTAATTATTTTTCAGAGAAAAAAAAAAATGGGAAAAACTTTGCACATTCAGAGGGGAATTCCAGAAACGTGACTTTTCTTGTTGTGTGAGCAGAAGCTTCTGTCCCCGAGACACCCCACTGCCTCAGTATTGCTACACAGGGTGATCAACTGGTTCCTCTTGCAGCTCAGAGCCTCCAAATGCACAACCTCACATCTCCAACAGCAGCTGTACATGGTCTCTATAACCTGGATCATAACGCCCAATATGTAGTTAATCCAGTAGTCAGTGTTTCTTGACTCAGATTTGTTATTCTGACATACATAGGGGACTTTTAAGAGACTGCAGTTTCCTTGGGCCAATATATGTAGTTCAAACAGAAAAATATTTGCTAGTTTCTAAGAGACATTTAAGATTCTTTTCATGTTAAACTTCATAAGTACTTTCATCTTCTGTGAATTCAGTGGTTCCTATCTTTTAAGCATGTATTTAAAGCGTTCTTAGCCTAGATCATATACTTGGCCTCTGGAAGAGCCTCAAAATAACAATATATGGTAACAATTACCAAAAAACAGCCACCAACTTTACTTAAATTCCACCAAAGCATAATTTAATATACATACTTTGGAGCATCAACTGTTAAATGTCAAGCCTCCAAGGTGTGAAAGGGGTTAGGGGGTTTTGGTGGTGTTTTGTTTGTGGTTTTGGGTTTTTTGGGAGGTTTTTTTAATTATTTTGTTTGTTTTTAATAAATTAACCTCCAAAACTGATTGGAAGTATCCCATGGAAATATAATGGCAAGTATCCTTCAAAGTTTTCATTTAAAAAAAAAAAAAAAAAACCAAAAAAACCAAAACACATTGGGGGAAAAAAAAAAAATAGACTACCACAAAATGAAACAAGTAACGTACACTCTCTTGATCTCCTAATAATTCAGTCTATGAGAAAGCCCTGCTAAGCCAGGTGGAAATGCTTTGCCAGAAACACGTTGACTATAGTAGTCCTCCAGGAGTGCTACAATTACCTGAACTACAGGTATTTCCTGTCAGATGGTCCCAAGGAGAACCACCACCATGCTGCCCATTACTGTTCCACCATTTTCCTATACGTTAGGATAAAGCAGCTGGAAAAACCTTACTCACATGGACTTTCAGGAGAAACTTTGGTGACTTGCCTCCACACATATTGCGAGCACACACATGCAAGGACGGAGCTGCCGATCCCTATCCACATAGGAAAGTGTTCTTTCACCACGCAAAAAGACTGAGCCAAAATGGCTCCAGTGACTGCATTTCCTCACTTGCCCGATTCACTTTGCTCGGAGAACCTGAAGAACCACATGTGATTTGCAACTAACTGAGACCAACTTGAAACAGAGCTCAACTCGGAAAACAAAACTAATTGTCACAGATCTTTGGAGTCCTGTTAATAGCAACTGACAGTTTTTCCCCCAGCGGAAAAATTCTCATCTTCGTATAATTACTTTCCATTTTTCAAACTCAAAAAATATGCATATTTTGGAGAAGGAAACCTGCTTTAAGATGCCTACACAACCCTACCTACAAGGCGCTAGCCAGCGCCACTATAATAAACTGTCATTCAAAGGACAGCAAATTTACATAGTGTACTAATGCATGGTAATACATGTAATATAACTCAGCAAAGGGCTGAATGAGATGAAGTGATTTCCTTGGCTTGGGACCGCCCAGATGAGGGTGTTATTATCACACAAATTAGTGTGACTTGAATGTCTCTCTTTAAACGTATTAGGATAACAATACAGTTCACCCTAATGTGACCTGCTTCTTCCATAACATTTAACACAGTCAAATTAAAAGTGCAAAGCTGTTACCACTGCAAATAAAAAAATAATGTACCTCATATTATTTTAGGATTCTATCTTTTTGTTTAACAACAACAAAAAAAAAAAATGTAATGCCCAAGTAATGCGTCCTTTCGACTGGAAAAGGAAAAGAGATCAAGTTCTTTGAACAGAGAAAAAAATTAACTAGAAAAATCTAAGTTCCCTCTTCTTTAAAAAACCCCACCTAATTAAGGATTTATAGCATCAATATATCATAGTTCGCTTTATGCTGCAACAAATTCTCACTTTTCTGTGTCTCTTAAAAACCGTAATTTCTCATATTTTGAAAAGTGATCAACTGGTTCCTCTTGCAGCTCAGAGCCTCCAAATGCACAACCTCACATCTCCAACAGCCGCTGTACATGGTCTCTATAACCTGGATCATAACGCCCAATATGTAGTTAATCCAGTAGTCAGTGTTTCTTGACTCAGATTTGTTATTCTGACATACATAGGGGACTTTTAAGAGACTGCAGTTTCCTTGGGCCAATATATGTAGTTCAAACAGAAAAATATTTGCTAGTTTCTAAGAGACATTTAAGATTCTTTTCATGTTAAACTTCATAAGTACTTTCATCTTCTGTGAATTCAGTGGTTCCTATCTTTTAAGCATGTATTTAAAGCGTTCTTAGCCTAGATCATATACTTGGCCTCTGGAAGAGCCTCAAAATAACAATATATGGTAACAATTACCAAAAAACAGCCACCAACTTTACTTAAATTCCACCAAAGCATAATTTAATATACATACTTTGGAGCATCAACTGTTAAATGTCAAGCCTCCAAGGTGTGAAAGGGGTTAGGGGGTTTTGGTGGTGTTTTGTTTGTGGTTTGGGGTTTTTTGGAGGTTTTTTTTAATTATTTTGTTTGTTTTTAATAAACTAACCTCCAAAACTAATTGGAAGTATCCCATGGAAATATAATGGCAAGTATCCTTCAAAGTTTTCATTTAAAAAAAAAAAAACCAAAAAAACCAAACACATTGGGGAAAAAGATAGACTACCACAAAATGAAACAAGTAACGTACACTCTCTTGATCTCCTAATAATTCAGTCTATGAGAAAGCCCTGCTAAGCCAGGTGGAAATGCTTTGCCAGAAACACGTTGACTATAGTAGTCCTCCAGGAGTGCTACAATTACCTGAACTACAGGTATTTCCTGTCAGATGGTCCCAAGGAGAACCACCACCATGCTGCCCATTACTGTTCCACCATTTTCCTATACGTTAGGATAAAGCAGCTGGAAAAACCTTACTCACATGGACTTTCAGGAGAAACTTTGGTGACTTGCCTCCACACATATTGCGAGCACACACATGCAAGGACGGAGCTGCCGATCCCTATCCACATAGGAAAGTGTTCTTTCACCACGCAAAAAGACTGAGCCAAAATGGCTCCAGTGACTGCATTTCCTCACTTGCCCGATTCACTTTGCTCGGAGAACCTGAAGAACCACATGTGATTTGCAACTAACTGAGACCAACTTGAAACAGAGCTCAACTCGGAAAACAAAACTAATTGTCACAGATCTTTGGAGTCCTGTTAATAGCAACTGACAGTTTTTCCCCCAGCGGAAAAATTCTCATCTTCGTATAATTACTTTCCATTTTTCAAACTCAAAAAATATGCATATTTTGGAGAAGGAAACCTGCTTTAAGATGCCTACACAACCCTACCTACAAGGCGCTAGCCAGCGCCACTATAATAAACTGTCATTCAAAGGACAGCAAATTTACATAGTGTACTAATGCATGGTAATACATGTAATATAACTCAGCAAAGGGCTGAATGAGATGAAGTGATTTCCTTGGCTTGGGACCGCCCAGATGAGGGTGTTATTATCACACAAATTAGTGTGACTTGAATGTCTCTCTTTAAACGTATTAGGATAACAATACAGTTCACCCTAATGTGACCTGCTTCTTCCATAACATTTAACACAGTCAAATTAAAAGTGCAAAGCTGTTACCACTGCAAATAAAAAAATAATGTACCTCATATTATTTTAGGATTCTATCTTTTTGTTTAACAACAACAAAAAAAAAAAATGTAATGCCCAAGTAATGCGTCCTTTCGACTGGAAAAGGAAAAGAGATCAAGTTCTTTGAACAGAGAAAAAAATTAACTAGAAAAATCTAAGTTCCCTCTTCTTTAAAAAACCCCACCTAATTAAGGATTTATAGCATCAATATATCATAGTTCGCTTTATGCTGCAACAAATTCTCACTTTTCTGTGTCTCTTAAAAACCGTAATTTCTCATATTTTGAAAATGGAATAGGACTACAGGGGGGAGGAGCTGAGTTTTCACTATTTTTTTGACAGTTTCCATTAAAGATGATTTTTCTATTAAAAATCATTTTGTATCCTTTCTGTGCAGGCTCTAGTTTAAAGTACACATTATTCGCAGCATTATATGCCTGAAGAGTTAATATTCTGTTCCAGTGACTGTCATCGTTGTACTCAAGGTGGGGAGAAAGGGGTCAACCTCCCTCTCCAACAAAAAAAAAAAACCAAGCCCAAAGTATACAGCCAGTAATTTCAAAGTTAAAAAATAATCTTTCCAGCAATTCCTAGGGATCAATGAAAGGACTCTGTGCAGAGCTAGGTTCTTAACTTGCTTGAATTCATATTGCTTCAAACACGGGTTGAGTTATACTGCGTCAAGCAGTAGTGAACGTGGTCCGTGACAGATAACAACGTGGGACAAAACCAAGTCCATCGTGTATGATGGGTTTAACTTCTAAGAGAGCCTTTTATCTCTCAGCTACTGCTTGCCATAAGTGAGGAAGAGACGACACTACGCTGCTTTGTCGCACTACATTTCAGGTAGGAAATAAAATCTGTGTGACAGGACAAGGGGAAATGGTTTTAAACTAAACCAGGGTAGGTTTAGACTAGATATAAGGAAGAAATTCTTTACAATGAGGGTGGTGAAACACTGGAACAGGTTGCCCAGAGAGGTGGTGGAGACCCCATCCCTGGGAACATTCAAGGCCAGGTTGGCCGGGGCTGCGAGCAACCTGATGTGGTTCAAGGTGTCCCTGCTCCTGCAGGGGGGTTGGGCTGGGTGACCTCTAGGGGTCCCTTCCAACCCAAAACATTCTATGATTCTATGATTCTATCTTGGCACTTGGTGCTGTTAAAGTAGTCCTAACAACTTCTGTCAGAAAGAGACTTAATAGTCCTGCTATGTCAAACTCCGTAATCAGTGGAAAAGTACACGAATATTATTACAGTATGACTTAAATCTGATATTGGTGAATATAGTAAATAACTTTTCTTAAATTTGTTGGTTTGAAATGCTGGATTAGTGATAAAGCATAAGTTATACAGCCTTCTCTTACACCATTCCATTGACCTACTAATGCGTACTAAAAATATTAATTTTTTGTCAGAAGTGATACCCAAGAGACGCTGTAGAATATAGCAGATGAATACACTGCATTGCCGTATTATGGCTTACACACACACATTCTCTCCCTCCCCCCCCCAATTTTTTAACCTTTAAAATCAGATTGCAAGGCTGTAGCACCAGAGCAAACAGAGCCTGAGTCTACGTTCAGCTTTTACCCCCAAAATTAAACCAGAATTGGAATGGAATTACACCCTACCCAAAACACTGGCTTGGCTCCAAAACAATAATCAAACCCAAATCAGACATTTTGGAAACTTCAAGTACGCTGGACTTTTTAGTATAAAGCAAATTACTTTGCTGCCCATGTATGGTTTTATGTTCCTGACTTCACACATCTAGCAAAAGATTTTCAAAGTACAAAGGGCAGTCAAACGCTCAACACCATTGATCTGCAGCAGAAATAGGCCACCTAGCTAAACCTCCTGCATTTAAATATCCCTTTGCCTAAACCTGAAAACGATGACTACTGTTTCCCCTTTCTCATCATAAGCTTCTTATCCCAAAAGAGAAACATCAAAAGAGAAAGACCTTAAAACATTAAACAAACACAAACTGTTAGACCTGCTTTTTAATACGAAAAAGAAAATTTAAGACAAAGCCAAGTATTTCACCAACCAAGGAAAATAGGATGGTGTTAAGCTCTAGGTCAGGATGTTAATGGTGTTAGAACAAGTCCTAGGGCTAAGGTTAATGATGGTATCTTCCATCATAATCCTAAATGTAAAATACTTGCTATTATTAGAATCTTTTATTCCTAATCCTGTTAAATTTCTACTCTCACAGTGACTTGGAGAGCCGGAGAAGTAGAGCACAGGTCAAACGGCTCCTCTGCGTTAGAAATTTCTAATTCAAATGGAGGTTGTTCTTTTCTGTGAGTGCGTAAGTTAATTTTCATTTAATCCACTTTTTTTTTCCTTCCCCTTTAATCAAAACTAAAATATTTTCCAAGAATGGAAAGTCAGTGGGAAAACACTGGGATTTTAACTCTGTGACCGTAACCTTAAATTAAAATCAGGGAATATTTGGGGAAGATGAAGAGGGCAATGACCATTCGGTGAGCACTCACCACGCTGAAGTCACAGCGCTCATTAACTGCGTTAGTCCCTGGCTCAGACCCAGCATGCTCTAGTTTCTAGAAATATCTTTTGCATCTTCAGCAAACAAGGCTTCTGCATAATGACCCGTCAGACAATACATCTCCTTAAGACCAGAGCCAAGAGCTATAGAAAGATCTGGGCACTACCGAACCCCTCCAGACCCCTATCCCCAGCAGCCTTGTGGTGCTGGAGGTAAACAGGGCTGTTTGCACCAGCACAAACATCAGATCGAGTCCATGCCTTCACTTCCCAAAACTCTTATGGCCCCGCCTCAATACAACCAGCTCATGCCAAGGCAGCCAGCACCCAAGACCTTCAAGTCACCAGCCCAACTAGCCACATCCATGGTACCTAACAAGTGATTTGACCTTCAAAGGCTGAACCATATCCTCCACGTTCATGGCCCTCTCAACAAAAACATCTTCAGAAATGCTGCCAACAGCCTTCCCAGAGAAGAACGTAGCTGACATGAAGTCACTTGCACAAGTGCGAACTCAGCCTGAAATCCAGTTGCCCATACCCAGGCTTCTGGCTTTTTGATTTACACATAAGAAAAGCTTAGCTGATTCTACAAGAATATCATCACAGGCACACGTCCCAAAGGATTCAGAGGTGAAATATGGATGCAGCCAGAAAGCTTATCTTCATCCCAGTACCAAAGACTCAGTTCTAGTGTAAATATGACTGTAAGTTATATAAAAGCATTCCACAAAAAATTGAAGACCAAACAGTAGGGGATGTTTAAGTATATTCTTCCAAGCATTTAAACCTTATACTTACAGCTTCAAACACAATTTTAAATATATATTTTAGGGAGTATTTTTACTTTGCGATTAGTTTACGTTACTTTGAGGTAATGGCATAGTCCCTACTCCTCGATCTCATTGAATTCAGTAAAAATCCTTAAGAAAAAGCCCTATTTTTCCATTTCAGCTTTTAGTTGTTATGCAAGAACATTTCATCCTCCTTTCCTTTAAATGACCTAAAATATTTAAGAAGAAATCACCAAGAGGCACACCAGAATTGTCCCGGTAAAATTAGGACCAGCAGATGCACATTTGCACCCCCAAACTAGATAATTACACGACTAAATACCCATTTGCACATGCTATTACTTAATTTCTGCACGCACATGGACAGAACCCACATTCCTCATGGGCACCAAAGTTTTGTGCAAATCTGCAGCCCAAGGTTTGCAGGGCATTCACAGCAGATGTGTTGGAAAGGTGAAGCTGTAAGCATCTGTACGTGAACCTTTGATCCTTTAAAAAAAAAAAAAACAGTCACAGAAGCACATTGCAACCAAACTGCAATCGTTTCTGCTATCATTACGAAGTGCAAAATATTCTATTAAAAGGGTGCCACTTGCAGCGTAATGCATTTTAAAATTATTAAAGATGTTTGACTTAAAAAAAAACCAGTTTGGAAAAATATGAAACCGCTTCAATGATTTTAAAAGTAATATGCTATACATTGCTATAGTCCAGAACCGAGATCAGTTCCAAATTAAAGCACCTATAAAACATCTGTAGTGCTCTGATAATTTTAAATCACTTTACACTGCTGAAGTCCAGATTCCCTATCACTTTCAAGCTGAAACACTTATGATAAATTTGAAGAGCTCTAATAATTTTAAATCATTGTGTACTGCACATGCTCAGAACCTTGATCACTTCCAAATTCAAGGGCATATAAAAATTTGAAGAGCTTCAATTATTTTAAATCACCATGTGCAGTGTATAGAGTGATTTAAAATTGTTGTAGTGCTTCACATTTTTTTAAGCACTTCAGTTTGGAAGCGAGTCAAGAAGCATTCCAGCCTCGCAGCTCAAGACACACTGGACTGGTTTTAAAATGTAGCACTCTTCAGAGCTGGGAATTAAACAAAAAAACCCTTTCTTTCTTTTTTTTTTTTTTTTTTTTTTTTTTTTTTTTTTTTTGGGGGGGGGTGGGGTGGTGAAGGCAGGGCAATTAAAATAATTAGCGTGTACTGTAAGAAGAGTTGGGAGAAATATCTTTTTTTGCATCAGAAAAAGACTGTTTATAACATTGCTTGCAATATTGGATTAGGATTTTTCTCAAGTTTCAGCAGG
>NW_009260274.1:4249531-4251446 GCF_000687185.1 Egretta garzetta | reverse complement strand
CAGTTACTCCATCCTAAAGTCTGATGATAACGTCTTTTTAATCAATTAAGTTTTCATCCCTAGACTGAGCTTCTCCACCCTTGACAGCTGCTCTGAGGATGAGCAATCTCCAAATTTTTGTACCTTACTGGCTTTTAGTTATTCTTGCCCTGTTTAACGTTCATCTCCACCCAAGAATTGGTTGATGGTGCATCATGACGGTCCTGAGGAATATCAAAACCACCTACCAGCAGGTAGGAATATCTTAACCAGTAGGAACTACCTACCAGTACATAGAAATACCTAGACTACCAGTATGGACCGAGCACTTTGGCCCCCCGAAACCCAGTGGGGAACCTTGACGCCGACGATGCACTCGGGCAACGATGCCTAGGCACCCCCAGCTTTGCAGCCCTCTGCTGCTCCCAAATTCACACCATCCCCACCCTGAGCTCCTTCCCAGCTATTTTTAGCCGTCCCGCTTCTTCCTGCATAAAAGCGGCCTTGGTGGAGGAGAGGATGGAGGTTATTTGTTTAACTTCGTGGTCCTCTTTGTTGCCCGTAGGTTTGTGCGTGGAGCCGGCCAGGCAGTGCCCGGGAAGCGGGGCGTTCTTCATAATTCTGCTTCAGTGAAAACATACTGTCCTGCAGTTAGCAGGAAAAAGGGAAAAAGAGCCTGAAGGCGCTGGAATAATTAAGCGAATGCAGTGACAGCTGTGGCAGGTCCTGGGCAGGACTGGCTCCACTGAGCTGAATTAATGGCATCAACAGCCCAGCATCTCCATTAACATTTGATCATTAATTATTACCCTCTGACAGTAAGATCTGAAACCTTCTTATGAGTGGTCTGTTATTAATCTACCTTACCTGCCCTGAAAATCAGGCAGCTCTCCCACCTAAACAGCTCTGCTTTGTTTTTATCTCTTTTAAAAAGAAAACAGCAATCGCTTTCAGGATTAGTTTAGCGAATAATACCCACGGAACTACTTTTAAATTAATTGGGTGCATTCTTAAAGCATCAGCAACATTCCTAGCGTGTTCTTGTGTTGACTTAAATGCAACGGTTACCTCGTATATGTTACTGGCTGCCTGCACTTCACATCCTCAGAGGGAAGGAGCACGAGTGCTGCTCTTGAGCTGCCTGCCATAGCCAAATGAAGGACCCAAAGCGAGGGGTTGGAGTTGTTGTGCTTGTTAGGGTTTGGGGGTTTTTTTGGTTGTTTTTTGTTTTGGTTTGGTTGTTGTTTTTTTTTTTTTGTTTTAAGCTCCACACAGCTGAGAACCCCAGCTTCCCAGGCAGTACAGTGACTGATTTATCAAACCAAATTCAGAAATCTGCTGTCATCAGAAGACCTGTCAGAGAAGCTAAGCAAAACCCTGCACCTTTAGACTGAAAAGGCAAATAAGTATAGAAAACCAAAACAACGAGGCTTTTTTAAAAATGGAAAATAGCAGTGAAGGCCTAATTATATCACTAAATTTGCATTTAGCAACCTTTGCACAGCCATTTGGCTCACTGTCTTGTTAAAGAAGAGATATAGCACATAATTTTTTATTTTTTTTTTTTTTTAAAGCAGCATAACTTGCTCGTCCTATGAATACCAGTCAGGAGAAAGGGAAGGAGAAAAGTTAAAATGAATCTAATTCTCTACTCGGCTCTGTAAATCACAACTGAATATTTCCCAGCCAGAGAAGCACCAGGCTTGCTGCAGCAGCATCACATAAGGGTCCATGGACCTTCCCCTCCACCAGTCCACGCGCCTCGCCCCCCTCCTTTTCTTGCTCAAGGAGTTGCAAGTACTGAATAGAAACCGAATCAGATTAGTTGCCTGTTTGACCTTTTCTCAAAGCAGAGGGCTGCGGAAGATGCCTGGGCCAGGTCTCTTGCAGCACAGTGGCTTTTTCTGATAAGAGGGAAACGGACACGAGCAACGAG
>NW_009260274.1:4227667-4249476 GCF_000687185.1 Egretta garzetta | reverse complement strand
AAGCAGCAGAGCCTGCTGCCCTCCTGTGCCCAAGCTGCTCGGCACAAATGAAAAGAGCCAAACTGGAGGCAAGGAAGGGACTGGGTGACCCCCCCCGGGCACACCGGAGCATGGTCCCCAGGGCATCACCGGGGACCTGCTGCACCCCCCTGCAAGGCAAGGGAGTAAGTGATCCTGCAAGCACAGCACTCTCATGGTCTCTTTGGAAGCAATTTCTTTTACAAGGCAGACTCAGGACAAAAAAAAAAAAAAAAAAAATTTTTTTCCTTTCCCCCCCCCCCCCCAAAAAAAAGGGGGGGGGGGGGAAAAAAAAAAGATTAAAAAAAGTTTTCTACATATTAAGATACCATCTCCTCTTCAGAGGCATAGCTGCTCATACTGTTTCAGAGCTAACATAATAGGATATGTATTTTCAAAGGGGGCTGTGTTTCAGACCAGATGGTTTCTGTCTTCTCGTAGAGAAACAGAGACTACACAGTCGCAGCAGTGTTCGGCACCGAGGCAATGGCACCCACATTTTGGGGGCAGACAAAAGGATGATTCGTGAGAATCTCAGTATAACTTGGAAACATTTTTTTCAATCCTTTAGTGTCACAGTTTGCTGTGAAACTGGGTATCATGTATCATCACAAGCGATCACGCAAGCCTTATTCTGGTTTCACAAATACACCTATTAAAAGAACAGTGTGACAATATGCCCAGATTAGCCAGATAACGGGCAGCGACTCTCCCACAGCCCTGAATTTTCAGGAGTCGACAGTATTTCACAATCGAGCGATATCTTTCAATCAAGTATTTCAAAGAGTTTGAAATAACCTTCAAAGAAATGAACACAGTTGCTCCTTTTTATAGCCCAGGAAACACATACAGGAAAAATAAGGGCTAGGTTGTCAGGGGGTTTTGTTTGCTTGTTGTTTTGGTTTTTACTGTGGACATCCGATCCTAGAAATTTGCAACCCAGTTCTCAAAAATGATGAATTCCCCTCTGCCCTTGGCTTCTGCTGGAAACTCAACACGTACAACATTGCAAAGTCTGAAGCTGTCGCAAACACACCTCGCTCAGGTGCTCAGAGCTGCAGACACCGTTCAAAGCACCCTTCTCCAACCCTAACACAACTTGACTCACCATACAAACATCTACGAACGCTTTCCACCTCGAGCAGGAGTGCTTGGTTCTGTTGGGCACCCAGTGGAAATCTGGGAGAAGTAAGCGGATGCGTTCATTCAAAAGCAAGAACCAGTAACGACGAGGCAAAAGTCTCAGTTATGGCATGCGTGAAAAGTCAATGTTTTTGCACTGACCTTTTGCTTCCAAAGGTGAGACTGGAATGGATTTCTGTAACCCTACAGGGAGTTTTACCACTTTCAAACCTTACAGGTATTTGGGAGGTTATTAAAGAAAAACACCCACGCCACAAGATGAGAAATTTCATGGAAAACTTGAGATAATTAAAATGCCTAGCAAATTTTGCCCTCTGTCTTTCTCCTTTCTAGTAAAGCACTTTTAGTGAAGTGAGTTTATGTAGCATGAAAGGTGCCATGTAAAGTTATTTTACACATTTACATAGAGCTCAAAACTTTTCAATAGTTCAACTTTTTTCATTACAAGTCAAAACTATTCCTTTTCTCGATGTCCTCATACAGTAAAAGTTATAGATGAAGCATTCTCTAATTTGATTTAGTGAACATATGCGTTCTTTGCAAAACAGGTCAGTTAGTGACCCCTTCCAAAACTCTCAAACATCATGAAAGCATCCCAGAGCATTGTAGAATTAAATACATAAACAAATGCAAACAAATACTGGATTCAGAAGCATCCTTAACTAGTCTGAAATAACCTGATTAGCCGGAGATCCAGCGCTCATTGCCCACAGACGCTGATGTTCATTTTTATTATTAACTTCCAGAATAAATTTGTATCATTGCATTATTATGCATCCTGAGGTGGATGTAGCGTATAAGCAAGACACCTTGATTAAAACACTGCACATCAAGTTGTAACAGAACAAAACAAAAAAAAAAACCCCTCACCACTTTTCCCCCATACCCTGTGAATAAGTGAAGCAAGCTGAAATAAAACAGAAACAACCCCTACACCAGCTAGGATTTTATGGCAACAAAACAGGTTTGGGAAAACAGGGCTCAAGGACATTACCAGTCATCAGATCAACTTTATAAAGAGTTTCTCCCAGCGATTTTTTTGCACAGCCATATGCTACGCTAATCAGACCAGGGTTCAGATGATGTGCAAAAATCAACACCCCCATGGCCAAATTTTCACAAATATTCCATAGATTATCTATTTCCCCAGCAAATCCTTCCTTTTCAGCTGTTCTTGATCTGTAATGAGGAAACATAATTAATGCCACATATGAACTTGATCTACTCAATTGTTACAAATACCAGAGATTTAGCAAAGCGATCAGAATATTATTAGCACTGGGGGTTTTTTTACTGGCTTTACAAAGAGTTGTGCTATGTTGTTTTGGATTGGTATTAAAACAAAAGGATCAGGTTAACCTCTAATTGCACTGAAGTTATAGATCTGAAATTCATGCAGAGAAAAAGCTCTCTGATTAATAACTTGAATCCATTTCAAATATTTGTTGCATTTAGAGTGAACTGGGTATTTCCTTAAAGTAAGCAAGCTGAACAATTCGTAAGTCCCTAACCAAGCCAATAACTTCCCATTTCTTTCTCCAGAACCCAATATTTTCCAAATAGTTTGAATAGTAACAATATGCAATACAAGATTTTTAAATCCTAACTGTAAGCAAAGTAGGGAGAAAAAGAAAAAAAAAGAAAAAGATTGCTTCACAGAAGTTATCCAGTATGGAAAGCCTTCAAACACATTCCTATTTCTAAAGAGCATCTGATTGCATTAAAAAAAAAAATACTTTTAATCATGTTAAAGATTTGGCAAAAAAACAGACAGATGGGAAGTAGGTCTCCAGTTTCCTTGTGCTACTGGATAAATATAGCAAAGTTTTTACATAGTCCGTACATAACGGACAACATCCCACTCCGTTTGCATCACCTGTGAAAGCAAGTAGGCAGCACCCGAGGGTCAGGTCCTGCTCTGAGCTTCCTCAGAACAAGAAAGATGAAATTCTGGCCTCAGCACAATTTGGATCAGTTATGAGAAGATGCCAGATCCTAGACTTCCCGCTCCCACCCCCCCCCCCTTTTTTTTTAAGCCCACTGCTTAAAATAAAATTTTTGGAGCTATAGCTATGTTACAAAATCATCACGATGTTCATTAACAAGCGTGTGTTTTATTTAAGAGGCCCAGCTAACTGGTTTTTAGGATTGCCCACATCTCATGCTGTGGGAATGCGCCAGCCAGCCAGCAACAAGCCAAGTCTGAAGCCAAGTTTTAGTCATAAAAGAAAAACTTGGTCCTTAATAATAAATCATCAAGAACATGTTTTTTATATAACGTTTATTGTGCCAGCCAATAGCCCTCTAGTCACTTTGATGCCAACCTAATGAAATACAGATTAAACAAACTAAATTTCCTATGCTATTGAAAGCAAACAATTGCAATGAATTCCAATCACTGCACTTATGTATGCTGAGCAGCGTCACGGGGACAAGAGCAGGGCATAGGGGCACAGGGCAACGCATGGACTTGGATTTACACTAACCCCTTGCAGGATGCTCTCTCAGCTTATGCACATTTCTCCTCTGTTCCACTTGATACCACAGCCCTGTAGGAACACCCTAAGAAGAGATCTGCAAGCTAGAGGACAGAAAGCAGGACGAAACACATCGGCTTCAGCGTTTTCTGGAGAGGCAATATTCCTGAGAACTACGGGATATGTTATCCACTTCCCTGTAAGCTCTGAATCACTCATGATTGTGCATTAGGACAGTAAAAATGGTACCAGAAGTTGCTACCACCTGACAAACTTCATCACTTCTGCAAACTGAAGACTGTTCTTCTTTGGCTTTAGCCAGTAGCTTCACTGGTAAGTTCGGTAGAAAACTCATAGACCTAGTATTTCCCAATCTTTAGGCTTCTGCATGCTGCCCAGATTCGTTCACTAATCTGACTTGGTTTTGAACTGCTGACCTGTAGCCAGAGGTCCACAGTCCATTAGCAGTTGAGTCTCCTGGATCACTAAGATGGTTGTAGCACATCAGAAACCACATTACTAGAGGCTGCACTCCTGAAACCAATAACTTTTTTCAGACCTTAACCACCTATGCACACTAAAGCCCATGTGTTAAACCTTTAAGTGTTGTAATATTCTTCAAGTTTTCTTAACAAGGGGGCTTTCAGAAGCAGACAAAATCCATCTCTGCACTATCAGTGCATGTACAAGTACAATTGCAGCAAGAACCACCTCTGTCCTCCTTCATCTTAACAATCAGATTAGTAGAACTATAAAGGTTCTCAAGACCCACTTTGTAACCACCTAATTTTCCATGGCTTTTCTTAGTCAGATGCTGGAAGTTTGCAAACAGCGGGCAGCAACTCCAGAAAACACATCTCCAAGCTTTCCAAAAACTCAGATTAAATACAAGCCAATATAACTGCATCCTGAATCTCAAGCCACCCAAAGTGACGAGTTATCAAATCAATGGGCAGCAATCTTTCACAACTCAACTTGCAGCTCGCGTGTCGCTGTGCATAGATTCCCCCACTTGCTACTCGTTCGTCAAGATTTTCCTTCATCTATTATTTAATAAACAGCTTATAGGAGCTCTAATTGTAAACATTTGTTAAAGATATCAAACCTAGAAACGTGCTAGAATGTTTCCCACCTAAAGTTTTAATGAGTTTATAATACCTCCAGCCCATATGCTTCAAAAACGTTATCCTCAATTATGTAACAGGGGGTACGCTGCTGATATCTGTTAACAGCTAGAACAGCTGTGGTTTTCTGCTTTTTTGCACTGCTCAGGAGAAGCAGCAAGTTCAGCTTCCTTTTTTTTAATTTGGTTGCAAAACCTCTGAGCCGAACAGGTGTGTGCAATCACGAACCACAGCGATGAGCCCAAACTGCTGCTTTTCTAAAAATTCCACCAGTCAGTGACACACGCTGGTCAAGGTTGCACAACCTTGTTTTCCACAGGCTGTTTCTGATGATTCATTGCCCTCACGGAGGTGAATTTCAATTATCGTTAATACGCTTTTTCTCGTACTGTGCTAAGAACTTCCTCATTTTCATTTCTTCTCCTCCTCCCCCCCAGCTCTCCTAGGTTAAGCGAGTTTCCTTGTTAATCGAGAAACTACCATGAACCTTAAAGAGAAAAATCTCCCCTTTTTATCCCAGAGCAGACTATCACAGCAGAAAGATCCCTATATAACTTTATCCTTGTTGGTCTCTGTCAAAGTGCTCTTGTCTTACCCAAATAGCTTCATTTCTTCACCTCTCCCTAACAACTAGCACAGCTAAATGCTTAGGGAAGATGCAGGACTGCTTTTGCAAAAGACACTTGTCCAGAGCTACCAAACTAATTTCTCGTATAGGTGACCTTACGCTTCTACTGGCATTTTAAAAAAAAAAAAAAATTAAAAAAGGATCTGACATGAACTTGACTGCCCGACAGTTCCTGCACCGCAGCAATTTGAATTAAAAAGAAAATTAAAAAATTTCCCCATTCCCTAGTTATCATGTCATTTGAGGTCTTACCACTTCATCTTAACAAAGAAAGAGTTGTGAAAAAAGCACCAAGGAAAGTTTTAACTTAAGAGCCAAATTTCTTACTATTTTCTTTGTCAGTATAACCTCTGCTTCCTTCCCCTAGGTCTCCATCTCCACCTAAGTGTCAGCACACTACTATAAATAAGAGGAAACATGTGGAAAAAAGCTGGGTCTTCAGGAGGTCAGATGACACCGAGAACAGCAATCGTGAAAGCTGACATCAGACAGAACTCACTTTTATGTCTTCACAAAATCTGTCTGCAAATACTTCAGACACTTTGTTTTGTAAAAGGTAATAACAGCCGCTTCTGAGTGACCACATGGAAAGACAGGAGTTGGTGCCTAGAGCAAAGCTGTCTCTGCTCAATGTGCAGGAAGCACCCCATGTTTGTTCCTACGAATATTTAAGTAAAGTACCACTTGGAGCAGAAGCTAGGTGTTCCTTCTTCTCAGAAGCTGTGCTTTTCATAAGGTTTTCCAAGTGCACGTGTTTACGGGCACATCCTTCTCCATGGAGTAGCCTCACCAGCCAGAAGGAAGGGCTTGAACCTCCACTCCCCCCATCTGCTTCCCTTCAACCAACTCATGGTTTCCGAGAAGTCCTGCCTGGCTGACATGATGGGCAGACAGCACGGGAGGGAGGCAGGGGGAAGCCCTGTTCCGTGTTTCCTGCTGCACTTGAGCAATTTTGGAGTTCTCAGAAACACTTACAGTTTGTCAACATACGCTTCGTATCTAAGGAATTTAGATCTATTCAAAGGTTAGGTGGCAACAGGACGCAGAACCTGGGGGTCCGAGTTTTGGATTTCTAGGGCCAAAGCTCAGATGAACTTTAAGTTCAAGTCCTTTTCTCGAGCCAAGACCTATGAAATCTCAAAAATCCCACCTGGCACATACCTGTATTTTTAGACATCTAATTATCTTCAAAGACCTAAGCTCGTTCCTTGTTGAAGTCCTCAGAAAGCTGGTGCTGAAGGGACCTGAACACCCTGTCCCCAGGTCAGGGAACATGTCAGGGTCCCCAGCAGGGAACATGTTGCCTACAACCCTCCCAGTACAGCATAGAGAGCTCTGCATACCTTCTCTTACAAACCCCTATGGACATTCTGCAAGTCACGTTGGATGACCCTTTGCAGACACAAAGTCATTACAAAGAAGCCACACCAAAATACAAGACCATGAGTTTTATTTCAAGGGAAGTTGGATGGCAAAGTTCAGGACATTTAGAAAGAAGGAACAGAAACTTTTTTTCTGAGCTTTTCATCTGGAGCCTCATGACTTCAGATTTTGCAAGTGCTTAAGGAAAGATACGTGCACACTGTGAGAGCACAGGCAGAAAACCTGTGATTCACTGGCCTGTGGTCTGTTTATTTAACTCCTGAATCACAGGATCTATAACTGTAGAGTCATTCCTCTACCAGTTTGTAGTCAAAGAGCCAAGGAGAAGATCCATACAGAAAGCAACCAGAGAAACAAACACTAAGGTGTGTCAGCCTCCTCCATTCTACAAGGATGGACATAAAACTCCCAATTCATCACGTAAATTCTGAAACTCAATCAACACTGACCAGTACTGCTTGTTACTTAACGGCAGAGGCAAAAATAAACCTCCTTGCTGAAACGATGGTCAAAGCATTGCTCATGGGTGGAAGACACTGCAGCCAGACACACCTATTCTACATTTAGTACCTTCCATGCATTGCTCTAATAGTTAATGGATGTTTTAATAGATGACAGCCTATGTCCTTGCAGAGGCTGGCATTTATAGCCAGCTATAAAATAATAATAATAAATAATAATCTTACTTCACTTCAGAAGTTATTACAATCTTCCCTGCTTAGACGTGCCTTACAAGCATAGAGAGCACACAATAGGATCATCGTCGGTGTCGATCAGCACAGTTTGTAATAGAAGACCTTAAGAGTATATATCAGTCAGCACCTGCAGTGCTACTCATCTCATCCCCCATCATTTTCTCCTCATATGATAGCTGTACATTTTAAATAGGTGTATTAGACAAAGTATAATTCACAGCACTCTACTGACCCAGGAACACGAGCTTCCAGCCTAGAAAAGAGACAAAGCCTTCCGAGGCAGTAAAATATACGTTGGAGAAAGATGACATGCATGACGTAGACAGATTATCTTAAATATCAGGTGTAAAATTACATCTTACTCTGTGCTCCAGCAGTCAGAGAATGACTTAAAGTCTGGTCACCTTATTTAAGTATCCTAAATCCCACTATACGGTTACCAGAGCAGCTGGCATTATATGCCATTTGCTCAGGAATTTCAACAAAAAATTGCCTAGAGTAGCATTAATAACAACTGCTTTCTCATTCACTTCCACCCCAAAAAAAAAAAAGGCAGAGGGTTCCTACCAGAGACAAAAAGAGAGAAAGAAAGAAAACAAAACAAAATAAAAAAAACAAAAAAAGACTCAAAAACCACCCCATCTTCTCCATAGGGTCAGAAGGCAAGGGCTTCAGTGCATTAGAGGAGACAGTTTCCTTCACTTTCCACCACCTTACAGCTACTCTTCAGGACATACCTTTTCACATTGCCACCAGGGCAAGCTTTATTGCCACTTTTCCACAGAAGGATACAAACGCTATTGATTTTTAGTTATCTTTTCTAGTCTATGTCAGTACCATCACATGCATTACTGTATAATATCGTCATTGCCCCATTGCGTTGAAGTTTTGAACTGCCGTGAAAAATTTAAGGAGACAACGAGGAAGTTTGGCAGCCAAATAAATCACGATCGTTTGGGGGAGTGAGCCAAGCCAGCTTTTTTGGCAATGGGCAGGAGAAAGGAGCCTTGAGCAATTTATGGGTGTCTGGAACATGGCAGACACACCAGGTTAGTGACTTCAGGGGTTGGGTAATTTCTTTATCGCGATTTGTTATTTCTGTGTAAGTGGCAGAGTGTATAACATAGTAGTGGAAAAACAGAGATTTCTAGACAAGAAGGGGGAAAAGAGTTATTAACATTCATTTTTGAGAATTAAAGGGGAAGAATTTTTCCCTCCTCCTTAGTGATTCTACTGGAAAAGCCGGTATCAGTAAGGTATATTTGCACACAGTTTTTTCATAGAGAAAAAGGGTACTTTGAGTCAATTTGGCTACATCTGTAGTGATGTGTAAGTGTTTGTACTGCTGGTTAAATTCTTTGATTACTTCTCATTAGGGATCAGGGAATAGCGATTTGGTTTTTCAAACACTTCAAGTTCAGGCCAAAATCAGATTTATGTCAGTCCAATGTAGGATTTGCAATTTAATTTAAGGCCATGGCTACAACTCACAAAAGTAGAGGTGTGATCAGATTGCATATTGGAGACTGAATTGTGGAAATGAAGCTCTCCGTTTAAATTCAGCTCAGCTGAAGGAAAGAGAAGACGTTGCTTTATTTACTGACTTCATCTTTTGGTGGAGAAATAGAGGCTATATGCATTTAGGACTTCAGATTCTGGTAGCTACATATGTTTCTGAAATATTTTTAAATACATTTTACTACATTCCATCTGGTTCTAAACTGGATGTGTCATAATAGAGGTCATCAGCTTCTGCCTGAACCCTGCCACATCACGCAACTTCAGCTACAGCACCGAGTATTAGCTCAATAATAAACCCTTCCTTCTCTTATAGATACAGGTTCAGATGAGACCCTCATTTGACTTTTATGGTTTCACCGAGACTTTAGAACTCCATCCTGCCAGAGGAATATCTGGATTTTTTGCTAATATAACACTCTCAGCAAATAACACATTTCTAGTCAAAGGGGAAAAACATGTAAGCATCAAAGAGTCTAGTTTTAATTTTGAGCTTATGAACTATAGGAGCAATGGGACACTAAGTTCCTAGTGCCATAGACACTCTTTTCTACTTGCACAGCAGTATTCAGCAAGAACATACACAGCTGAGAACAGGTTTGAACTGCAACTCCTCCTCCCATGCAGGTATATATATTTTTTAAATAAGCAATCAATTTTCATTTGGTAATGTCTCAGAAGTGTTAAAAAATTCTGCTAAAGATTTAGGTGTTAGAAAAAAAGTTCCCAGAAATATCACTAAGTGTATAAAATAAAATTTTACAAGTGGAAAAAAAAAATTTCAATATTTGCACAAAAATTGAAGTTTTCCCTAGCAAGACAGTTATGCAGGCACTAAATGCAAGGTGAGCTGAGCATCCAGAAGTCAGAGCTAGACATTAGGTAGCCAGCAGCTCCCGAGAAGCCCCCATGGAGCACAAGGTAACAACACTTCTTTCCCCAAGTAATTTTAGATTTGGCTGTTGAACCCTGTATTGAGGTCTTGGTTCAAAGCACATCTTAACAATTTGCAAACCCCATCTCTGGCAAGAACACAAGTGTTGTTTAGACTTCAGCACCCCCCAAAATCAAGGAAGCAAACTCTCCGAGTTCATAGACTGACGGGGGTATCCTCTGCGGGAAGTCTCATGGAGCCTCCACCAGCTCTTGCTGGTCACCTCTCTGCTCAGCAGCTGGAGCATCTCTTGCTCTTGTTTTGCGCCACCTCACCCACTACAACATTCACCGTCCCCCCGCTTGTAGCAAAATAAAGTAAACCCATCAGCATTATAAAGCTCACGCACTGCTACTCTCAGTTAACAAGTTATATTTAGCTCAGGCTCAACACTCCCGTTTTTGATATAGTCTCTTTACTCCAGATTCAAAGGTAATGGGTTCTTCTATTAAAATTTTATCAGACATCTATAAATGTAGCCATTGCTTTAGACTGCATCACACAAAGGGGAGAAAGAGGGAGAGACTGATAAATCTTAAAGAGTTTATTATTAATACAGGGAGAATTTCCTTTGTTTGTTGTGACGTGTTTTATTGGTGTACTCACCGTGGTTCAATTCAGATTAAGAAGGAGGAAGATTATTGTTTCCCAAACGACAAGTATCATAAATAAACACAAGCAGAGAAATTCTTGTATTTATATCCCAGAGAGATACGCCAAACTAGCTACAAATAGCGAGGCTAACGGGAAAGTGAGAGTACCTGCAGGTTCACGGGTAACCTGCCTGTATTTTGCTGCCCTTGACAAACACAACTGCTAGGTTTTCTCGAGTTTTGATCCACTGCAGTGCTGGCACTGCACTGTGTCAGGTTACACTGGGTCACATCTCATCTGTGATGTGACATAACATGACATAACTCAACGTGATGCGGTGCACAGAAGAGGCAGGTGCCCACAGGAAGCGTATATTCCATGACTACCAGCAAGTTGTTCGGCACAGCAGGTACCGCGCTCTGAGCCGCTCTGCACATCCATTGATGTAGATAATTAGTATACAAAGCAACGCGCTGCAATATGCTCATTCCAACTCGGTTGTTTCCTATAAAACATATCCCTAAAAATATTTTATGGGGACTGTTGGCTGACATTATTCCATGTTTGGGTGTTACGGTATTATAAAGAGGTATACAAATATTGGTATACAAAAGGGGTGGAATGGACATCAGCTAAGTAGATTTTGCATGTTATTTTGATAAATAAACCTTTCTATATTGCTTTCACAGGCTGAACGTGACATTTATAGCCAAATTAGTACTCTGTCCACCCCTGAGGAGAAGGCCACCAAGCCCACCAAGTGAAGTGGTGATGTTACCCTCTTTAAGGCAAATGGGAAGCAGCCACGCTACAATTCATTGCCAAGTAACAAAAGAAAAGTAACCAAAAATCCCACCACGAAACAGAAAACTTACTGCGTGTGCTTTTGCAAACTGACATATTCCGACTTATCATAGGAACTGCAACATTACTGTTTCTGGTTGTTAATTGGCAAAAAGTTCCACAGCACCTTCACAATTAAGTTGTGTCATTTTCTTGAGTTTTTAATTACCGTGAAGAGCTTCATGGACTAACATAGCTCACGCTCCTTCAATGAGTCTCCTAATCTCCTTCTCTTTCACAATCTATCAATTGAAAAGCATCCTGTCTTCCCAACCCAGGCAATCTCAAGCCAAAAAAATACCAGAAAACCCTGCCCATTTCTCAGTTTAGAGGCAGTTACTATCAAGTTCACTTTCAGTCAATTATTTTTGTTTTACTGAATGCGCCAACAAAAAGAATGGTGCAGAACACTATTCCACTTTCTGTATTTTTAGGTGTCATATGAATAGTAATTTTAAGGCTATACAAACCTTCCTCCTGGCCACACTACTGCAAGACACCGCAAGGCTATTTGCTTACGTAGTTCTCCAAGTAAAATATGCAGAAGATATCGAGAGTGCTCACTGATCCCCCAAACTTGTAGCCCCCCTGTGACCAAAGGGCTGAGGCTAAAGCACTGGTCTGCAAAGACCCCAGAAGGCCCCTCTCGCCTCTACCCATGCTATGCATTTTCATTGGAGGAAAAGGTTCCTGAGGATGGGAGCAAAGGGAGGTTTGACAGCGGCACGGATGCGAGCGGCTCGCACATGCGATGGAGCGCGGTGTCAGCAAGCTACAGGTGTGCGTAAGAAAAGGCAGGAGAAGCACATGTGTGACTGCAAAGGGAAAGGGCGATAACAGCCCGAGCCAGAAAGCATTCAGCCCAAGGTGCCCTTGCTTTATATTTAGGTGTTCCTTGCCTTGCCTATAGTTTTAAAGCCATGTGTGCAAAATGAGCAGCTTTATTTTGCCCTTACAGGAGAAGTGTTCCCAGCCAACCGAAGGGGGATGATGTACCGGAGACTGACAAGGGCTGCTAGGCTCGATCACCGCGAGTGTTTCAAACTGTGGGAGAGCTAAACACAGAGTGAGAACGTTTTATTTTTAAAAAGCCTGGCAAGCCATGCTCCCCATATAGCTCACTTCCTCCCAGAAACTTTCCCTAAAATATTTTTGTTTGATATTTTGATCCAAGTCCTTATCAGATCCAAATTCAAGGCTCCCGACATCTGCTCCCATCTCTTCTGCTTCCCTGGGCAGGGAAGGAGAAGTTGGAGCCTTCAAAACAGGTAACTGCTGCCTCTGCAACCTGACTGCAGACACGCTTGGGGTAGCGACCGTGGTCTGCTCTCAGCTGTCAGCATTTACCAGCTACTGCCCACTTCTCCAAGATACAGCCCTGCCATATGCTCAGAACGCGGTAGCCCTTGATGATGTGTTGTAACGAAGATGATCCTCTTTAAAGGCAGCTCTTTGCATGCACTACTCGTGCCGCAGAAGAACACAAAAATAAATATCGGCATTATTGGCACTGGCAGTGCTGCACGCCGTCATTTGCCCCAAACCCCCTCTTATTAATAGACACTGATTTCAGTCCCTTTTATCTAGCCAATTTTAACTGTTTGAGCTGGCATTTCTTTGCCAGGTATCTGTTTTAGAGACAGATGCTTTGGAGACACTCTAGCTCAAAAAAGTTGAGGCATTTCTGTGATGAGGGCTGGGCTGGGGAGAGGAAACGCATCGCCTTGCCCAGAATAACAGCAAGACTTATTCTTGCTGAAGATCCTACCACTGTTTAGAGTAGGAACTTGAGATTCAGTAGAAGCAGGGGTAGCTCTTGTCTGGTAGCACCTATTTGACTTTGGCCAGGTTGTACTTATGTACATCTCAATTTTTTGAGATTTTTTTAAATTATTTTTTTTTTTAGTCTTCTAAAAGCTGAAATGTCTTTTCTCACAGGCCAAACCTATGCTTTCTCAGGGCTTTTAAAAACCATTTACGCAGCATGGGAGAATTTTGTGCTGAGCTTAAGGCTACGGGGGTAAAAAGTTATCACCTGCAGATGCTTGTCCTGGCTCCAAAGCAGGGCTGAGCACCCAGAGCAAACCCAAATTCAAAATGTCAGTGCTCCTCAGCCAGAAATTAAACAAAAGGCAGGTTGGAGGGAAATCTGGGTAGAGGGAAACTAAGTGCCTGCTCAAACAGGATAAAAAGGGGAGAAAAAAAAAACCTGACCGAGATCAGGTGAAATGCTGGGTACCAGAAAGTATGGCAAGGTCTCTGGGTAGAGCTGCCCCAGCCCCCAAAGCCATGGGCCTCCCCGGCATATAGCCAACAGCAACCAGGCTACAGGTAAAAACCGTCCTGCAAGGGAAGCCCAGTGTGCTTTGGCTTTGGTTTTAAACTCACAAAGAAAACAGCTTGTCCACAGAAGAGCCCAGATGAAAGTTTGAAGCACTGATGTTTGGCTTCTCAAACCATAGACTTATTCTTTCTCCCTCCTCTTCATGGAAACATGTGTAACCCCTGCCTCTCTCACCATCACACTTCCAAGCACTTACCCCATCGAGTACAGCAAAGTACGTGATCAAACCATACCATAATCTATACACATGAGAAGGCCACTACACCTGTATACAATTAAGGCCACACAGGCATTTTCTGACTTGTGAATCCTGGGCACTGCAAGCTTTTGTACGCTCAAGCGATGTACAAACATACGATACACACGTGTACAAGCCTCCCCCCGGGATGGGGTGCGTTTGGGAGCAGAATCCTACACCGAGGCAAAGCCTCAATGGAGTCTGTGGGAGCTGCAGGGTGCTCAGCACTTTTGAAAAGCAGAACATTTATATTTAGATTCCTAAATGAACTTTGCAGCCTAAATTTAGGCTCCTATTTCTGACACCAAATAAAAAAAAAAAAAAAACCAAACCATATGAGCCTCCAACTTTAGAGCTGGGTACCTCAACATAGTCATTGCGGAGTGAAATATAAACCTTGCACTTCGGCCCACATTCCTATCAAGTTGATTTCCGAAAGAGGAACTGATCAGGCACGCAAGATTTTAAAAGGAAAATAATAATCCAGACTTGCTCATGTGAATTCCTTACATCCCGCTTCATTGCTAGCTGCCAGTCAATTGATTTGGATCTCGCTTTGCAGCCCCCTTACACCACTGCAACTCCGTCAGCTCAGAGCGGGCTATAACGAAAGCAAGATTTTGCAAAATCTCCACCTCAACATCAGATGCTAAATCATATTTCCAAAGGGAACCGTGTCGTTTAAAAGTTTTAGTCCCAAAGTCAATGGGTCTAAGACTCCTAAATCCATGCCAAAGTTTAATACACCTTTCAATTTTGACTCGTATAAAATATCACTGTGCAAATATTTTCCATTTGCAGAAATCACCTGCTCCTGACAGCTTCTCAGGGAATTTTTCTTCATGTGTAATACAATCTAAACATATGTGTTGCATTAAGTTGGGTTATATCAGGTCATGCCACCTGACACAGTATATCCCAACATGATCTAATGCGATGTAAACAAGTTCTTACAACAAACCTAAAGAAAAAAAAAAGAAAAAAAAAGAAAAGAAAAAACCCAGATTTCCTCCCACCTCACTGACAGCTGTAGCAGATAAGGTGTCTATGTTGTCAAAAATGGCCAGGTAGGCACCTGTGTTTTGATGTTATTTCAAGGCATTTCAGTACACCTCTATTTCCGTGGTGGCCACAGCTCCAGTCCTAGCTTGCTGATCACTAGCGGCAGAAGGAAGGGAAGTTTTATGACTTAGTTTCAGAAAATACTTTGTATTTTTTTTAGCTATTATATGCCACAGCAAAAGGAAAAATGTCAGAAATATTATAGCCTAGTCATAAAATTCAATGCAGGTCCAAAGCTGAGTGAGAACCAGCTTGGGGAGGCAGAGGAACAGGTGGGAGAGCAGGCAAAGGGGATCAGCTGTCCCAGGAGGTGAACACAAGCCGTGGTGCAAATCCATTCCCATAGAGGCCAGATTTCAGGTCCTCTCACCTCAGTTTAAGCCACAGAAATTAGGAGTTCTGCATCACCTCACTGACTCTACCTAACAGGATGCTCAGCCTCTTTTATCACCCCCCCCCCCCCACCCCACCACATTTTCAGGATAGGAGGAGAAATAACCATAGCACTGGTTATCTCCTGCAATAAACCCACTCCCATCATCTGGAAGTGGCATAGAAAGGTCTGTACGCTCCATTCACTCTCCACCTTTCGTCTACACGCAGTCCTTAGAGCTGGCAAAATTATTCCTGGGGTTTTAAAGCAGGCATTGAAAATCAGCAGTTCTTCCATAAATATTAAGCTATCACACTCATTATGACAAAGGCATCTGCTGAAGGCAATTATTTGTCTGAACATCCCACACAGCGTAGGTAGAACATGGGTTATGTTAAGAGCCTGTTGTAGGATGCAGTCTTGTATCATCTTATAAAGTACGAATTTTACATCCAAGGGGTAAGCTTAATATCATGAATTATAACTGTAGTAAATCATTGCTGATATTTTTCTTCTTGCAATATTTTAAAGTTGCCTACCTATCTACTAGAACTGTGCTCAGTTGAATTTAATTGCCAACAGATTTGTAGTTATAGTAATAGGAGCATCTTGTGAAGTAGGTCCTTGTACAGTAGTACAAAAGGACACTTACAAGACCAGGGAAATAACATCCCTTTACACCGAAACAAACAATTACCGGTGATGTAAAAATACAGAGTCCCATAGGCCACTATGAACCCTGCTTACAATCTAGATTATTTCAGCTGAACTGGCTTTAAACTCAGAACTCATGCTAATGCAGGTACTGTAAATACAGCTTGAACCTTAATTCAATAATGAGATCAACAATTACACTTAAAGATTACTTAGCACTTCAGCAGTGTGTGCAAAATCCTTTTGATCACCTATATTGTGCTATTCATTATTTTCTTTGATGGTTAATAACACTGAAATGCGCTTGCTAAAAAGAATAAAACAAAGTACAATATTTATACCTTATTACAAAGTGCATTAGCAAATCAGAGCGCTCCAAGCACCTACATTAAAAAGAAAATATCATCAATATTTGATGTTTGTCTTCTTTAACATCTAGTTGTGTTTTTAACATCAATAAAGCTTTCGACCCCGAATCCATCGCAGCATCCAGAAATGCGATCCTTTGCCCACCAGACCCACATGCTGGCCATTTTGTTGCACATCTTTGTTTCCTTCTTTGTGTGGCCTACAGAAAATGGAAATCACTGTTTGCAAGCCACGGTGTAATTTCGAGAGGTGAGTGCTGGGAGACATTTTAAGTAAGCGAGAAGAAAGCAATTATTTGACTTGGAGATTTCAACACTATTCTAAGTTGGGGAAAAAATGGCACAAAGACATTGTGCTAGGCAACAGATCATGTAAACATTTCCTATGACAGTCTTTCATCATATATTGGAACATTTACACTGCCAGATCTTGTCTTCTTTAAAAATGTCAGCTCGGTAAGTTTGATGCACATGTGCTCCTTCTGTAAGTGTCTGCTCAGGCAGACAGTTTACTAATTTGTGGCTCAGTAAACCTTTCACTGCACCGAGCACCTTGAGGTTAGCACATCTCTAATCATTATTTGATAACAGAAATCTGTAAGCATCACATCCCTGGTAACAAGAACATTGTATCTTAGCAACCAGCCTTGATATTCAAACAATTTCATTAAAGCGTAGCACCTCTTAGCAGGTGGGTGAGTGCGGGTGTTGATAAACATTTATAACATGATCAACCATTGTGTTTGCCAACACTATAATCAGCATGACAAATTTATGAATTTGTTTACAAGCTCTTAGGTACCAACCTAAGTAGGTAAACTACCTTATAGCGTGCTTCTAGATCTATAGATAGAGGCACATTCAGAGATTTGACGCTTCTTTAAATTGAACATATTGGGTAAAAGGTTAGCAGATGAACATCACATGTCACCGTAAAAATCACCATTTAAATTAAACCACAAAGGATGGGTTAGAGCAAGGGCAAGGCTTATATTTCACCCCCAAGAGAGCAAGGAAATTTAAAGTTGACATTGTCTGTAATTTATCCCCAAGTCCCCAGCAGGGCATGTACGTGGACACGGTGCCCCAGCAACACATGTGGGAACCTCGCCATCACCGGGAACCAGGGGGTCACCACCACCCCACTAGAGGGAGAGATGGTGTCCTGGCCTCATCCAGGGTTTGGCAACCCTGCCAAAGAGGAGATATTCCAGGATAACCCACCTGCCTCCCAGGGGAAATGGGCAGGGCTCAAATTACTTCAGTTCATCAAATACCCTACAGCATGCCTATACCAAAAGAGGATGGCAGACTTTGAAGAAAGCAAATCCACCATCCTATTCTGGAAATGCACGTTGAACATCCTCAGTCATACTCAGCAAAAGGGTTCATATGAATATATCTTCTTAAGTGGAAGCACTACTGACTGGGTAGGCCAAATTTTGCTTATAGAAACACAGGAAATCTTTTTCTGTTCTGGGTTGCAAAGCCCTGTCCCTTGCTGTCCCAAGGCAGCACATCATCCAGTGCTCTTTACAAACTATTTAGCTTCATCTTAAAACTGGTTAAGTTTGTTAACCCCATAATTTCCTTTGGAAGGTTTTTCCAGAACTTCATTCCTCTGACAATTTGAGCTCTCCTAATCTAGGGTCTGATTTTATTTATGGTTCTTGAGTATTCATTTGTTCTCATGCCAATATTGTCATTTAACTGAGACCACTCAATCCTTCTTGATGTTTCCCCCCCACCACCGCCTTTTTTTTTTTTTTCCCCACAAAGCAATCATGACCCCTCTTAGTCTTCATTGTTGCTAGGCTAAACAAATTGTGCTCTTTTATGGCTGTATTACATCAACACAACCCTGCGGAGGGCAATAGGTTTACTCTTTTGTAATCAAAACCAGCATTTGATCTCATGAACTTAAATGGAAATATCCTTCTATGAGCATTACTTTATAGAATGATTTCCAGTGTTATGTTGCTGCTCAAAGAAGCAAGAGGGAGAAAAAGGGAACAGCCAGAGAAAGTTAGCTGGCCAGCTTAGAGTCAAAAGTTTGACCGCTCTGTTTGTAATTTGATGAGCCAACAAAAGTCACTCAAATCCTTTTGAGGGCCAGATTTTGTGAAAGTGTTTAGGTTACCAACCTAAATTATGAAATAATTTATCTACCCACACCCATCTAGAAACGGATCTCATAGGGCTCTCTAAGACCCAAGACCCTCAGGCACTACATATTACTTGCTCAGTAGATGTCAGACTCGGGTCCACACACACTCCTGAATTCAGAATTCACATAGGCTTACATCTATTGTGGACACAAAGCCAACCTGTGGCTGGGAGGCCATATCTAGAAACTTCCAGACATTCCTTTTCTCAGAGCGTAACGCCCTTATAATGTCATCCATCCATCAGTCACAGATACCTTTCCACATTGCCATTCGTGGGGGAGCAGAGGCCAAGAAGTAAATGAAGGCAACAGAGTGGCAGAAATGTTTAAGGTCAATGAGTAGATAAACACAATACATATCACACCCCACCTTTCTATCTGATTAATGGATGTTTTACCAAAATAAATCAGAAGCAAAATGCTCAGAACAGCCAAGAACTCCGTGATACATCAACCTAGCCTCCAAAATAGCAACCTATTCACCTTTTCAGTAACCAGTTTGCACTAATTTTTCAAGCAAACCCAATAACAGCCTTGCTAGAACTGCAACGTGTGTTTAAAATTTACCAAAAGGTGGAAGACTGAATGCAAGTAAAAGAAAAACAGGAATATGAAGTTTGTACCTTGTACCTATTGCATCCAAGGTAACACTACCGCATCACTGATTTCACACTGGGCACGCTACATCAGGCTATTAATCTACCTGAAATACCTGGGACCAAGCGAAGCATTATGAAATAGGTAACTGAAACTCCCTTTTTGAAATTAAAGTCATCCACTGCCAAGAAGAACACCACATTCTATCATTTCAGCTTGTTGTCTTTGTGGTTAGCTTTCCTCCCATTGCCGAGATCTGATGACAAACCTATATGCTACAGCTGGGAAAGAAAACCCACCTGATGCTCCAGAGTAAGGGGAGGGGGGTGTACGCTCTTTTTTCTTTAACCTGACTCTCCAGGTTTGTAAAGGTAGGCAAGTTCTAATGAAGTATCTCAAGACATTTAAAAAAAAAAACCAACAACAAAAGAATCAGAAACAAGAACTAAGGACTACAGTGAACAATGGCAAATACTATACATACACACACTTTACTAAACAAACAAATGCCAAGTACACATACATATAAATCATCTTTTTACTCGTCGTTTATACAGCACAACAGAGCTGTCTATGGAATGATGGCAGCCATAACCTAGAAAGACTTTTTCTCCTTCCCTCTGAGCTCATTTCTTCTACAGGACGTGTGTTTAACAGTCAAAGAAGAGAAATGAATGAGCATTTGTAATGCTATAAAAACTTAAGTCTGGGTTAAAAATCTCCAAATGCTGTGTGAAACGGGACAAGTTTTGAAGAGACAAAGAAGAGTTTAAGGTGATCTTCAAGCAGTGCTGCCCTGCTCATGGGTGAAACCAGTATTCTGGGTTTGCACTTTTCCAGCAGCCTCAGGTTGCAACTATTCCCCAGGAAAGCTCAGTAAAGGTACACATGCAATCAAAAGCTAGTGAAAAAGCTCTTTTTCCCATGTATCCCATTTCCTAATACTCTACTACCCCAATGTCCAAGTCTGGTTTGACACATCTCTGCCACACAGCGGAAGCCGCTTGACAGCGCTTAGCTATACGGCAGGCAAGGACACATTGCCCAAGTCAGCAAGGAACAGACGTGGGATCGATAATAAACATGCTACTATAGAAGCAATAACTACTTAACACCACCACAGGCTAGTTAAATATTATCCCTGTTACACAGTTAGGGAAAACAGACGGAGATTGTGTCGAGACTACAAGGAGTCAATCATCAGAAGTGGAGTTTGCTCTCATCAGCTTCAGGTCCCCATTTTTGTATCCAGATTCAATGCCAAAAAGGGAAATGCTGGATGTTTGGAAATACAGAGATTTTTCTGGAAGCGGGAGAGACAGTTTCTAATGCTTTTATGGCCTTCCCCATACCAGCTATAGGACCGCTCAACAGTTTTGACTCACAAAAGGAGAAGCAGCAGCATGCTGAGGCCACCTGTGGCTCCACATTCCCCTCTTTCATTCTTCACCCTTCTCCTACCCCTCCTTCCTGGGAGGAACCGCTCGTTGGCCATTTACAGAGACACACATTGGGTATCTGGGAGGTCCCATAAATTTGAAATACATCTGCAATTCAAACGCTAGCAAGCAGTTTCCTCCCATACTGGGCCAGAATGGCCCACACCCAGCAGAACAGAAGGAGAGCTTGCAGACAAACAGGTCCTACTGTACCAGCTGGGGGTAATATTTATGTGCAACCAGTATAAGATGCCACAAATGGTGCCTGAAGATAAATATACACCCTTCCATATTTAAATAGCATATTTTGCCTTTTTAAGCACACTGCTAGAATCTGACGAATTCTCACACTGATGGTTCAGACCTTCTTGACATTTTCAGTCAAGGAGGGTAAGAAGAACAAGGCTGAGGATGTCCACACAGAGCACTGCAAGTGACCCCAGTTTGGACCTTTGACAAAAATGCCACCACGAAGGATGGTGGAAAAGCTGACTCCAACACAACTCCGCTACACAGCGGCTTCCGAGAATCCAACATTTGTTTTAAAAACATTAAATCAACTCCTTGGAAATTTTCTGAAAATGTTAGGCTGTTGAAGTGCCCATTCCAGTTCCAAACACACAGGCTTAAGTAACAAAAGTCTTTGTGTTGGTGTACACTGGCCTGGTAAGTCCTATTGCTTGATTCCCAGCAAAGCACTTGATTCAAATCACACATACAAAAAAAGTACGAAAACAAGAGACACCACCATAAACCAGGTAAAACCGAGTTTCATACTGGTCTGAAAAAACTTATGGGCCACCTACTTAATACTATCACAGTAATAAAGAGTGTTCTAATAGGAGGGGAAGGCGAAAAAACATTCTGGGCGCTCTGCTGGATCTCCTGGAGCCGCATGAATTTCCAGGCTTCAGTTCTTCAGAAGCCCATCCAGTAGATTAAGATCTTGCAGTGGTCAGTTGAATTATATATGTGTTTCATTAGAAGCCTAAAGATAAATGTGAATTCATAAGTGTATATGTGTGTATATAAAGTGGTATATGTGTGTATTAATTATTCAGATCACAGTGGAAAGTAGTTTTAGCACAGCAGTGAATTTTGCCTTTCCAGTGTGTTAGAGGAAAGAAGAAAGTAGGGCTGTGTACGAACATAAATCAGAGTGACCTTTAACCACTTCTTTAACTCACAAGGAAAAGCTATAGCATTTTAG
>NW_009260274.1:4215163-4227647 GCF_000687185.1 Egretta garzetta | reverse complement strand
ATTAAAAGAAGAGACAATCAGCCCATTAGGTCAATTTTAATTTTGAGACCAGAATATTAAATACTCCCTTTGATAATGAATTGTATTAAAGTGATTAAAATCTTCTAATAAAAAAATCCTAATCCCAGACCTGCTGTCATATAAATACATATGCTTCACAATGCCTCAGTGTGACTTAACATTTGTAATAAAGTACATAATTTATTAAAAATATAATCTATCCACATTTCAATTGATTTTGAAACTCAAAAATATACACTTTTACCATCCTACCTGCAGTCTGATATAAAAGAATTCCAGTAAAACCACTGATTGCTTCTAGCCTTTTGCTTCTTTTCTGATAATGTGGCCACCTCTACAACATAAAAACATCTTGAAGAACTCAAGAGAACGTCATCAGATACTGAGAGAGATGAGTGACAAAAGCTACAGGCAGATATCCTAACATTTTCCCAAAGTATCTTTGTTATTATTTATAAACACTTTTTCTGTTGCTGTAACACAACTCGGAGACATATGCAGATAGATAAAACACCAAATGTTTATTTTTTTTTTTTTTATGTTTTAAAGTGATCTTTGCATTATGCAGGATTTTTCCTTCAGATCACTATAACAGCCTTCTGAGAGGCAAGCTGCAATCCCCGTTTGACTCATCACATTATGTGCTTGTATTAAGTTTTGCATTAAATCCCAGTGCCATCCATAACTTACTACTAATATCTTTACACCACTGAGGCTTTGATATTTGATGGAAAGCCCCTGAAACCTCACCAAGGGTCTCATCAAATCAGGCAAGCCTCACTTTCCTATGTATTTACCAACTGAAGCATACATTCAAGTGAACCTAGTTTGAGGAGTCCATGGTTGGTTGATCAGCTACGCGGAGTTTTTGCAACCTATTGTTTCTATCAATATAGCTAAAATTCTACTAAATGGCATCCCTCGATGCTATACCTGCGTATCAGTGCTCTACCTGAATAGAATCAAGATGGTATCTCTCGGTCGCATTAATTCCTCGCTTCTTGCTTAGCACAATGCATCTAAAGAAATGAAACTTATTGAATCAAGTTTAATGACATAATAAATTCTTCCCTTCAGACAATGTTGAGGCTTAATTCACTAGTGCACTTTAAGCCTTTGCCTTTAGCATCTGATGGGTCATTAGTCTGTAATCCAGCAGCTAGCCTGTTTGGAATCTAAACTAAATCAGCAAGTACCATATCAGTAGTTTCTGAAATATGACTGGCAGGTCAAGTGGCCTCAAAAAGACTGCCTGAGGCAGTTAAGACAAGGATAGGGCACGACTAGAACAGAACCAGTGATGAATCTGGAAGCATGTACTCAATAAAGACTTCATTCATTCTAACTCACTAAACAGCAGTTCTTCAAATGACTTGACTTATATTTTTGATGTTTTTAACCAGTAGGTCATGCAATAAAATTGTCCTGTATGTGCCAATAGGCTTAACACACAGATCATTGACTTGCGTGCTTGGGCATATTTTATTTATATTTTTCCCTCGAGTTTTTCCGTAGCAGCCTGAAATAGGCAATAGAATCACCATCGTGTGGGGAAAACATGTAATCCAGCGGTCTTAGATCACAGAATTTTCAAAAGCAGCAAGTTTGATGAAACACCCTTTTGTCCAAAAAGACAGAAACTCTGAAATGCCAGTTCCTATACCTGAAAAGTCACGTTCTTAAGGTGCTGCTAGTCATCTGTACTCCCAGATAAATATTTCTCATATTACATATTAAAAAGAACCCTTCTGCAATCATTCTAGGGTTTTTCAATACAAGCCAGAAAACCAACTCTGCTGTAGATTTTCAGATGGAGTACTTTAGGCTTATGGAAGAGGAAAGTGTGCTGCGCTCATCTCCATCACCCTCCGCTACAGCATACGCCGAACGCTCATAAGACTTGATTCAAAGTCCACTTCAGTCAATTGACCCCAGTGGTCTTTAGATCAGGCCCTTAATCTGTACATTGCACTGAGATAATCAGTAACAGCTTAGTTAGAGCACACACTTTTTTTTTTTTCCCCACCCATCATTCCCCAGATTCAGCGAAACATTTCCAAACCTCTCAAAATAAGAGACTAGCACTTTCAGTGAATACAGTCTGTCATACACTATAGTCATCATTTAAGTGATATTTGCCATTTAAAAAAAAAAAAAAAAAAAACCACACACCACCACAGTGGGGAAAAGTAAATAAAATTACGATACAGTCTTGACACTTTGACTCCCAGAAGATGCGTTTTCTTTGCCGCTCGCCTGAACCATGTTTCAACTCTTGTGCTGTAGCACTTTCTCAAAGGATGCAGAGGACATGGGCACCAAGCAGGGGGTGGAAAGGAAGACTAATTCTTGCACCAAGGTCCATTTTACTTACTTCTCAATTACGTTCCTTTATCCGCAATAATGCCTGTAGTATACCAATACTTAGAAATAGTTAATGGAGTAGGACAAATCCACTCCATGCTAGCCGAGCTACCAAGTGCACCACAACCCTAGCAAGGGGAGAGCAGCAGTAGCAGAAAACAATTGTAAAGCAATTCTCAATACCACAGTATTTGGGGAAATTGTAGGTGCTTGGCCAGTTCCTTAAATCAATGCCTTGCACTGCGGGCCCGTGGCGAGAAGACAGTTCCCAGCAAAGCAAGTTGTAAATTATCATAAAGAAACCTGCTTCTGCCTGCATTACGTAGCACTAAGAGAAAACAAGGTTTGCAAACAGAGCACAGGGCTGGGTTATGAACTGCAGACCGGTTACCCCACTGCCCTTACAATACCAAAATACCAGGGTTCAAAAGGCAGACGAGGTCTTCTCGATATCCCCACTCCCACTGCAGAGCACGTGTGGGACAGGAGGCCACGATCACCCCGTTTGATAGTCACCTTTCACAGAGCGGTTGCGTGAAATTCAGCAGGGCAAATCCCAAAATATCCCCAATTAGAAAGATAACTCATTTCCAGTTCCAGCTTGCTCAAAGTTGTCTACAGATTAATTTAAATATGCATTAAACACACTGTGTAACAGAGGCAAAATTACTTATTGCTTTAAGCATGCCCATGCTATTTTAAAATAGGCTGGCCGTCATGAGCATTTCTCCTATTATCTTTGGTGACATTTAATCAGTGCTTAAATGTTGAGAACACAAGGGAAAGAAATCAGGTTATATATTTGGGAAGGCAACTCTTAGAAATTAGGCTTCTTTCCAAAAGAATACTTAACCAGTTGCTCACTGACTAAGCAAACATCGTTAGCACATTTGCTTTCTCCCTGGTAGGAGGAAAGTCACAGGATACCTCAGCCAGGGTCAAATCCTTCCTGGGGACACCCTGGCAAAGCTGAATGCAAATCCCCAGAAGACCTGGCCCAGGAACTTCAGCCTCTGTACAGCAATATTCCCTTTTTCTCTGCCTCTCACACACACACTGCAGAGGTAGAAGGTATTTACAGAAATCAGAAAGTGTAATTTTTATTTTTTTTTTTTTCATTTATTATTGAACTATCAAAGGCGCTCTGTCATTTGGGATCTCCCTCCATCTCCAGCCTTTGTATTCCAAGGTACTTCAGTAACAGCAGTAAGTGAGCCTAAAATGCCAACTTGAGATTTGCATTATAAATGGCATATACAAAGAGAGATTTTTTAAACTTTGGTTGATCTAGCATATCAAAGATCTTTCTCTCTCTTTTTCTAAGCTACTTCAGTGACTGTATTGAAGTGAACTGAAAGGATTAGCTTGAAAGTGGCAAGAAATCTGGCATGCAAAGAAATTTTTTTCCCCCCCCTCCACTTATTTTGGTTGAACTCTTCATTATACAGGGGCCCCTTTCCTCTTCTGAAACACGTTTTTCTCTCCGTCTCTCTCATGCTATCCCGCGCTGTGTCAATACCAAACAAGGTGAAAATATAAAACGTGCAAGAAGGGCTCCTGACACCGGTTCCTTCAGCCCCTGTTCAACCTTCTGCGTTGCTAAACCGAGCACCGGCGTGAAGATTACACCACATTCGTTCGTTATTTCCTCTTTAGCCGGAGCCAGCAGTAAATCCAGCGATGCTAATGGCCTCTGCCTCTCCCGCACCTTATCCTGGGCTGCTTCCCTAAAGCACAGGCCCTTGGTGTGATCCTGGCATGCATGGCAGGAACGCACCCGGGGCACGTTCTCCTCCTCCCGAGGAAACGGCACGCTGTTTTCACTGCTCGCCGTGCGGTTAGCATAGTCTTGCTCCAGTAACGTTTATCTGGGAAAAATGAAGCAGCATGGAAAAGTCACCGGGGGAAGAAGAGCAGAAGGAATGACTCAGCGCTGAACCTGAATGCAGACGAAAATGAGTAAGAGCTTCCCAAAAATCAAAAAAAAAAAAAATAATAAAAGATTCATGACCGCTGATACCAATTCTCCATTCGGACGTGTTTCTAGTTAGAAAGTTTACAAGCCAGAATATTCTTTAGAGGTATCGGTGGCTTTGCAGCTCCCTACCTATCCTGATGTCCCTTTTCTTTTCATGAATAATTAAGCAAAGCAGCTGCATTTACTTTCAGAAACAAAAGCCCTTTCTGTTTACTGACAAGTTCAGTGGCGGGCTTACCCAAACCACCAGCATCTCCCAGATAACAGTCCCAGCCACGAGCTCCCAGCCTGCCTTTGGTAGAAGGCTGAAGGTCTGAGGGGAAGGAAGGGGAGAGCAGGCAGAGGCAAGGGTCTGGGTTTCCCATGCTGGGGCTGAAAACGAGAAGGCGGCTGAGTCAGAGCCCCAGGGCTCCATCAGTGCTGCCTGTTTCCAGACTAAACTGTTATTCCCATCGCAGAAGTTTTGCCCCGGCCACTCTAGTCCAAGCTCATTCCTCTTACATCAGTGACTTCAGAGCAAGATTAGACAGACACGCAGCAGGGAAAAAGCCAGTTCAGGACAGCGTAATCCCCACTTTCTTGCCTCGCTTGCTCATGCCAGGCCAGCCCAGACACTTGTGGTGGAAGCAGAGCATGCTCAGGCTTGCTGCTGGGCATCACGCGTGCCAGGACAGACCATGGGACAGGGTATCCAAAATATGGGGAACATCATTCCAAACATAAACAACTACAGCCTATAATGACCAGCCACTGGGACAGTCTTTAACATGTGGCTTCTAGAAATTGATTTATCAGCACCTAATTACAGAAGATACGAGGGAGCTTTCTTCACATCACGTAAGCTACAATAGCTACTTCATCCCTCAGTGCCATGACACAGGCACCCTGTCAAAGCTGAATAGCTGCCTACTGACCCCTCCTCTTCATCAAGGGGGCCTTGCTCATGTCCCCAGCTAAAACTGCGCCGGCACCAGCTGGCAGGCACGCTCGTGAACCTACAAAACCCGCCCTGAAGACAAACAGGACCTCTGAAACCCGCAGAAGCAAGACCAGAATTTTTCCTTCATCTTAAGATTAAGTGCAGAAGTGTGCCACCACAGCCATTCATCACCACCACCACCTAAAGCCTCCCTTACTGCGTATATCAACTTGTCTAGGGCTGTGACTAATGTAAAAGGCACCACCCTATAAAAAGGAATAAAACCGAAGAAGCCATCAGTAACAAGCATCAAGTCAGCTGGATCAAGCTAATTTTTTTTTTTTTAGCGTAAAGATTTGAAGTAAATAAAGACTCAAAGAAAGGCCTTCTTATTAATCTTCTCCTGGTAAAGAAATGCAAAATATTAAATCAGTTTACGTTTATTTCAAGTCGTCTTAAAGAGATAAATAAAAAGAAGCTTCCAAAGCACCCAGGAAAGCGGCACAAACCTGTGATCCCATGGAGGCTATCCAGATGCTGAGCCACACGTAAAATACTGTTCACATATGTGAAGTTCAGCACACAACAGACTTCTGAGAACCGAGTAATGTCAAATAAAAGACTAACTGTGTTAATAGCTATATTTACTTTTGCTGTTGCTATATTCAACTTTCCTATAAGGCGATGTATAGATAGAAGAATTAATTGCCTGGGTGCTCGCAGAGGAGAGCCCACCTTCTCTAATGACCCATCCAACTGGGTCAGCCCAAGCCTGATGGCAGAAGTGAGCAATAAAGTGTTTAACACTGTCTGAAATAATCCCGGATTTCATTTAATCTCCCTCCTAGCACTAAAAATAACAGAGAGCAATAAACTCTCAGATGGTGCATATTGCAAGAGCTGCCATTTAATCTTGCTGATGAGAAAAAGAAAAAGCGACAGACCCCTTTCTCAGCTTCCCAACACTCAAAATTTGGGGTTTTTTCCTTGCACTGTTGGAATATTCACCTACTCCCTTGAATTAACAGATCTCCAAATAACACACGTAGGGGCTATTTTCCTACACATAAACATGCCTTCTTTGTTCACGAGAGTATAACTGGCTTGGGGAAGAAATATAAAAGAGTTGCTAAAGCCAATAAAGTAATTTCCTCAGCCACACATATGGCTTCTAAGTTTAATAGCAATTATGTCATTTTTATATATGATTCACTTGATGTTGTTTTTATGTGAATCATTTGACATATATAACTCCAGCAGATTTCTTAAATAAGCATATCACCAGAGACTAAATTACTAATCAATTAACCAATTTCTCCCCCCCCGCCCCCTTCCCCCAACTTGGCATGCAATTAAGAGAGAAGACTAAACTTAGAAAGGCAGGAGAGGCACTTTGAGAAAATGAGGTTTGATAAACCATGGATTTTCATTTGGGGGGGGAGGGAGGGAGGAAGGAAGGGGATTGCAGAGCAATAAACCAGGGGGGGCTACAGCACGCAGACACACAAAGACATTTTGCATTCAGCCATCTCCCTGGTGCGACCCGGAGAGCATCCCTGCAGCACCCCAGGTTCCTCCAGCACCCCAAACGTGGTGCAGCCGTCCCGCACACAGCTCGGAGGGCTGCAGCCCTTCGCCCTTCCCTCGCCGGAGCAGTAGCACGACCGTGGCCGCAAACACCTGCGGCTCAGCACTTTAGCAGGTGCAGCAGGGACACCGACACCCCCAAAAACACCGCGCTTCAAGTCTCACTTCTCATCTTGCTGGCACTAAGAGGGGAGGCCAGCGCTGCAGGGGGAACAGGGAAGGAAACAGCCCCGGCGGAGAGGTGTTTACGGTTTTCTTGCCTGACCTCCTTGTGCTCTCACCACAACACACACCCTTCTTTCCAGAAGAAATTTTATACCCTGCAACACCCCTTCCTCATTTTCAAACCGTTCGCTGCCCTGCTGCTGGGTAACCTGCACCTTGGCCGCAGGCAGCAAACCAGCTCTTCCTCCGCTTCCCTGGAGGCACGCAGCTGGGCATCCCCTTCCAGCCTGGTATCAGATCAGCTCCACATGCTTTCAGGATCAACGATCAGAGAGGCTTTATTTTTCTGGTTTTAGCATATTTCCATTAGCTCACAGCTCAGGGTATGAAGGCAAAGTACCTGATTCATTGCATTTACGGGGCTTAAGCGAACACAGGCATTTTCCACACACTTCTTGTTACTCTGCTTGGGGAACGGGCAATTTTCAGAAGGAAAGCCACTTCTCTTGCTACAAAATAGCATTGAACACCAGTTGCAATGAAAACCAGTCGCAATTCCTTCAACTTTAACTGCCTGCAAAAGCTCTAGAGCAATTTTGCATCAATTATTTCTTCCCATCTTACAAGCCCCACCAGCTAACACACAAGGAGAGGAGTCCTCACCCACAAGGTACAGAAAGAAGAGCTGTCAGACCACAGAAACTACTCAGAGCAGCTGTCTATGTACCTTGGCTAGTATTAAAAGAACAATTAAGCACACACTTAATATAAGCACGCAAGCAAATGCACTAACTCCTTTAAGACAACCTTATTTGCTTGCTTTATTTAAGAACATATTCAAGAGATTTGTTTGAAGAAACCAAAGCAAACAGCAAGATCAGAGCTCAAACACTGAACATCCACAAGACCAACCGCTCCAACCCTTTTCCAACACAATAAAGAAATTCAAATTTCACTGTTTGTTTTTTAAACACAAAAAGATCACAAGCTATCACAGCACATTACCTCAACTTTGTTTTCCGATCTCCAGTAGCTGGTTTTACCTTAAAAACGAGTGCGCTCTTTCTTCTTTCCTTCTCTCCTTCCTTCCCTGAGCCAAGAAATGGGAGATCCCAGCTCTTCTGCTGATCACCTCCCTGCAATCAGGCCCAAGTGAAGGCACCTGTGCTGCTGCAGCCCCACCGGTGCTGGCCACAGCCTTGGCTGGGAAGCCTCAGCAATGCTGAGCAAAGTGTCCAGGCTTTCCTCTACCAGGCACATGAAGGCTGCACCTGAAGGAGGTTCAGGGCTGGTTGTGACAGGACAAGGGGAAATGGTTTTAAACTAAAACAGGGTAGATTTAGACTAGATATAAGGAAGAAATCCTTTACAGTGAGGGTGGGGAAACACTGGCATAGGTTGCCCAGGGAGGTAATGGAGGCCCCATCCCTGGGAAGATTCAAAGCCAGGCTGGACGGGGCTGTGAGCAACCTGATGTGGTTAAAGGTGTCCCTGCTCCCTGCAGGGCAGTTGGACTAGATGCCCTCTAAAGGTCCCTTCCAACCCAAACCATTCCATGATTCATGGAAGTCCACAAACCAAGCCACCTAAATTGGCAAGTGAGATGCGCGAGGCTTGCACGTGTACATCTACTGAGACCAGTAACAACCCTCCTCCTAGGGTGAGCAGGCATCTGAACCACCTATCTCTGATTTTTGTGGTAGTCATATATAGCTTTGCCTAAAGGTAAAAATACTTACTTGGGGGGAGCTATCTTCTTGTCCTTTACCTGACTGATGGTAGAGACTGGTTTTTTCCTCCCCAGCGTGTACATCCCAAATTGTTGTGATGAGAGGGTCCCTCAGTCTCTACAGACGAGGATGCTCCTCTGGGTCTCAAACAATTAATAGCAGTGGATTCAAGAAGAGAATAAGAGCAGCTGTTGGGTAAAGCACCCCCTGAGCAGCCCTAGGATCTCCAACGTGTTGCTGCACTTACACACCTGCTCTTATTAATGTGCAATAGTTTCAAGAGGATTGGGGTGATGTCATTTTTCTGGATTTTGGGTATTTGGATCCAAATCATTACCACCAATCTGGAGAAGGCAATATTCAATGCGGAGCTTGTCCTGCAGCAAACCCTTTGCCCATGGTGCCTCCTCGCCCCTGCATGCAACTCAGCATGGTCAAAGCGCCCGCTGCAGACCTGGGCCCCTTGGCCAGGATAGGTGCGGAGCAGAGGTGTGGTGAATCACAGCAGCTTTAGGCATGAAGCAGGCAGTAAATCGCCTTCTGGCGTTGGGTGTTAGTACCTCTGTGTGGGACAGGAACATCAGAGTCAGGAACTGAAACCCAAGCGAAGGGAGGAGTGGGGGGGGTTCATGGTACCCAAAGGGTGAGATGAATTTCCCTGGTGAAAACACCCCAGAGACACCAGGATACATGTCATTCCCTGAGAAGTTAGCTTGGAGGTGAGCTGTGCTCACATGGAGGTGAGAAATGCCATGAAGATTTTTTTCTTGCAGCAGTGGCCATGCCTCCTGCTGCTCACTCGTTCTTTCAGGTGCCTATCCCAGCTGCTCATGCTCAGACGTTGCTGATTATCACTGATAAGAGCTCTTTCCTCCTAGAAGTTTTGTTCATTTTCGTTCAAAACCTGTTTTTTTCTCCCTTTTCCTTCTGCTGTAGAGATCTGGCAATCTGGTTTTATAAAACAAATGATTCCCCAAAGACAAGTGTGCCGACAGGAATCAATACAGCTGGTTTGACTCCCCTGAGGTACGGCTTGTTCAAGGTGAAAAGCCTGCTGGGCTTTCTTTACCTGCCTGATGAACAACTGTTATAAATAGGAAAGTTATGAGCAAACAGCGTTCACCTCCTCCCTGTGCACCTCTGGTGGGACTGTCTTCCCTGCCCAGCAGACAGGAACTTCAGCGTCCCAGATGTGACTGCATCGTGGAGGACCAGCTTTGGAGCAGCTGTCCCGGCTCTTGGGCATGGCACGCCTCCCAGTTTACTGGCCAACATTTTTCAGGGGGGTGGTACTGCCATCTTTCCCCCACATCACATACGTTATCTCTGCTGGTATACGTGCAACTGGTCCGGTGTTCATCCTAGGACCCTACCTTCGTTTTGTGAACGCTCGGTTCCCTTTGCAGGGGTGCCTATGAACCCACGGCAGTCAGCTGTGGCTTCCAGGGAACCGCGCGCGCTTCCTCAAAGCTTCGGAAAACACTGAAGCTCAAACGCTTCTCAAAAGTGAATCCCCCTGCCTCCTTTTTGATCCTGTTTACTGCATACACTTGATGAATATAACCGCACTCTGGGGCTACACGTTATCAACACCACATGCCCTGGTCTAACAGAAACCAGGGCAAAACACCAGTAATAAAGCCCCTGCTTTGCAGAAAAAGTAACTGCAAAACGCGCCTACACCGCGTAGCAAACGGCACGTCTTCTGTCGCATCTCCACCTTCCTCGCCTCCCTTTTCCTGCAGCTGGTCCATCTGTCCTCACTTGGGAGCTTTGATTTCACACATCTTTACCCACTGCGTCTACCCTGCTCGCTGTGTAATCCTCAGGCGCCTCGTGATTTGTAAACCTGCACAGCAGTTACACAGTGTGGTTTCCCATCGCTCCCGGGCTGCCCTGACTTCTGTATTTTCTGCTGCCAACAAACCCACCTTCCATCCGCCACCGGGCCCCAGGGCACATGCTTCCACCCACCCCCCGTTTCATGTGGTCGGCGCTCTGGGTGCCGGCGGGGCAAGCTCTTCACCCGCTCGGCCTGAGGAGTTCATGGCATCAGCACCCCGTGCCGTGCTGTAACCAAGCGAAATAATCCTGCTGGCAGGAGGATGGAGATAAGTTTGCAGAGGGGTCGCATCCTTCCTTCATTCCCCTCCCTGTGGCTTCCTCGCCCGGGCTTTGTCCCTGTAGACCCTCCATGTGGTCACGCCAGGAGGGCTGATGCTGTCCTGCTGGGTTGTATCACCAGGGGCAGCCAGCTCAGGAGCTCCAGCTCTGCTTCAGAAAGTTTCCCAAGTCCAGATGAGTCCTGAGGAATGTTCACACACAAAAAAAGACATCCCAGCTGCAGAAGCCTCAGCGCAAACAATCTCTGCAGTGCCAGACCTGACACGGTCAAAGGTGGGACTGGACCTGTCAGATGTGCTCTGAAAAAAGTCAAAAAGACTAAAAACAAACTAGAAAACAGGCAGAATGGCTATTTTGCTAGCAAAGCAAGGAAAAAAACATATGGACCATCCTTGCTTCCCCATCATGTAGTTGGCCAATTAGGGAATAACGAACCTGGTTCACTTTAAATGTTGTCATGAGCTATGTAACGAAGATATTAAAATTGTCCAGGTTTTTCTCTTCCCCAGATGCTGTGAAAGGAAAAATGAAGCTTGGCCTGGATGAATTTTCAGGAACCTCTCTAAAGTAAATTTCATACATTTAGTGAAATTGTGTGCTGCTGATATGGATTATTGGCCTACAGAATGAGAACAAACACACCCACCCAAGGAAAAGGATTAACTGAAATAATGCCATTTCTAGGAATTAAAGTTATTGGAATTCAAGCTGAAGCTCATTTCCAATACGCAATCTTAATGTGATCCTGAGGGAGCTCTGAAATTATCATCTTCGAGTAAGTGATCTTTTCATGCAATTTTATTCTAGCACTATATCTAGGTATCTTCTCCATAACTTCTATGTCCACAAGCTTATTTATCTCCTTGCTAAAGTTCAAAATCTAATTTCCAACACAGGTTACTTACTGTAATAAACTGTACAAGCTTTAAAGTGACAAGTTGAAAGATACAATTTTTTAGAGTTATGAATTAATAGCCATATATGTCAAAGAAACTGCCAACTTTTTCATATTTATAGATATATTATTGAAATGATAAAAAATGAACTGAGGAAAGAGAAAAGAAGTGAGGAGAACTACATATAATGAATCAAACATACTTAACAAGACATGTACAGACACTTTAGTGTGCATCTCTTTTATTACATTACATTAATCAAATCCTGCTAAAGACATCCATCTAAGCGAAGTGTCACAGTGATATTCTATAAAAACATTCTTTTGAAAAAGAGTCTTCCCTGACAGCAGTATCAACTATACTGTCTTAAGTGATTGTCAGGACTGCATTACTCAGAAATTAAGAGAATTTATGTAAGTGCCTCGCGAGCTCCCCTGAAGAAAAAATAATTTAATTGGAGCAAGTGTACAAACTCTGATAAAGGCTGGTAAAACACTGCTAAGTGATTTAACTTAGAGAAGCACGAATGAGGGGGTTTCCACTTCTTCCTTCTTTGGTTCAGAGCACCAACAGGCTTTCTTAGTTGGGAAAATCCTGGAAGAAAATCTTCCCCTCTCCTAAAATGGGTAGAATATGAGCATTTTTTTTCTAAATTACCCAGCAAGATCTGATCAGCTGGGATTTGGGGCTTTTTCTTTTT
>NW_009260274.1:4159588-4214996 GCF_000687185.1 Egretta garzetta | reverse complement strand
TACATGTTTAATTTATGTATTCTAATAAGCTTACAAACAGCTCTCAGGAAGGCGATGGAGGTTTCTTTGCCATGCAGCTGTGAGGCCCAGATGTGGCACGGCCTGGCCCTGGGGAGCAGAGACCGTTTGGGCAGGTTGGGCATGTGGGTCGTGTCCATGCGTGGGCTCACGGCATACGTCAGGCCTGGCAGGACCTTCTGCCTTCCTCAATATTTTTATAATTTTCTGTAGCCGCGCATTTCATAGCGGGATTTATAATGGGTTTCCATTTGTTGCTTAAAAAAAACGATGTGGAATTGAAACTTTGGTTTATTTTTTTGTATTATTTGGTTTATTTTTTGTGTTATTTCATCTCCTTTTTTAAGAGTCTAACCCAGGATTTCTTAACTTTGACCATGCCTAGAAAAAGTATGAATAGGAAAAATCCCATCGAATAGTGGATTTGGATTATGAGAAGCTACTTTCAGACTCCAGCACCACAGAGAACCAGGGGTGAAGGGTATTGCATCACTCCTCCTCTATTATTTACATGCAATGGGATTCATAAATCCACGGAGGTGACATCCATTAGGTAGCATTAAGGTAGTACTGGTATTCCCATCAGCGCTGGGCTTCTCTTTGAGGGGTTGATTTTACTCCCCTGCAGATCACGGGAAAGCTCCTCGGGGTAATCCCTTAATGATGTGGCATCAAGTGTCAAAATATAAGACAACAATTCACAGGGAACAGTATTACCTAAATGATTCGCCGACAGATCACAAAAGCAATGATTTGCTCTTCCCAATTATTCACTAATTTCATCATCAAACTATTAGCCTGGATGTTATTCGGAACTCAAAGTCAACACTACAAAAGCCGAACGTAAAATTCACCATTTGCATAACTTATTAACTGAAATATGTAATTCATGTGACAGACAGAACATCAACTTCAAACTGTGTTTGCAGCCACAACGGGAGCTGTTTGATCTACACGGGTTAGTTCAGGCATCTACTCGGGGAAAAAAGCACACGGAATTTGTCAAACTAGTCGATGCAGTGCATTTTTGCAGTGAACTGTGTAAATACAGGAGAATTGTGAACACATCAAATCAAAATTCTGCCATGAATTCAAACTAATATTTACCGAACATCCAGTTCGCTGTTCGCTCAGCTGCTCTTATCAATGTTATAATATACTATAAATCCTAGCGAGCCCTGAGGCAACTTAACTGCTGTAGTGATGCTGGAGGGTGATTAGGAAAAAAACCTAAAGATAAGATCCATTGTTTTTTTCATGGTTGTGCACATCATTTTTCTATTTCTGATGCTTTATGTGTGATAATCTGAGCTTCCTCAGAGGTAAATTCTCATCTAATCATAACTCCCCACACATCAACAGAACATATCCTATGTGGTCTAACAACAAAAAAACAGAGAGCAAGAAGTGCTTCATTAAGAACATGGATTTAACCTACTGAAAGCCCATTCTTAGGCTGCAACAAAAGCCCTGGAAAAAGTGAAAATTAAAAGATGCTCTCTAAAATTAGAATTAATTTTAATCTGCCTGACAAAAACCTGGATGGTGCTGAGAGCTATGAAGGGGGGGCTATTTTAAAAACATATATATAATGTCAAACAAAAGGGAAAAGCAGCCCTATTAGAAAACAGGGCAGGTATCATACTCTGCTGGTCAACGTTATATCAGATGAAAATGCATTGACAGGGCCCATCCTGTGGCATGTCTGATTTGTTCAACATACACAGAGGGGATCGAGGGCGCAGCGAGGTTAGGGTGAGAGGAGGAAGGGCACCAAAGCCAGGGGCAGAGGGGGTGTGAAGGGGTCACCTCTCACTTTGGTAGCCCCTCAATCACCAAAGGAGGGTCTTGGTTTTAAAAAAAGATGTTAAAAAGCCATGCTAGTAAGTTCTGGTCCATAACCTCTCACGGCAGTGCCGGGAGGCAGGAGACATCAAGGGGCCATGGGCACAAACTGAAGCAGAAGAGGTTCCAGTTGAACATGAGGAAGCACTTGTGGCCTGTGAGGGTGCCCGAGCCCTGGCCCAGGCTGCCCAGGGGGGCTGTGGAGTCTCCTTCTCTGGAGATATTCAACCCCTGCCTGGACACTGTCCTGTGCCCCCTGCTCTGGGTGAGCCTGCTTGGGCAGGGGGGTGGCACTGGGTGAGCTCCCGAGGGCCCTGCCAACCCCTGCTGTTCTGGGATTCTGGGATTCTGTGATCTCCTAACACTATTTTTGGGTTGGAGCATCCCTGCCCCAGACAGGTTCTGTTGCTTGGCCTGACCCACCACAACCAGAGCAAAAAAACGAGGGGACAAGGTGACTTTATATCAGGTGGGCTATTAATAATTATTTCCCCCTTTCCTGGTGTTTCTACCTCTGTCCCTGCCTGGGTTGGCACCCCGGGGAGCCCAGCCCTGGCTCTCGCAGGCCAGGCTGACCTTTCTCCTGGCGGTCCCGGCAAGCTGCGTGTCACTCACATGCACAGCGCTGCCAGGATCAGCCCCAGCAACTGGAATTTGTCTCCCTCTAAGTGACAGCTGCCATTTTAATGATCCAGCAGCGAAGGTGAATTTCATCGCAGGAGGCAGAGGGGGAATGCAAAAAAAAAAAAGAAGAAGAAAAAACCCAAGTGTTTCCACAAGAAGCTCCTGAAGATCAGATGGCTAGGAAGCAATATGGGGGTGAATTCTATATTTAAAAAACATTTTTAGCCAATTTAACAGATAACTTAACCAGTTGCTACGTTGCGCTGGTGTATATTTATAACTCTATTTGAGTGGATTTGTATGAAATTGTCTGATTTTCAGTGGTTCTTAACAGAACCCAACTCTTCCCCGTCCTCATCTGCCTGGTGAGATTGTCCAAAGACAGCCCCCTGCCAGACTATTACACTTTAAAAATCATTTTGGTGACTTTCCCCCTTGATAACGAGAGGGAGCAATTAGGAGAGCTTTCACGATTACCCCGCCGTTTTTCCTTTAAGACACATACGAAAATTCCTTCCCTTTCTCAGCCCTTGGCACGTTCAGAGTTACTGTTCCCACTCACAGCTGTCACTACCATGCAAACTTAATAAATTCCATCTATGCATGACTTACTTAGCTAACCTCCATCCACCAGAGATACACGCTTCTTACTCAGACAAGCAGGACAATAACATAGGAAAGCTTCAAAACAATAGCTCTCATGTTTCAAATATGTATAATATTGCAAGGGGCTTATCCCAGCCCTGATGATCCTACCCTAACAGATTTTTTTTTTTTTTTTTTGATTAAAAAGTAGTTTGAAAACGTGCGGGACAGCCAATCGGAGAAAGACAGCTCTTCCAAAAACATGCAGGTAGTTATAAAGGAAGAATTAAAGAAAGGAAGAGTTAAAATGGACAGGGCTTCCCTGACTGAGCAGAACACACGCCAAAACACAGGCAGACAGATTCTGACCGAACCCACCTTTGAAATTCCCAGTCACAAATGAAGCCTCCGGAACTGTTGCAAATTTCAATCTCCATAACCAAGAGTAAAACCTGGCCCCTGAACAATTTTGTTAGCAGCAAATTTGTCATGCGCATTAAACCCTCCCCAACAACAGCCTCGGGTCATGTCAGCTGGGACCCCGCACCGCGCCAGGCACCTTTCCCCTTTGCCACCTTGTCCGTCAGTAGAGCAATCAGCACTTTTTGGAACAGCTCAGCATTTTTCAGAATTAACACCGTAGGAGAAGTAATCATGCCTATGTTAAATAAATACTCCCAAATGCCAGGTAAAATGCACATCAGAGCAGCCACACAAGGTACCTGGAGGCCGTAGAACAAAGTCAGCTTCACTTCGTGTTAGAGCAGGCAAGCGTTGAAGCCTATGAGCAACAGAAAAACACAGGATGAGTAACTTTACTAAGTGCTTCCTCGCAAGATTTCCTGGGGCCAAGCACTGTCCTGGCTTCCAGTCGACGTAATTTTGATTAAATCAATAGCTGTTTCTCAGTAGACCATACAACGACGGGAGCCAGGTGCAACAGGATTGAACCCTAACACAGGTAAGGGAGGAGCAGTGGCAGGGCTGCTAATGCCGGTATTTGTTAGGCTGATTAACTTGGTTTTGAGGATGAGCATTGGAAAGGTTCATTCAAGCCTTTCATCGTTCAGTTTCCCCTATTGGATGTCCTCTAGTTCATATTAAATGCTGGCGTTCCAGACAGATTTAGCCTACTATATATTGCCTAGGCGCTATGATACGGTAGATCCAGCGCAATTTTGAAAGTGTGAAGCCAGAAGAGTGGGATTTGAAACACGATGCAGACTGTCAGAAACTATCTGTTCTTTTTGTTTATTTTATATTTCAGAGCTTTGGGGCAAACTTGAAAAAAAAAGGGGCCAGGAGAAGCAACGTTTGCTTGGAGCATCTCTTCCTCTGCTCGCCCTGAGCTGCTGATGGCAATCTTGACCTGACTCTACGGACATGGTCCTTGGACTCCAACCCCTTGCTGCTACCAGACACAATCCAGCCGGGTGCCCCTGCTAAAGGTGGATCAGAGGAAGCTTGAGGCCATTCAGTGAGTCTGCAAGAAATCTGGACTTTTTCCTAGACCAAAGCTTGTTGACGGCATCTGCCCTAATCTTTCAAAGAGATTGCACAGCAAATGGGACGCGCAGACGTATCGGAAAGGTGCAGTGGCACAACAACTATGGTTTAAAGATGCCATTTCTTACAGCATATTCATACAATTAAATTCTATTATGGTCTCAATTTCCACTTGGAAAATGGATGTCATAAGGACATGTATAAATTATTCACATCTTTACTAAATGAAGGGCTATCAAAAAATTGTCACAGGCTATCCGTATGCAGTATGACTTGAGACACAATTGACAACGTAACTAATATTTTTAATATCCCAGTTATTTCATAATTACAAGAACATTGATATTTTACAGTACTAGTTCAAAGTGTGAAACTCGGAAGACTAGTAAAATTGGCGAAACCAATGGGCTTGATCCTGCATCCTTTGAAAACCCCAAGCTAGAAGCGCACGGTGTTTTTACGGACCGGTGGGTACTTTTGGGTATGCACAGAATGAAGAAATAGAGCCCCATAGTGGTTAATCCCCAAAGCTAAAAATAAAAACAAAACAAAACCCTACTTAAACCAAAGCCTTTTAAGCTGCTATCTCATATTTTAAGCGATTTATTAAAATGTTAATTATCTGAATAACATTACGCTTGAGTACAAGGGGGAAAGGCATTTTGAAAATTGTGCGCTTTTTTAACTGGGAGGGTAATTCACAGATTTCTTCCAAAATGACAATTTCTTTTTTATTCAGCAGCTTGAACACTAAGTCAGAGCACTCTTCAGACTGCAAATATAGCAATTATCCCAAGTAATGCTTTGACACTGTTACCACAGGCAAGTGGCCAAAGTGCATCAGCAGTCAAAATATCTAAGCAAGTTAACAAGCTCCTTTTACTCTCAGCAGAGCAGGAGAAGAAAGGGAATCCAACCCCTGAGAAATGTTAAAATAAAGGAGAAAGAAAAGCTGCTGGTGTTTGTTAAAGAAAATGGTGTCACTGTCTGGGCCTGATCAAGGTGTAATATCTGAGTCCCTGACAGATGTCCCTGGCTGTGTGGGATGGGGAGGGCTCTTCCCGAGCATCGCTGCCACGTGTCCCCGGCTAATGACTGGCTGCAGCCCACCAGGACCCGCCGTCAGCCCACACCTTGCTCCTTGGTTTGGTGCTCTTTCTCCTCTCTCTTTGCCCCATTTTTTTTTCTTTTTCAGCTCCATTTGCAAAATACCCCCACATGTACCATACAAAGGACATCTAAACTCATTAAGGAAATTCCCAAAGAACTATTAACAAATCATTTTGCTTCAGCCAGAGATATCAGATTTAATTAGGTGAGCGGTGTTGATGGGGTGCAAAAACAAAAGCCATCTCCTGTCTGAAAAGGTTCAGGTCCTATGTAGGCCCCATTCTTTCCTCTATGGCACAGACAATAATTGAGCATTTTTTTAAAGGACATAGGGATGAAAAGAGGAGTCTGTCTCACAGACAAAAGCTTTCAACTAAGATTTGTTTTCCTTTCTCACCAGGTGACTTAAAGGGAAAAAATCTTCAGCTGTAAAGAAATAGCTATAACCTACAGTGAGAACACAGCAACAGAGAATATAAAACAGCTCTAACAAGCATAATTTTTGCAAGTGATTAATCAAAATGTATTTAGCCAGTCATTTTCAATGACAATCAAAAGACCTGCTTAAAACAATAATCATTTTGCAATAATAACAGTTATGTTCATTCAAATGCAGGCAGGCTCCGCTGCCTGGAATGAAACATCGACGTTGGACCTTGCGACGATGCCCCAAAAGACGAAAGGGTTTCTCAGGCTGGCAAATCACCAGGATGGAGCCTACAGGTTGCACAGATTAGCGCCCTATATGGAACGGCAATGCAAAGTACCGGGGAGCCAAAGGTTTAGTTTTCCTCTCTTATTTTAAATCTTTAGGTTAATGCTATTTGGAGGTCTGGCCAGTTGTCATTTTAGGGCAGCATTTTCTGGGTGGTGGGATAATACCGCCGCGTTACTTGGTCCGTAATGGGAATGTTTTTCTAACGGCTTCCAGAGACTCCAGAGATCACGGATCGTTAAAGGAAAGACTTGTTCCATATTTTTTAAAATACATCTTCAAATTAAGAGGCTTAAGAAATACTAACAATTGACATATGCCTTTGTGGTACCAGCTATTCCTCCAGACCTTTAAGCGTATTCCTCATCTCTCCTTCCCTCTTGTACTGAGATGAAAAAAAAAAAAAAAAAAAAAAAAAAAAAGCAAATCCCACATTAGTCGTCAGCGTATCAGATTGGAGCCTGCCCTGGGTTCTAAGAATATATCTTTATAATTTAAGGCTTGCAAGGATCATGCACCAATTAACACCGTGGAGCAAGCTTTTGATACAAATCATCATTAAATAAACACGCCGAAGCTTTTCAGAACCAGGAGCTACAAATGATAACAAAAGAAGTCAGCAGATCCAGAGTGAAAGTGCAAAAAACCTCCTCCAAAACACACTCTTGAAACATTACACAAAAAGCAGCGGCTCCCAAAGCTGCCACAAGCAAAAAAAAAAAAAAAAAAAAAAAAAAAAGAGAGAAGGGGGGAAAGTTTAAAATCTGCCATTCTAATTTTTAATCGTCTGAAAACATTTAACGGTGTATATTTTACGCCTGCGAGAGATAAGCGCTGCAATCCAGGACAGGAAGAGTAACAGGACACTCTCCTAGTCCTGAAAGTCAACAAAAAATAATTTGGAAGTATTTTTAACTTATTTTATCTGAAGCCTTGACAGTTAATTTGGTGTGAAAAACTGCAACAGTAGAAAACAGATGTTAAGGGGCAAGCATATAGTTAAGGTCAAAACAAACATAAAACACAGCTTCCATTTCTAAAGGAGGGATAAAAAAAAAAAAAAAAAGCTTTGTCCAGCAACAGGTTTTATGCTAAACCTGCTTTTTTATTGTTCTGCTTGTGATATCTGTAGACTACACAATGCAATACTGTCTGCCATAGTGCAATACCTCTCAGCACCAGTAATTTAAGACTTTCTTCTCTGTAATACACTAAACCATCATAACCTGTCTCTTCCTATTTAGTTTAACCTACAACCACCACATACTGATTTGGCTGTGTGTGGCTTTCTCTATTGCCATTTATTACTCCGCTCGACTCCTGAAATTCTGTTTGCAATTTAAGGCCACAAATTAGAAGCGTAAGTCATCTGTTTCCTATAATCCCCCTGTCAGGGCTGGAATCACATTTGGAGCTCAGCACCAAGCGCGGTCCTGGGCCGGCGCTGCCGCCCGGATTGGCCACGCGGGCTAAAAGCTGCGCTGGGAATAAAGAACAGGCAGCCCGGCACAGGGCTGGAGGCGGCGCGGAGAGGGGAGAGGGAGAAGCCAGCCGGCTGCGCCGGAGAAATAAATGCTATTTTACAACCGTAACCTTTGGAAACATTCTACCCGAGTGACGGGGGATTGCTATGGGGGCTTTTATACAGATATATTTTTATTTATATCTATTTTTTTTTTAAGCCATCTTAGAGGGATGGTTATAACTTACTTATTCAATACGGAGCTCTGACGAGTTCTGCCACCTTTGTCATGCAGCACATTTTCTCAGTGCTGTCTCTTGCTGTCCTAATTAACTATTTTCCCCCCGCATGGCAGGCACTATATGGAGCTAAAATGGAGATTTTTAACGCACTGACTCCATTTTTCTCTTTTTTTCTGTAATTATTCTAATGAATCCCTGCATTCATTACTTTGATGCCAGTGGAAAATGATTTTAAGTATGTAGATGAGAAATCTTAAAAGCAGATCCTTTTTTTCTTTTCCCTGACAACAAAACCTCAGTTAAAATAAAACCCCAATTCTTTCATGCAAACATTTGGGTTACATCCGCAATTTGAATATTATTTTCTTTCCTTTAAGGCATTTTCATAGTAGCTCCTGACCACCACTGGTAGGAGGAAAAATCACTTGGTATTGCTTACTTTAGATTATTTTAAACTTTCTCTTTATTGCCCTGCGAGTAAAGCAGCATATCCTGTTTCAATCTGAAAAGAGCAAGATAAAGCATCTGTAAAGATCCCAATGCAGAACGGCGTTCGGTGGGGAAAATATCCCTAGCTCATAGCCCAATGGGCGAACGATGCTGCTTCGAGGGGTGGGGGAATAAAGAAATAAAAAAGAAAACTAGATTCCATCAATAAAAATTCCTCCAACTGACTCATATTTACTAATAAATATACTTTTACATGGGCTTTGAACTTCTAACAAGCAAATCAACTTGTTTTAAGCAGCATACTCTGGTCGCATAGACAGCCAAATGCTGAATTTTGCAGTGTGATCCAGGCTGAGTTGCAGCAAATATTTTTTTTTTTTCCCTTGGATTTAAGCAAAACAATAAAAACGTTATAATTTTTGTTTAAGTTAGCGGAGTCCTAAAAAAGAACATTCCACTGCTCTTTGTGCTTCTGTAACTTAAAAATTGGCTGTGCTTTTAAGTGAAATTTGGCAGGCTGTTAGTCTACAATGTGACTAGGATATTTGGACATAACAAAATTGGCCAAGATATGATATTTTAAATGGAACTACTGATAATGCAATTTCCTAAGATTTTTTTTTTTTTTTTTTACTATGCATTTGGTATTACAGTTTTCTACACACAAATAAATACGTATTATGAGTCCATAATATACAAACGCAAACTATTGTCAAGATGCATTTACAGCATGTACGGTGATGATCCCTGAGCAAAAAGGCTCTCTCATAATAATGAATGCCCATTATTATAAATAAGCACACAGAGTAGAAATAACTCATGACACACAAAAGCACACGCAAACCACTTGGTTTGTTCCAGAGCTCAGACACCAGCGCTACTATTGCTGAGCTCTGCGTTGGAAGAGCAACTGGAGTCCTGCCATGGAAATGAGCAGCATGCTAAGGAGCAGATGTTCCTCTTTGGAGGGGTGGGGAGGGGAAGTCTTGCACCAAAATGTTGGTGGCCCCTTTGGGGTTTACAAGACAACCCAACTGCTGAGATGCTGTCCTGGACCTCTGATGGACCTGTCTACTAAAAATCTGGAAGCGGTAGGAGGTGCGCCTACACCAGCATTTAAGAAACATTTTGACAGTCATGTTTAACTACCGGTTTAAACCTACATCAAGGGCCAGGAGGCTTCTTCCCCTTCATCGAAACGTCACAAGCTTCCAAGTTCCCAGAATAATGTGCACGTCAAAAAATACACTGACCATCTTGCTCTGTCAAAAGAGGGTTTGCGTGTGCCAGGTTCCACACAGACAGACACATGGTATGAAGTCAAATTGGCCATTGCTTTTATTAATTACCAATTGAACCAAACTGAGCAACTTAACCCCAGGCCTGGAAGCTGTGCCAGCTCCACTGTGAGCTACGCCACCGCACAACCTCCCCCAAAACTGATCAGAGCACAACTCGTCTGCCTTGCATCTCGCTCCACCAACACGCGCGGCACAGCCCCAAACACTGCAGTGCAGCCCCGCAAACAAGAAAAAGCTTTTCTGCTCTACCGTGTTCACTCTCGCTCTACAAAAATTAAAGAAAAATTGTGTTCATTTTGCTCGTCCCAGGGTTATGAATTAAAAGATGATTTGCTATATGAACAACACAACCATATTTGACAGAGTAGCTCAAACTGCATCCCAAAACGCATTATGCATTCAAATACATGGCAGCAATCTATGCAAGTTAGAGACAAGAGTGGTGTAAAACCACTGTACAGTGAATAAATGCAAATATCCCAAAGGCCTCCTGGGAAGCCAGCAGCAGAGGCAGGTGCAGGGACCGCCTGGTTTCAGGGCTCCAGCTCTCCAGCTTCATGGCACAGCATCGAGAGGGTGTGAAGGGCTCTGGCGAGGAAACTGGAATCATACGCAAAGCAGAGCACCTTGAAAAGATATGGGAAATGCCCTTGGATATTGAAAAACAGGGAGCTGAACAACTACAGCGTGATAGCCCGGGAAGAAAAGATGACATAGAAATGGCTGAAGCAATGTAGGAAGTAGGAGAAAACAAAAAGGAACCAGACCCATGGCCGAAGCCCTAAATTCAATTTCCATCATCTTAGTCTGATGCTCAGCTTACACTCCCTAAAAACCAAATCAGACAAACCTGTAGTCCTTAACGCGAATTCAAGCACCCCTTAGGGACCGCTATTTGGAATAAACCAGAGGGAGCACACGAGCAGTTTTAAATTAAGAACGCAATTTTGAACTAAAAAAAAATGTGGTTTTGACTTCGGAGTGTAGTTTTGAAGCGGAGCCTAAGATCACCTGCAGACAGAAGTGCTTTTGTCCTGTTCCTCGGAGTGCGGCGAGAGATGGGCAGTGAGGAGCGCTGGCTGCGGCGAGGCGGCGATCCTTTCGTTCTTCTGCGCTTCCCAGTTCCTGCAGGAAACATCCCAAATCCACACAATGTTCCCGAGCGCTACATTTTGCCTATGGATCTCCAAGTGATTTGACAGATGTGTAAATTCACACTGAGCCAAAAACCGCCCCGGGATAATACAGCTGTGCATGCTAAAGAGTGCAAGTTATTCCAGAATTAACTTGTGGACACAAAAAAATGTCATTTTAACCCACCTTTTGCTTCCAGGTGTTCAGTCGCCTGAGGTCATTTGGGGCTGATTTCACGCCCTTGTGGTCAAAGTGACCCCTTTTTTGCCCATTAAAAACTCGAAAGCCAAGAGGATGATTTCCTCCTTTTTTTTTTTTTCCTCTTTTTTTTTTTTTTTTGCTAATAGAGTGAGTGTTTAACAGGCGATGCGAGGATGAGCAGATTTTCTTAAATGCCAAATGTTGATGGATACACAGTGCAGATACACTAGTATCATAGGCTGTAAATGTCACTTAGCCTCAAGAATTCCTCTGTCCAACACTGTTATAACAAGGTGCTTTTAAAATTGGAACAGGATTTACACCAGAGAGGTGTGAATCAAGGATACATTTTTTTTTTTTTTTACCCAGTGATAGCTCATCAGCTTGTTACAGAAACCTGGCATGGTTCAGGCGAAGCTAGATAGTTACTCAAACCCACAGTGATTTACAGGGGTTGCTTTTAATGCTTTCAGAAGGAGCTATTACTGGATGTCCCAAAAGTAGCTTTGAGCATAATAGTCTAGTTTGTGATACATCGCCCAAAGTAGCCAAACAATCCGGAACATATTAATTACAGACAGAAAACAGATTGTTCCTAAAAATACAGTCTTACTCTGTCTTTTCATGGAAAAGCGGTTTCCGAGTAGGTGAAGCACACAATAATTTGTTCTCCAACCCAACTGAAATGTACCATTAACAGGGGCGCAGTCAGCAGCAGTCACTCCTTTACACCACCATTCACTGGACAAAGTTATTAACCTCACATTAATCACTGGATAGAGTCATAACGGAGTCATATAATAGCTGAGAGATTACAAAGTTGGAGACCTGAATGCAGAAAAAAAAAAAAAAAAAGGTTGGTAAGAAAAATAAGTGCTGTTTTCAATGACTTCTCAGAGGCTATCACTTCAAATCAAAAACTTTGTTTTTCCAGACAGCCTACATCAGCGTATCAAAAGATATTCAGAAAAGCAGGGTCATTTTCAGGCGTCTGGAATAGGGGGAGGGGAAAGCAAGAGAAGAGTAAATACATCCCAGTGGTAAAAGCATCAGCTGAGAAATCGCCAGCCCCCTCCTTGCTGCACTACTTTTTCCCCATCTGCCAATTGTGTGGGGAGGGAAGGGAGATGGACTGATAATACTGCCTTGCCCCTGAGGATGTAATTGAGGCTCTGATTCATTAATGCTTGTAAATCACTGTTAAATATCCAAGTGACCAAGCAGTTATTGCATAGGACTAGGGGGTTCACAGCATAATTTTTCTTTCCCTCTGGTTCCTCTGAAGGTACTTATTAAAGATCTCTGAATTTGCAAGTCCCCGGGCTTGTGGAGCCAAGAACGAGGTAGTGAGAAACTACTCTTCAGAGTGCTCATCCTTTACTGACGGGAGATATCTCAGCCATCCCCATCTCCAGTGAGTTAACGGTGCCAGAAACAGCTCAAAGATGGGTCCTCCTTGACGGGCGAGATGCTTACAGTGACTATGCACAGCGCAGGCCCCCAGGATGCCTGGCTAGCAAAGCTTCAGGGATTCCCACCGAAACCTAAACATGCTCAAGATGGATGTGTCCTAAGGATGCAGAGCTTCCCTTTCTCTTTACTGTATACTGAGCATTCCTGTTTCTAATCCTTTTCCACACCGATGCTAACCTGGAGACAATGCACCCCAACTTGCTGCTGACTTTCCAGAGTCAACTGAAAGACAGGCTGAAACAGCACCGCAAAGAGGACTGCAACCCTCCTCATTCATTTTGATATGGGAAGATTGATGCCAAAGGGCCAACCATGTAGGGCTTTGTATGGCAGCTCTCCACGCCAAGCCATCTCATGAATGCTCCCAGGGAACTGGGTGGTGCGTGCCACGTCATGGCATTTCGCCAGCGTGGTGGTATGTGCCTTAAAGCAGCACTGAACATGCAAGAACACACGGAAAAAAACCCATAAAAAATAGGATGCTTGCTACTGTCTTAAACACAAGGTTAAAAGTTGCCTTTGCATTGCTCTAACCAACAAAGCACAACATTGTTCATGATGCTTTCTGGGCTTGTTCCCACAAAACTTGATGCAGGAGCAGTGAAGGTACTTCCATTCAGTAAGATAATAATTGTTTCTGAATGACTTAAAGTGATGCTCAGATTACAGCATGAAAACTAAATTCCAGAAGGAAAGCCACAGATGGGAGCAAAAATCCCTACAGATTATCCTCAAATATTCTCAAGGATATCTCTTGGGACCCTCAGCATAAACAAATCAAAAGTCCACTGCGGCTATTCAGTAATGAATTTAAAAGACAGACTATTCTCTGGTCATATTTTCATGAGTAACTCTCCCTATTGATCACGTCTGTATTTAATGCACAAGAATTGTTTCACTGAGATTTTGAGTCTACAAAATACTTTGCATTTAAGCATGAATTCGTCTTTCAAACTGCACCGTGGGCAAGTGCTTTGTTGGAGGACTGGGAGTGAATCTTACCATTATACATTGAGGCTCCCTCATGATTTAGGGCTATTTCTCTATAACCCCAGCTACCTAACCCTGGCAGCCTTTGCTCCCCACATCGACGGCAGAGCAGGTCTCTGTTCTCTCTCACCTCTGCCTTCTCTTACTGCCTGTTTATCTCCTAAACGGTTTAAATCCTTACGTCTGTCCACATGGCCTTCCTGATCCCCCTCGGGCATCTGTTAGCGAACCAATCCAAAATTCCCCTCGCCTTGTTTGCCTTTGCCCGGTTTCTGTACCCTGCGTCAGGGTGAGCAAATTTTAACGAAGGAGATGTCATCTCGAAGCGATTAACATCTTTTGGGGTTACCCAAGAGCAGCTCTCATCCTTGCAACACCCTGCTGCACTTCACCCATGGGGTGGCTGTTGTCCCCTAAGCACTTCACAGGTCTCGCTCCTTTGCTGCGTTCAGCCAAACTTCTCAACCCTTGTCAGGGTCAAATTCTGTCAGCTTTGGGATTTCCATCATTATTCTCTCCAGTGCCAACTCTTTTCAAAGGAAACAAGCATATCGTACAAAGGAGAGAATAAAGAAAAACACCCGGCTTTTGATTTTATTGATATATATGAATGTAAACAACTTCAAGGACCGCTGGCTTAGTGAAAATGTTATTTGTCTGCTCTTTTTTATACCTATAATTTCAGATTTTGTGAACATTCTGAATCTGTTTCTATCTTCAGGAGTACAAAACTAAAAAGTATAATGCTAGGTGACCTGTAAAATTTTCTACAGATGGAGAAAAATGTGATAATGGACCTCACAGCCTCGGATAACTGACTCGGGTTTCTTAAATTAGACAAAGCTTAGTGTTAACGATAATTCTTATTGCTTAATTCAAAAAATAAAGTATGTTTCGCCCATGATATGTAATCCATAATAAATGTTTAAACAATCTATGCGATTGCCAAGGTCCAGGAAAGCCTCTCAAACAAGTTTCATCTCCAGGCACCTCCTCAAGATGGAACAAGGTCTTCTGTCAATGATTAACACCAGCCCTCGTTTCATTGCACTCATCTTCTGGCGAGCCCTGTGCTTCGATTGCTCCGGTGGCAGAGGGAAGCCAACCCGTAGGAAATGGGTCTGTTGTAGTTTACAATGTCTTTTAGCATGGTAACAGTAAAACCAAGAACAGCTTTTTAAACCAGAGTCACATTTACATATGTATTGATTCCTTTCCCTTTTGTAGTGGTGGTTAATGCAATCTGATGAGCTGCGTACCGAATATTTGAACACTATGAAAATCTGCTTTTTAGGAGATGTATGCGATAACTTGGATGCCACTAATGTAATTTTAAACTTTTACAGCATGCCAAAACATCTGACAAATTTGGTACCTTATTTCAAGAGGATTTGGCGTTTTTCTGTGCTGGTTTTTTCAAACATACATAGCAGATTCACTTACTACTGAAGAGCAACAACCTCTAGCTCAGCATGTATTAACTCTTTCACGGCACGGGACAACGCGCTATTGCTTTGCACTGGAAGTGAAAAATATTGTATCCAATTAAAATCTCATGGCAAATGAATGCAGGCAAAATTTAATTACCCAAATTGGAATTTGTCTAGGACATAAAGGCTAACACCCATACAGTTTTCTAAAAAGGCATAGTCCCTATAAAGGCTATATTTAATATTTTATACATGACCTAAGGTTAAATCTGAAAGATCTGCTATAGATCAATTATAAACCACTGACGTATCCTTGAAAAGGAAGAAAACAAGTAGTTTTCTAGTAGCACTGAAGAATGTTACAAAACATCAAAGACCTTGCCCTTTTCCTGATAATACAGAAACCAGGCACTGATGGGAAAAAGCTCTCATGATCACCAAGCAATGAAACAGTAATGAGCACAGCAGTCGTGTTCTCTGCTATGTCATTACAATACATGGTATTGTGGTACGTTTGCCAAGAGAGAAAGGGGAAAAAGGCTGACATGTCTACCCAACATCATTTTGGGTAGGAAAAAAAATTAATGTAAGACTATTTTATTTATTCTGGAAAATCATAATCTTCCAAAAACTGCATTCTTGATCTAAACATTCGTGGGTCTGGTTGTTAGCTGAGCCACGTCACCAGAGGTTGACTGTTGCTTAATTGTTAAAGTCACAACAAACTACCCCAAGAGGAGACAGTCCAATATACCTTTGCTCATATAATTCCATGACGGGAACTTATTTTCTCTTCAAGAAAGGACTATGAAGCAGATGTTGTTACCTAGTCCAGCTCACCTTGAATTGAACATTATTTTCCAGAGGTCCACTGAATTCAGTGTGGAAGAAACCATGGCACTCGCAGAGCTCACATGAAAGAGTTAATGCACTGGCAGCCACTAGACACAAACACGAATCCTTGCAAGTCCTGCTGTAATGCGGCTCCCCTGATTGCCTCAAAAAGACAAATTTCTGTTACAACGCGGAAACATTATAAACTAAATTCACCAGAGTCCCGTTGTGCCTTAGCTAGAGAATATGATTCCTGTATTAAGTGCTTTTAATTTCAGTGCTTGGGAGCTGGTTTAAAACTGTCTGCTAATTTGCGGCGCTGTAACAGTCGCGCTCTCGCTGTTGCAATCAGAGGCAGAACTTCTTTAATGCGCCTCTTCTCGTGCCATTTTGCTCAGGGATAAGCCTAGGCAGCTGTCCACCTGTCCTGGCAAATAAATCAGCTCTGTGAAGCCTCCGACAGATGATTTGTCAAGCCTTGATATACTCCTGATAGGAGGGAAATCCTCCGGTGACTGGTGATGCTCAACCTGGTTTTACTTCCAAGCTCTCCCAGTCAGGAGAGCCTGTCTCTCCCTGTCTCCCAGGGTCACCATCATCCTTCTTGATTGCACCAACATGCTCTTGGGATGCTGACCCTCAGGAACCCAAAACTTCAAACCCATGAACCAGCTCTTGCAAAATGTGTTTCATGGCACCACGTACCTGTCTTGCAGGCTCAGGCAGGACCACGCGCTCAGCACCGTCCCTGCCATTGCTCATCGCAGCTGCTCCCTGCAGCTGGAAGCATTGCAGAGCGGAACGAACAGGTCCACCTTTCTCACCGACAGCTTGCAAAAACAGCAGACGGTTGTCCTAGGTCTTGACCACAATGAAATACTTGAAAAACATCCAAGTGACCAAATATTGAAAAACTTCCTGTGGGGAACATCAAAGAAATTTCAAGCGGATGTGGTCCCCTGCTCCTCTACATCCCATCAACTAACAAAATGTCACAACGTTGTTGAAGGTTACATGATGTAATCTGGCACAAGGTGGTAAATATTGAAGGCTTGGGGGAAAAAAATCTTTAAGTTCAGTACTCAGTAGTAGATATTTCACCAGAATTTATTATGGCAGGTGGAAGTAGGGTAGATGACAATGACCTGCAAACCATAAACTTGTAGGTATACTTTTTTCCTGTGGAAGTGAATTATTTTCAGGTAGTTTAACATATCTCTGATTGTAATTACTACGCAGACCAAGATCACCCTGAACATTTGACCCGAGTAGCTCCATTTCTTTGTTTAAGAACAGATTTACTTGAGGCTGGTGCAATATGTGAAAGGAGCTCGGCTCCACTGCTGGGAACAAAAATGGAATGTTAATTAATTTTGCGGGAAAAAAAAATTACTATTGTATCAAAATTTTAAAGTGGGGCATTTTTCTGTGTCAGGAAATGCTTTTTTTAAAAAAAAATGCATCTTTAAAATAAGAACAGGAGAAAGAAAGAAAAAGAAATCGTTCTTCTTCAAATTGAAACCAGCATAAAATATTACCCCAAAAGACCTGGGCTGATTTCTTTATAAATGAGCACAACGTTAGAACCATGGCAAAGGCAAATTGGCCTACAAGAAAACTGACAGCTTTATAGCCCCTGCCTCTGATTGAAATGTTGGGAAATCTCTTGGCAATTCTCCCAGACATCCAGGTAGAACAGTGAGTTCACTGATTATGTTAACTAAAACAATCTGCCTTTGCACAAATGCACCTCGAGCCCAGCCAAGTGTGAAGGCTTATCAACGTGCCAGACCAAGAAAAAGACCTATTTACCTGCCGAGAGCAGCTAAACGACGGGGCTCTGCAAAACAACCCAGAGACATCAGTGGGTAGGGCTGGTTTTATTATTCTTTTTTTATTTTTTTTTAATATATAGCCTAAATGAAGGCAATGAGCCCTCAGCGGGACTGTGTGGGTGTTAAACAAGAGCACAATTCCAACCCATGTGTTTAAACGCCAGTAGTAATCGTTAATAACAAGAAACACCATCCTAAGGAGCATGGTATTAAAACACATACGGACAGGAAGAATAAACTTATTTCTGGGAGAAGGAGGCTCAACGTAGCCCTCATTCGTTATCTTTTCGGCTGGCCGCGGTGCAGAGGAAGCTCCGCCAGGACATGGGCATCCCGTTCGCGGGGTGAAGAAGGGGATTGTTTATGTTTGCTAGGGGGGGAAAAAATGAGAGCCATAATAAACCTAAACAATAAAGATTACAAAAAGAAACAACGCTGTTAAGTGGCAATCTTTTGAGGTGAATGCATAGCTGAATGTTATTTTAAACAGCACATAACCCAGGGAATTATGATGTTGTTTACACAGGCCTGTCTCTTGGAATCTGTATATGTTTAGAGTTCAGTTTGTTATATGTCTTGGTTAAGCTCTCCAATATGTCTGTCTTCTGAAAAAGAACCCTATGCTGCGCTAAAAGTTAGCTCCAGCAAGTTAAAAATACAGAGAAAAAGTACCTTAAGTAATGTCCCTTTCCCCAGAGATGCCCTTGGTAGCAGTCGGTAATGCAATCAGATATCTAGGGTTATTTCGACTGCCTGCCAAAACATCACTCATGTCTATTAAAGCATCCTGAAAAACACCATTACATCAATTCCAGCAACGGCATAATTATTCTTCTTTCTGGAATGTCTTCTGATGTGAGTCACCCTGTCGGCGTGGGATTTCGCTGGAAAGCGGCTGTAGGAATGTCCCACAAGCTGTGGGGTGGGGTGGGGGCAGGCAGCGAGATGCTCTCACCCCGCCACTCGGAGGATGCCGGGACGGTGGCTGAATGTACCACACGGTGACACCCCACCAGCGGCTTGGACACGACCCCCTTTCCCAAAGATGTGGAGCCCCAACATGCTTCCTCTGCATTTATATACTGAATTTTGAAAAAGCACATTTTTGCAATGGCAAACCAAAGCAAAGCACCAAAAAGTATATCTTTGGTGAATAACTTGAGGTTCTCCTTAAAAACGCAGGCAGTGAGTTTCTAGGAAGGACAAGGCATAGTTACAGTAGTTTATGCATTAATGAGCACGTCTGCGCACTGCAAGCCCTTCAGTTACCCTAGGACCTTCACTTAGGCAATGCAAACCTCATCACCCTAGTCCACCATGATATGACTGCCACTGGGATTGTAGTTTGCGCATCTTTAGGAACGGAAGGGTTGTTATGGTCCTCTATTTCGAGAGTTAACAAAATTATAGAGAAAAATCTGTGTGAGAAATGCTGGGTTTGATTACACTAGTGTAAATCCCAATTTCTTTGATGTCAATGGCTCATCTAGCTCAACACTCACACAACAGCAGAGACTTTGGCCCTCTGCCTCCACCTTTAATCTTTCTAACAGAAAAGTTTAACTTGATGAAATTCTGCTTCATTGCAGGAATAACACTGGCTAGGATAATGCAGTATTAATGGTGCATTTTAGGAGAATAAGAACATTTGACATTATCACTAAACAGGAAACTAGATCAAAAGTCATCCTTAAAAGAGCTACATGTAGACAAAATTTTTACCTGGAATGCAGAAATGGACAAGTGCCATTGCTAAAAAAAAATAAATTTGTTGTTTTATATGAACAACCAAACCATTCCTATCCAGCTCCATGAAGCTGTGGCAATGCTAGCAGACTTGTGATGAAGACCTGGCCTCATTGAAATCAGTCAGATTCCCAGAAACTTCAAAATTTGTGTCTTTCAAGCTATGTTCTGCTTGCTAAACTTTGCAGAGTCCACACCGATGATAAAATTTTACTTAGCTATCAGATAGATCCTAATGTCACCATCAAAATGACAGTATGGGAAAGGCTCTTGAAACAGACCCTTTGAGAATCCTTACATGAGGAGAAAATGATAACTGAAATGCTGAATAGTCATTTGCATCATTCTCCTAGACCTGAGGACAAATGTGACATTCCTCTTCATCTTCCTCATTCATTGTGGGGTTGCCTGTTTGATGCTGGTCATTAGAAAAAAGCTCCACTAAAATTTCACTCCTACCTTCAAGTAACATTTGTTAACAAATTGAGAAGAGAATCCTGGGGTGAAAAAAATGTATTTTCACTGCAAGATTAATATTAACAAGATACCTTCATTAGCAAACTAGTTAAGCACGTGAGGACACTGTGCCATTTCACAGGGAGTAAAAAAATGTGATCTGGAAGCCGCCTGTGCTCCACCAGAGAAGATGCTATCAAGAGGTTATATTTTGGGGGTCTTAGCATATGGACAGTGCCATCATCCTGAATCTCTATGCTGCCCTGAAAGCTGTGTCTCAGAGCACCACGAAGACCTACGTTAGAGGATTTGTAGCAGGCAGTTTGCATGGATGGTGATGGGAACAATACATTTTCCACTGGAAGCCTGAAGTCACTCCTTCTGCACCCTCCCGTATTCGTTGTATTTTGCCAGGGTCAGAGCCATGAGGCCAAACCCTTAGCCCTGTCCCACCCAACAGGGAACAAACTCTCCCCGTGAAAGAGGTGGTTGAACAAAACCTCATCCTCCCAAATTTCTTTCATCGTTTCCCTGCAAGGAGAAAGGTCATGAACAGGCCATCAGCAGGTCCAGGCTTGGCCTGTTTGTTACAATAAAGCCGTAAGAAATGTGAACGTGATTCGATCCATTTTATCAATGAAAAAAATGTAGGCAGAGAAGCATGAAAAATTTTCATACTTTTCAGCAGGGTATTTTCATGCATTTGGCATTTATCACAATTTAATTTATTTTATGTTTTCTCGATTGCTTATTGTAAAATGGGATAGATACTTTGAACAAAGCTAGGGCAGGAGATGAGTCGATATCCAGCAGCAACAAATATTTAGAGGCAACAGATTTGTAATAATTAGGCGGAGACAAGGGATGATGAATTGGTAAATCTGAAAGTCTTTACAAACTCTGAAAATCTCAGATGATCGTTTAATCCATCAACTATCTTCTTAAGAAATACAATCATGGAAACTCCTGCCAAAAAAATCCTTACTGTAATCCTACCTTTATCTCATCCACAAATATACATTTTCTATATAAAGACACGATCCCTCTTAAAAGGTCAGCATTTACAGTTGGCTACCAAACACACCAATATGCCTACCCAACCATCCAAGCTCTTCACCGTATCTAATTTTTAATCTACAGACACTTCTATGGCAAACAGGGGAAAATATCCCATCTCTACGTGGCAGACATATGTTTCTTCATGTACCAACTTCCACTTCTGTTTCTCACAGGTTACACACAGCTTAGATCCCCTTTTAGCTGAACGTATACTGAACTTATTAAAGATGAAGTGAACAGGCATTTCCTCATAGTACTACCTCACACACGGGACAGCTTAATGGCTTTGCAATTAATATATGCATAAGTACAACCTGCATTAGTGGTGGTAAAAGGCAAGTTGGCTACTCGATTACACATAATTAAACAATGCCAAGGTTCGTGTGTTTGATGCAAGCATGCGATATACCTGTTCAAAGGCGGTATGGGCTATGAGCCCATACATGGTTTCTTCCAAACACATGGCTAAGCTCGGCCTGAAATTCTCTTTTTTTTCAACCTATGGAAAGCACCTGGTCTCACCTCTCCTGGTGACGAGCAGCGATTTTAAAGTTATGCTGCACCAAAGCACGCTAGCAACAACAGAAAGCTGTCTGAAAATAAAGCCAACAAAAAAACAAACCAAAAAAATAAGAGGGCATCTTATCTGAACACGTTACACAGAAACTGCTGCGTGATGGAAATGGGGCCCCAGAAGGGGAAACCTGAGGAACTATTGCTTTATAGGAATCAAGGATAGATATCCTTACATGAGCAGGATGACTGTAGGTTAAAAAAATCCTGAGGAGGGTTGGGGAACTAGAGTAGGGTTTTTTAAGCAGAGCCTTCATATAAATTCTAACTCTGCAGTTAAATGGAAATGTTTAAGCCTGTAAAACTAGAAGGAGATGAGGAAAGGGGGGAACCCATATATATGAAACGAGCAGCTACGAGCCATTTTACACAGTTCAGTAGGCAGGCTAACATGAACTTAATAGTGACAATTGTTTTAAATTGATTCAAATAACAAATACACATTTCAGAGATTATGAAGTTTTGCACTGCATTTTTCTTTTTATCTTTCAAAGAAAACAATGCTAATAGTTTCCTTTTTCCTACGCTCAATGACTATTTACTACTTTCTTGATGTGGACTTTCAAAATACAAAGAAGGTTTGGCAAGTTTTCAAAGTCTTTCTTCAAAGTCAGCTCTTAAGTACTTTTTATAAAAACATGAAGAATACTTCTTACTACGGAGAATTGATAATGTACTGCTTTAGTTATTTGTATATGAAATACTGTCAGATAAATGCACATGGATTCATTTGTTTGGACCTTCTCTGTTAACCTTCTGTATGAAATTGATTTCGATTGATCGCAAGAGTCAGGAACATAACAATTGCTTTCAACCAAAAGCAGCTCCAGACATTATAGACCCAAGTTTCAAAGAAAAAAAAGTTACTGTACTTGCAAGTTCAGAGTCAAACTTGGCAGTTCTTCCAAACAGAGTGGTCAGAAGAAGAAAAATAAAAACAAACATCCTTCCAAGTTGTGTTTTTTTTTTTTCTTCAATTGCCATAGAAAATAATGGTACAAGTATGTCACAACCCTTTCAGAGTTATTCATGAAGACATAAGCAAAGCGTCTTAAATATTTTGTTGCCAGATAGCTAACATTTGTATAGCATTTTGAGAATTTAAGGAACTTTAGAAAGTTGTCAGCTCTTTTCTGCTGCACAGAGCTAAACTTAAAAACGGATGGGAATCAAAGCAGCCTCCTCCATGTGACAAGCCTAAGTGGTCAGACCATTTGTAGCCGATCACATAGATCTGTTTATTTCAGTGGTGAACTGAACCGAGGGCCAAATTTGGAGGTGATTTGTAAGGTGGTGCAAATTAAATTGTCTAAGTAGGTGTAAGCAGATGTGAGTGAGTGCGAGAGCCTGGGCTGGTGGTGCTTGCATGCCAAGGGGCCTGAAAAAGGTACCAACCAAGCCAGGAGGGAGAAGAGCAGTCTTTAAGGCTATGGGCACATCTCCTTTCAGATCTAACTGCGCTAGCTGAAATGGTAGCACCCATCCTCCGTACCCCTTGCAAGGCCAGCAGAAGACAGTGAGGTGGACATCCCCAAACCCAGCTCAGAAATACCCGGCTGGGTTAGTTCAAACGCTCTCCGTCAGCAGAGTAGCAGAGCTCAGGTTGCTTTGGTGGAAGTGGATAATGAGCATCTACCCCACCTCTTCCCCCCACCAAGAGCCCCGTGGGCAGAGGTGACAGGCAGGACCATTTTCAGCTGGCGCAGTAGGTTTCCAAAGGAGTGCATCTATGCCTGTACCCAAGTTGTGGGTCTTCCTCTGATTATCTCCAGAAATTACATTGTGGCCTTCGTTTCTCTCCCTATCCCTAATGCCCCTGTTCCTCTCGTTTCCTGTCTCCGGTGCCGACACCTCTTTGTTCATCTCCCATCTTTTCTCTGTCTTGTCTATTTAGACTGTAAATTGTTTGATAAAGGGACCATGACTTAATAGGTGTTTGCACTACATCTGGCACCGTTTGGTCTTAATCTCAGCCGGGACATGAAGTCTCTACTATTAAGTGAATAATTAATAATGACTAGGTCCTAAAGCAGCAATGTGAAACTCCACTAACCTTACCCACTGATCCTATCACTCTTCTGTTCTTCTAATGCCTGCTGGCTTCAGTAGGGATTACTCCCAAGCCACGTCGAGCCAGGGGCAGCAGGCACTGCTGGTTGGTAGCCCACTCGATACTTTCTCTCCTTCTTGCAAAAAGGGAAGTTAAACTGGGAATTATGCTCAATGCGAGCGCAAGGTCTTACGAAAACTTAGAAAGTATTCTTGTGACAGGGCTGTGCTATGCATAACATAAACAGCTGTATGTAAGGGAGATCACTGCTCTGTTTCAGGAAGTAATAGCTAAAGAAGCATTTTTTTCTGACAATTAATGGACATAAAAGCCTATGTATTATCTAAAGAGGAGAAGATTAAAGGAGGGAAGTAGCTTACACTATTGGATTGGCTGCACCAAAACAAATAACCTCACAACTTCATTTTGCACAGAGCCTTCCATAAAGTCGGGATAATAAAATGCTTTACAGCGAGCAAAGAGGGAGGGAGGAAGCAGAAAGCAGAACAGATATGTTTTGAGCCGAGATTGGATACGAAGCAGTGAAGCCGTGCCAAGCAGCAGGAGCTGCAGAGGAGAAGCTCTCACCCCAGCGGCAGCAGGAGCCCAGGACAAGCCAGGCAGTGGGCTAGGCTTAGGCGAAAAAAAAAAAAAAAAAAAAAAGAAGAGGGGGGGGAATAAAAAGACAAGAAGCCAAATTTTTCTCCTGATTCCACCAACGCAACCCCACTGACATCAATGGGTGTAACTGAGAACAGAGCCAACCCAAGGCAGCCCGGCAGACGCGCAGGGAGAGTTTGAAAACAAACAGGACGCTCCGGATGGGTGAAGGGAGATGGATGGGGAGCTTGCCGGGGAGCTCCCGGCCACCCCACTCCATGGGACACCCCATCCCAGACCTGCACGGCAGCAGCTCGCCGCACCAAAAGGTTTTGCTCGGGCAGCCCCAGGACCTGCCCAAAGCCACGGCTGCTGGCAGGGGGCCAGGGCTGCGCAGGTTAGAGCTCCTGGTCCCCATAGACCAGTGTGTCAGCGCCCGGGAGGCCGCGGGCGGATGCTGGACAGAGGGCTGGTCCCTAAAGCTTCACTGATTTTGCAGGAAAAGGCACATTTCTAACGGGCTGATCAGCCCGCTTCTTACTGCAGGGAAAAATAAAAAAAAAACCCCAAATCTTAGGGAGCCCACTGCAAGAGGAGATGTTTATCTGCCAAGTGACAGGACCCCCGTGATTATTTCTGGATCCTGTTGTAGCACGTAAAAAGACCAGATTCAATAAAAAAATTATTTCCAGCTTCCCCAGCACAGAGATCCATGCAAGACTTAAAATAAAACTCGATTTCTCCAGGCTTGCGCAGTCTTGTGCTGCGTTCGGTGGCGTGTGAAGCAGACGCGTTTTTAGAGAATCTCACCCTAGATTACTTTCAAAAGTAGTTTTTTCACAACATATTTGTTTGGAAGATTTTGCTGTCTCTTCCTCTTTCTCTATGTTCAGACAGCTTCGCTTAACGGGAAATAGATAAATAAATGCAGATCTTTTTGCAGTTACTCAACATTTAAAAATTGATCTACAAAAAAAACAAAAAATTTGGAGCTCGTGGGACACACACACACACATACTCCTTAGTTCTCTAATCCTTCCTAGGAAAAAAAAATGTCCAAATAGTCATTTTGAAAAGTTGCTGGGAGTACACAGACAGCTGTTCCTCATACATACTGCAAATGTTTCTTTTAAATTCCTACAGACGCAAGAGTTTGATACCAAGCCAGTACCTCTAGAAATGGAGAAAACTAAACACACCCCATACTGATGCTTTTACTGTCCCAACAAACTTTCTCCCACAACTAAAATGTTAAAACTTTTACCCCACATCCCACATTGTGAGATTAGTCCAATAACGAATGCTCTGTCCAAGGAAAATACATTTTGTCATTGCTTGAAAATGTTACCTTTCACAGAAGTATAGTATTTCTGACCAGCAGGGAACATATGTCAACATTATCTATTATTACACAATGTCAGGACCAGAAAGGGAAGGTGGGTGGTGGATGTTAATAACAACTTAAGCGATTTTCTAAAAGAGGCATTTGAGAAGTACAAAGCCAGAAGTTTTGAATGTTTTGTCTGATTGTAGCTGTGTCAGCAACCTGCCCCCACCACTAGCGCAGACCTAATTCTGCCTGTGACCCAGTGCCTAGTTCTCTTTTCAATTTGAGCCAACACATTGCTAAACTGGAAAGTTTGAAAAATACCTTAGAAAACTTCTCCACCAAAAGGAAAGAGAAAAAAAGAAAAGACAAACTTACGATCGGCCCTGGTGAAAGTGTTAAAGCTACAATCTTAAAGCAGAGATTTTTTTGTTTCGATTTGCTTTAACGCTATGTTAAACTGCTTTTTGTGCACTGCTACCCATAATTATATTTGTCTGCGCAGTGTCTTCAAATTAAACCTTTTTTTTCTTGATGGGGGAAAGGCACAGCCCCACGCAGCAGGCTATCACAGAAACCATCTTGCTGTTCTAGCCGGGAAATTGGGGGTCGCCCCGCATCCTGCCACAGATTTCTCGGGTGTCCCCGGTCACGTCACTTTGCCTCCCTGCACCTCAATTCCCGGGGTGCAGCCCCGCCCCCCTTCCCACCTCTCCCAGTTGGCGCGGGATGCGTGTGCCAGAGACGAGCCCGTGACACGACGGCAGCAAAGGGGCCTTCCAAATACCCGAGAGAAACAGAGAGCCAGCCGCGGGCTTTGCTTACTGCACGCATGCGAGGTTTCACCCCGGCGGGCAAACACGAGCTGCTCCAGCAGCCCGCTCGGGTCCCGGGAGTCACGCGGGGGTAGCTTCAGGATGCTGAAAGATGGACCCTTTGGGCCCCCTCCGCGGGAGAGGTACAGCACCCCTCTGCACCACCCAGGATTTGGGGTAATTGGGGTAGTTTTAAGGTGACCAAACATTTTTGGCACGGACATACCTATAAAACCTTCACTGTAGGAAAGTTTGGGAGACTCCCATTTCCCACCAGAAAGCCTGCAAACAGAAATGGAACTGGCAAGCGCTTGCGCGAAATAAATTACGGGGAGATGACCGGTGATGCTGTTATCCAGCCACATTTCCAGTAGTAATTCTGTTACTGGAAATGCTGAAATTAGTGTCTGCAGCATCTCTCTTCCGCAGTATGGTACTAAATCAGAGAACAGAGCTGGAGGAGAGAAGGTCTTTGGTGCTTCCCCTTGTGGGAAGCCAAGCTCCCGTCGCCCACCCGGGGATGGCTCCCTGCAGCCGGCCAGCTCCACGTGCTGGAAGGGGAAGAGGAAAACAGCATTTTCCTTAAAACAATTGCCACATGAGGCATGTTTGGTGCACATACTTCTTAAGCAGCATGTTTCCACGTAGCTGGTGGACGAACACATCAGTCCCAATCTCTCCGCTCCACGAAGAGCAGCCAGCCCCTCAGCAGCATTCTGGTATTTGGGTAGGGTTGCCATTAAACCCCGTTTCCTGCATAACCATGTCAAATAACAGGCCTCCCGTTCCGTTTTACTGTGTGGATTTGGGTAGTTAGAAAGAAAAATTACTTCCCCCACCACAAACACGGTAGTGTCAAAGTTGCTGGGCCCAAAATATTTCCATACCTTTTTTTGTTTTGTTTTCATATCTGTTTACAGAATCTATGTAATTTCTTTGCAGTGTGTTCTTTCCCCAAAAGCAAATCCTTCAGGGTATTTATTCCCCTCAAAATACAAATTATTCTGTTCCCCGGTAATTATCTGTTTTGCATACAGTTACACAGCTGAATCAGAAGCAGCAAGATATGAATAAATATATAAATAATGGACACACCGAGGTGTAGTTTCTCATGTTTAACATAACACAGGGGAATACATTTTTATAGCAAGCCAGTAAATGTTGTAAACTGATGTTTTCAATTCCAGTGACTTAGAATTAACTTCTAACTGTGAGATCTAAACTAGCTGCAGTCTTTTATAATCTCATGCTTTAAAGCTATAATGGTTTTTTTCGTCTGCTGTTAAAGAAGAAATTATATTTTACTAGGAGATGGTAAAGGTAAACCACAGAAAAAGTATACTTCAAACTGCTTAAATATGATTATTTTTGTTCCATGTGATTTCACTCAGTGATATAAAGGAGAGAGCCCAGTTAGCTTATTGAAATGGGAATGTGCCGGTGAATAGGGAAAAGCACACGTTGTTTGCCAGCGCTTATGGAGTTTACATAAAAAAGGAGAAATATATGAAAAACTGTCGGGAAAACATGGGGGTTTTCCCATAAGCAGCAGTTTAAACATCTACCGAAAGCAAAATTTTATCCTGTGCCTTTTTTATGAAGCCCAAACCAGTACCTTTAGAAGCAATTTCACACATACCCAAAAAACCCCCTCTAATCCTCTCCGGAAGCACATGTCCCTCCAAGCCGTGGCAAGGGGCTGCCACCTCCCAAAAGCTATTGCTCGGTCCAGCGCAGCCCAGAGTTTGCCTTGCCTGGGTTTGGACCAGACCAAAGCTGGCCCCAGGATACCTTTAATGAGTATTTTTTAATATCACAGCTCTCCTGATGTGCTACAACCCTTTTTCGACCCCTGCCACCCTACCTGGCTCCTCTGGGGGGCTGGAGGCGCCCCAAAGCCCCAAGGCCACCACCACTTGCACCGTTCTACCAGGCAGAAGTAAGTCCTGAGGGTCAAACACCCCTGAACCTGGGCTTGGAAATTCAGAGGCGACGTGTGCTGAGCTCGCCGGTCTGACTCCAGTTCTGCAGGAATGAGGTTAGAGCTCTGAACTCGGATCTGAACCTGGATCCCGGGTTTAGATCCAAGGTTTTGGGTTGGGCCCCATCTCTAGTAAAAAAAGGATAAAAAGAGATGAAAAGATAAATGTAGAAACTTAAAAGCCAGTGCTGCATTCTTTTAAAATTACAAATTAAGCTATAAGCGATTCCAAACGATGCTGGTTTTATTAAAAATGACTTAATAATCTAATCTTCCTTTCCTTTCTTTTCTTTTGGAATTTATCCTATATCCTAGTAATCGCACATAGAAATTACACAACACCACACTGGATACTCCTGACAATATAAACACAATTGTTTATCCAGAAGCATTATAGGTTCATGCAAAAATATGGCATTTAAAGCTTGTGGTCAGATCAAGAAACCACAAGTATAATTGTTTGTTTATCCAGCCAAGCATTACTCCGCTGTGCAAGTTTATGGGGGTTTTGTATTTATTTATTTATTTCAAGCCCATTTTAAATATTAAAGTTATGGAGCGAAAGCAGATGATTAAAGGCAAACCCCGCCCACGGAGGGATGTTTTTAATATGGAAATCGCGCCTTTGTCGTAGCTCGTGTTACCCAGCTTCATCCTTCCATGGAAGCCTCATGATAACAGGGCCCTTTGGTGGAATTTCAACATATTTTTCCCTTTAGTTGGGGGCAGCTGGTTTCTTTCCTCTCGGAGGAGAGAGCCGAAGTATATTTATCACTCCAGCAGTGACTCAAAACAAACAGGAAATCTTCATCAGCAGGCTCCTGGGCAAGGCAGATACCAAGGTACTGGCAGAAAGGAAACAGAGGCTTTCGGCTGTGGGAGTCCGACACGCAGCGTGTACTGCAGCGACAGCAGATAACTTGGCTAAAGAGCCAACAAATTATTTTTAAATTGAAAAAAAATATAATAATAATAAGGGAGGTTTCCCTTTGATCCGGTGGCTTAGGAAACCCGCTCCTCCTGCCTCAGCGAGTCCTTCGTTTAAAGCAGGGGTTTCCGGCAGGGCTGGCTGCCTCAGGACCAGGAGGGAGGCAAGAAGAGGAGAAACAAAACAACAAAAAAGAAAAAAAACCTAAAAAACAAGACATAGTTAATAATTTTAACTACTGCGGTGATTGTTTATGTTCATGGGTGGGTTTTAGAGAAGCCTCTGAAAACAGGCTAATAAATGGCCTGACAGCAGAGGACTCCTCCTGCATCGATTAGAGACAGTCCTGCCACAGGAACTCCTCTGTGGAGTTGGGTTTGGGCTTTTTCCTTCCTTTCCCCACCAGCGTCATTAAACATTAAGCTAAAATACTTCAGTCCATCTTGACAACAAAACACAAGCACGGCACAAGACCCATCCCAGTAGTGATCGCTCGGACCTGGGCCACGCAGACCCCTTGGAGACATCCTCTGTTGAACGCTAGAAAGGATGCTGCGAGGCCGTAGGTCTGCCCCCGAACACACGAGCGGTGCGTTGTGGGTCGCCCTCACGGGCTCGGCTGAGCTGTCAGATTAAGGAAACAGTTGCTGAAAATGGGGAGGATTGGAAAGAGCCACTATCTGCTTCCCCTGCTCTTCTGCTTCTCCCCAGGCGTCTGCTGTTTACCGCGGCCAGAGACGGGGCACGGTGATCCCTCGGTCTGACCTGCTGTGGGCTTATCTCCAGCACTGGCAGGAAACGGTGGGGCTGGCCAGGTCATGCTCTTGGTGGCCAAAAGGAGACTTCTGCACCTTATAACGTGTGACTGCCTGCCCTCGCTCTTGGCCAGCCCCGGATAACTGCAGTGCTGAGCGCCCACCACACCAGACGAGCTGCCTTCTTGGAGGGGTCTGGAAGGGCGAGCCCTACAGTGACATTTTCACATGTCCAGGCTGGACTTGGCTTGACCTTCCATTACCAGTCCTCCGACACAGCAGACATCACACCCTTATCGCCAGGCTGCACCCTGTGACACCTAACCTCAACATCTCCCCGCAGAAATCCAGCCTGCTATTAATAAGGATGACTGGCTTGGCCACGAACCTAAGGTGCAAGGGGCTGATACAGGGAATGCCAGACACTCACATCCTTGCAAACAGTTGGCGGGGTAGCACACTCGGATGCAAACACTGTCTAACTATGGAAACGACAGCATGAAATCACCGTGGCCTGAGACAGCCCAGACAGAATAAGCATTAGCCGTGAAAGAACCAGTTTAAAAGAGTGAGTGCTTCATACTGGCTCACACGCAATCTCCACAGGACTGCCCTACGGAAAGCTGGCTAAGGTCTATGTCAGAGAGATGACTACCAAAACCTCTGGGTTAGGACAACTCTTTTTTGGAAGCATCTGGCAGAATGTATCACTGCCGTGTTGACTCACAGATGTGTCAAGGCAGAAAGTCAAGCTAGGTGGGTAATTCTGGAGAGTTTCTCTAGAGAGCAGACTGTCTGTGTCCTCCTAAGGAACAGTCTGGTCTAGCCAGCATCTCAGCCAGTGCCAAGGAAGGGAAGCTTGGTGCGGGTCTGTGTATACCACGCAGTAAGTGAGAAGGTTAAGTTATCAAGGAGAAGGAGAAAATGCCAGGGTTGCAAACAAGAAATGTTGTATGAGGGTGCTGGAGACACCCTACTGCTAGAGCTGGCCTGTTTCCAGCACAAGACATTTTTGTTTCACGTGTGTAAGCTTTCCTACCAGATCAGGAGTATCATCTCCCATGTAGCCAGATCTTCAGAGCATCAAGAGTTTGGAAAGGCCACAGTGACTGCCCCCTCCCCGATAACACACCAGCCCACCATCATCGTTGCATCTGGCTGTGCCGCTCTGCACAAACCATGCCAACCCAACGCTGCCAGCGTGCGATGCTCACCCCTACTGCTGGGGGACGCCACACAGCTCAAGACTTTCTCCTTCTTCCCAGAAGGGTCAGCTGGAAAGCGAGCCAGAGCAAAGCCCTCGACTGTAACTGTAGCATGGGGTCCAGAAAGTGATATCCTTTCACGTTCGTGTCAAAACCGTGAAGCCTTGGTCTGGAAATGGCAACTTGGCTTACCAGATGAGGCCTTTGGCTGCTCGCTGACTCAAAAGCAACTTGAGTGGCAGGCTCCATTTTATATTCCACCAGCTAGCGGTCTGAAAGTATGAGAAAACTATGAAAAGTGCCGCACTGAGGATGTGTTTTGCAGTCACAGGGAGCAAATGGAAGAGCAGAGAACAGGGCAGAGATCCATAACTCATACTCCATGCTGTACCTACCTCCTCAGACCTCTGAAACCTTCAAGCAAATTAGCAAGCTAATGGCAAACGTTAACTGCTATGCCTAAAAGTTTAGTTTTGTGAGTACAGAGTCCTTGGACTGCTCTGGCTAGTTTGTACTCATCTTCAATTTGCCATCTGCAAGTCAAGGAAAGCTAGAGTGCAACATATTCCTACCACATGTCTTTCTACCCCTTTCTTTGCCTCTGGCACAGGCTTTACAATCAGGCGGGCAGTGAGTGAGTGAGATGCTGGGAGGATGCTGAGCAGGGGGTGCGACCTTTCACGTGCACCAGAGAAACCCAGCAAGGCTGACACCCCGCTCCCAAGGCAAAAGAAAGGCGCTGTGGTGTCGGTATTTGATCTTCAACCAGCTGCATTCAAAATATTGGATAGCACAGGCATTCTGAAGCTGCTCTCCAAGCGATAGAGGATTATTGGCTTCGGTGATGAAGTGCACTGGTCAGGATTGGTTGACGAAAGGAATTTTTTTTTTTCCTTGGCATTGCTCTGTGCCGACTTGTTTGATTACAATAGTGCTTCCTCTCAAATGCGTATTTTCCTTCTCTTAATCTTTGAACAACTTTGTGTTGCAACCCAAAGGTCTACTACACGTTACGCTGCAGAATATCGCGCCGCGTCCAAGATTCAGATCCTGGACATTCGCCCACGTGCCGCGTTGTAGCGCAACAAACTCAAGATGCCATCCTGCCTACAGACCTGAAAACAGGCCAGAACAAGGGCTACAGCTTGGATGCCCCCAAAGCAAAGCAACGCAGACACACACGGTCTCCCGTGGGAGATGGCACTGAAGCGAAGCGCTCAAAAGTTATGCATGTCATTGATTTCTATCACGACGCAGTTTTAAAACCAAAAAGGCACACTTGCCAAGCTGATATTCATGCGTGAGATCTAGAAATCCTAATTCTTCGGGAGGGTCAAAAAAAAAAAAACCAAACAGATTGGAAGAATCAAGGGGAATTTATGTGGAATGCAGAATCGGAGAGAAGAGGATGAAAGCAGAGACAAGTGCTGTGCATTCAACTGCTTAAGTCCTGCTCAACTCCATGATGACAAACAAACAAACAAACCCCGTGTCTCTTTTTCTCAGCCCAGTGATTACAGCAAACCCACAGTGCCAGCTTCAGACTGGCAAGGCAACTAGCACTGCTCACAAAAACAAATTCAATGGATTTTTTTTTTTTTTTATATCAGTTGATTTCATTATAAGGGCCTTCCACACTCTCACCTATTTCCTTACCATCAGTCAAGGGATATTTCTGCTTTCACTGCTGTTGTTTCAGGCTTATGAAACAGCAAAAAGAGGAATGAGGGGGGAAAAAAATCATCCTGCACATACAGACTTTTCTTTCAAAGTCACTTATTTAAATGCATATGCAAAAAGGAAACTCGGGAAGCCCATGTTGCCACAGCAATTCTGATCTGCCTCAGAGCTCCAACCCAAAAAAGGTATCTCTGATGTTACCTAGGTGTCATCCAAATGAAATATTTCCAGAAGAGGTACTTGCCACCCCTTTTTGCTTCCAATTCAGCATTTCAGCTGGCAGTGAGAAATAAATAAGAATCAAAATTTTAACAAAAAAAAAGTTTAACAAAAAAAAGTTTATTAGGAGAGAGATGAACTCCCAGGATGTGTTAAAGCCTGGGACCCTAACCTGGCTGCCCTACCATTCTCAGCTCATCAGGACATCAAGACTACTAATTTAGGCTTGGGGCGTTAGGGAAAAAGCTCTCCTGTTTTAAACACGGAAAAGTGTTATTCAGTTCTTTCTTGAACAAATACACTTCAAACAATGTGAAGGAAATGGCACTTCCCATTTATATGAGTTTACCAACAACAGTCACGATGAAAAGGACAAAGACTATTTCAGATTTGTAGGGGTTGTCCATCACAACATGCTGTCCCATGCAGCAGGGCGCGTAGACCTTGTAGGATCTGAGAAAGTTAAGAAAGTTCTCAGAAATCTTCAGCAAGGACGGCTGCCCGTCACCATTATAAATGCCATAGGAAATTATCTTGTCCCAAAGTAGCATTCATGAGGGTGGCTCTGCCTTTGAGGAACGAATCAGGCACCATTCCACGCCAGCGTCTCACGAGACCCCGACCCCACGCCGCTCCTCTCCTGCAACGCCGCAATTCACTTCTCCTTCCGTTGGGCCTGCAAAGGTGGGTGCTGAGCTCATTTATACCACTGGAAAAATCAGCCCTTCAAGGCAACAGGTTGCTCTGTTTGAGGGTAGATTTTGAAGAGGAAGAGAGCCTGCGCCAGGAGGGATAACAGGCGATTTCTGCTCTATGCTTAACCTATGCAAATCGGGGGAAACCATAATGATGTTAGCAGCCCATCAGCAGAGGTTGGCAGGGGTAACAACAACCATAGGGAGATAAGATAAGGCTGTAGGCTTTAAAGGTTGAGAAATAGAAGTATCAGGATTACCAGAGGGTTTATAGCCAACTGAGACTGTTCTCCCACCCTCTTCTAGGAAAAAAAAAAAACACCCTGATCCTTCACACTTCACCCCAAGGGAGGAAAATAATCGTTAGCTTTACATTACAAAGATACATAAAATAATGGTCTCTCTAAGGTGCAGGCATGCCTAAACCAAGTAACCATATGTGCATACAGCCATAGTTTTTACCGTCATGACACAGCCTACCCTTACCCTCTCTCATGAGGTCATTTCTAAAACGTGGCGCTCTGAACTGGGACCATGTTCTGTCGGTTTGCATAGCTCCTGTTTTTGCCTCTATAAATAGAAGGAACAACTTTGATTGCCTGGCGTATTCTCCTTCGCACTACTTTGTAGGTTAAACAAAACTTTAACTGTCGGAGATAAAGACAGGCAGAAGGTGTTTTTTCCAAACATCCCAAGCGAAGGAGTGCATTTCCTGCTTCCCCAGTCCAACCTACGGCATCAGACATCTGCAACTCTGTTTACATTCCAGCCCTTCACAGCTTAATACCGCTGGAAGCATCAATAATATAGGGCACATTTCTGACTGTTCTTTAGATATTTTTTTATCTCCATGGGACTTCCTGGTTTGGGATTTTGTAGTTTACAGTTTCGCACTAATAGTAACTAGCTGCAGCATTTGGCCTTAAGAGTTTACATATTATTTAACTAGAAATAGGCAGCCTATTTTAATTACAGTAAAGAGCCCTGTAGAGGGCTCGTCTGTTTTTCCCCCTCCAACTATATCTGTTGGCTTAATAAAGATAGTACACTCCCTATAAACCAGGCTGCAATCAAGCTCTTAGATATGCTAGTATTTATTAACGTACTTTTGCCACTTGAAAAAATACATCCTGTAATGTATCTTCAAGTCCTTAGACGTCCGTCGCCTTAATGAAAGCGGTATGAACTTTCTGTAGCACGCACACATTTTATTTTGTGTGTGTGCACATTCCAGCACTTCTAAGCAAATTGCTCGCCCTCCCCAAACCGAGGGTCATCTGCTCTTGTTGCTGTATTAGAGCCCGCTATTTACGGGCTGCGCTCTTAGGGCGAGCTCCCCTGTCCTGGGGGATGTAGAGCACAGGTTTTCCTCTCCTCTAGCTGCAGAGACAGCAAGAGTGCATTCCAACAGGCAAATTCAACGTTCAGCATAATCCTACCAGGTGATGCCTACGTATCTGGTGCCTCTCTGTCCTCATCTTCAGGTCCTGCCTTCGGATTTCTAACGTGCTCATGCTACACGCGCTCTCTGACCACTATGTAGATAGTTTTCCACAATTTATTTCACTTCTTTAGAGAGCAAAATTCTTGCCTCCTGTTGGCACTACGTGCACCTAAACCCGATTCAGATCAGCCAGGTTCTCACTGCTGTCTGCGTTTCTTTGAACCCTTCATTTGAAGCCAAGTTGAGATACTGAGGCTTCAGTTTTCCTATTTTACAGGGCTTCTGTCTTCCGTAAGGGCTCAAATTAGTACCTGAACATCACCTACCAGATGAGCCCTGCACATTCACAACTCTTCTAACATTTGCACGTAACATTACTAGAAAGGAAAGCTCAAGACAGCTTGATTAAGCAACTTGCCCAAGGTCATACAGGAAGTTGTAGAAGAGTTGAAAACAAAAGCCAGATCTTCTTAGCTCCTGTCCAACCCTCTCTGGAATGAAAAGGCCAAACTGTGTTGTGGAAGTATTAGCAGAGTCATAGATATCATCGTATAAATTTCATAATGAATTCATGACTTAGCAAAGAAAATACGCAGAGCTCCCAGTGCTGCTTTCCAAGGAAAGACTTGCAACCCCACCGCAGCAGCTGGGAAGCGTTCCCCAAGCTCCGAGCAGCGCTGGCCGTGGCCGCAGCCCCTCCACTCAGACAGAAAAACAGGGAATTAGCAACACCCTGCAAGCATCAGGCCACTTAATGCAAGTGGGTTCTGCCATCCCCTTTTCCTAGGCACTTTCCTCTTCTTCAAGGAAGTGTAAACGTGCATCTATCAGAAATGCTGCTGAAGTCACCCAAGAGCGAGTACGAAATCGCTCGGGATAGCAAAAGGAGCATCCAAAGGGTAACAAAGGGGGTATTTATGTCTGTCCTTCTCCCTGTCTGCGTGGCTCTCAGTGATAGCCACAGGAATAAACAATAGCCTTGGCCCCTTCGCTGCAAAGCGTTCGCTGCAGAGGCCCAATTAAGTCGTTGGAAGTCTAAACACAGGCACAGGAATCCGCTAATGCGGACAGGCCAGCACAATAGGGTCTCATCCTGGCTCTGCTCGGCCTGTGCTGAGCACCACCTTGCTGGGAGAAGAGCCCCCCATCACCAGCAAGGCTCTTCCCACAGAAAGGTCCCACTCAGCCTCGAAGCCCAACCCAGGCGCGCACGTTGCCACCCGTGCTGGGGAGGATTTCTGGCTCCAGGCGGCATCAGGCTCACGCTCGGTGACGCGAGTTGGGCAACCTCAGGAGCGCTACTGCCCGCCAAGCACGCATACCCGCGTCCACACGGGCTAAGGGCTGTTAAAGAGCGATCCCCCTCCCCAGATCTCCACCAGGTTCGAGCCTCCCCGACATAAACACTCCCAACAGCAGCCTCAATAGCAATGCCAAGAGCAGAGAGAGGCTTCCACATTGTCTCGGTAGACAGGATGCCGGCTTGACATCATTTAGCGGAGACAATGCTCGCCCTCTTTCTTTTGGAGCCACGTAAAAAACTTGGCCGAATATAAAACAACTTCAAAGGCACATTTTCTGTGCCAGCCAGGATGCATCAAAGTTGGGAAAGGAACGACCCGATTCACCTGATCCGGGGAGCTGATAGAGAAGCGCGGGGAAGCGGCTTTTATCGATGTACCTTCCCAGCACTTCCTTCCTGCCCCCGATGCTATTTAAACCCCTCGCGCCTACCTCCAGCCAGACCTGCCATCCTCCGCTCTAAGGAGGAGAAAGGAAAAAGCAAAGGGAAGCCCTAAAAAAAGGCGTCCCTGCAAATTTCTGTGCAGTTACCGGGCAGTCATATCCTTCTGCTTTCCCCTGAAAAATCAAGTATCACCTTATCGTTTCCTCACCAAGATTAACTCCTGCTTCCTGAAGAGTATTTCTGAGGTAGAAAGCAGAGGTGGTGAAAAAAAAAAAAAGAAAAAAAGGGGGGGGGGGGCAGGAAAAGCCCAATCTGTCAAGCTGCGTTTTAGAAGAAAGGAAAACTGAAAAGTGAACGTATTTAACATGAGCTATTTCCTGCACTCAGGAGGGAAGAAAGCATGCTACTAACTGTGTGCATGAGGAGATCTGCACTAGTGTTATCTCTGACCTGCAGCTTAGCCCTTGTGTCTCAGCTGCCAAAAAGCTCCTATTCAACGTTATGCTGAGTTCATCAATGCTCCACGTGTCAGGATCCTAACAGGAAAAAGCAGGACAGACAGTCACTCTATTCAACTGCCTGGGGACCCCATGACAACTCAAATCCCCTTGCAGACTGTCCATATCAACCTACGGCAGGTCAGAGCGCGTAACCCCTCCAGAACCGCAAGCCCAGGCCCACACCCTTTCCCCTTGTCAACATTGTCACTTTAAAACAGCCCATCTAGCCTTATCGCCAAACCTGGAGTAAGTATGACAATTAAGATGGATTGCAAAGCCTGCTTGCGCTTTACAATTAACAATAACTTGGCAGCGGGTCCCACGCAACTGTTGGGTGGTATGGCAAGAACTTTATCCCTGCTTAGTATTGCATTAGCATATTTAGTAGGCTGCAAGACATAATTCCTCAGATATGAACATATTTTGTCTTTTCAAAAAATCTGCAATTAAGCCATAACGTGCAGGCAGTGTGCAGCCGGCAGTAAACTTTGTTATTAGGGGGACTGTGCTAAAACGGCCCTTTTTGACTTTATTCAATTATCTATTTAATAAGGAATCTATTCAATTAAAAAAAAAAAAAAAGTCATAGCAGGGCCTTTGCTGGGAAGCAACAATATTCCAGAAACTACAGCAGATATTCGTTCCGTTAACAGTGCAGCGCTTAAGTGGGTCTGGGGGGAGGGTATTGGAAAACAGGGGTTGGGGCATTTTGTTGAGCTTTTTTGTTTCCATTTTTGGTTAGAAAAGGCAAATGCTTCCTTTCTGCTCCAAATTTTAAAACTTTATGCTTAAGTGATTGTCAGTGTAAAAGAAATAAATCCCAGTTGGCAGCATCTTCCCCTGGATGTTGTATGTCTCTTTTTTTTTCTCCAGGACACTCATGTTTACAGGTAAATTAACAGCCCTCTAAAGTAATTAAACGCATTTGAGGAGCAGTTATTTAGCGCGGCCTAACTTTACCGATTTCCTACATGCCGCGCAAGACGCTCGCAACCCCCCCTAAAGCTTTTTAAGTCTGTTTACGGTATACATTTATCTAGAAAATCTGATCAGGTGGGGGGGAGGCAAAGATCTTCCCTCGATAGCCCGGACATTGTCCCCCTTGACATCTGTGCCGCTGGTGGACAGGATATCCTGCCAAATGCAAGGAGACAACTGCGTGACCCACCTTGGGCGAGAGGCACCGCGCGCTGATGCGAGCACAGCGGGAGCGGGCGCTGCCTCGCCTCGCCCGGAGCCGCATCCTCGGCGCACAAAGAGCAGCCGGAGAGCCCTTGGAAAAGCAGGGGGAAGCAAGGGAAAAGACAAAAAAAAAAAAAAAAAAGAAAAAAAAAATTAAATAAATAAATAAAAAAGGCCGTTTAGGTGAGTAGCACATATTCGATAAGGGAAAGCAGATGAGAGCAACAAATGCAATTTAGCAGACAAAGTCGTTCTTCATAAAACCGGCAGAGGAACGGATTAAACCACCTGGCAATCTTGGCAAGAAAAAAAGAAAATCTCAGGCGGTGACACAACCAAACAGGTGTAACAGGTATAAAACTTTTGCTTCCCAATAATACCCCTCTCTTCCCCGGAATGCTTTGACAGGTGCAGAAGTTCAAGTTACAGCGTGGAAGTGGCAAATAAATACACAGCATTAGTGTCTGACGTGCTCGCCGAGCAAGCGGGGATGTTAATAACTGGCAAGGTACACTAATCTCTGATTGCAACATTTGGTTTACCTTAATCTGGAGGGACAGCTGTATTAAAGAGGGAATTATACTAATCAGTTCAAGGCCCTTGCATATAAAACTTCCCATTAGGCTTAAAGTACAACAGCTTACGCTCATTCTCTAGGAGCCTTACATCTGGTTCTGAATAAGGCTGTCTCTCATTTGCAAGGTACAAACCGAAAACAAGGGAGGGGGGAGCTGACAGTTGCTGGAGGATGGTTGATAGAAGAACAAGCTACTAATTCTTTGAAATTTTTTACAGCGCAAAACTGGCTGTAAGGCATCTTAATACTAAAAAAACAGGCATGTGTTATCAACCCTAGGCCATTTTTTCCTGTTACCGGAGGTGACCAACATAAAATAAAATTGATGATGTCAGTCAAAAACAGCTAAGCACAAAGCTTGGCTTTGTTATCTTAAGTCAGAAGGTATGATAGGCCATGCCATATGGCTCTAATCCTCCTATATCTTCCATCACCTAACAGGCAACCTTCATGTAGCATGACCTTATTTGGCTGGTCTCAGGTTAGGGCTGCCCAAAGGGGATTTTTCTGTTTCTGCTATATCCAAAGGTTTATGTTGATTTTTTTTTCTTTTTTTTTTTTTTTTTTTTTTTTTTGAGCCCTGCAAACTATAAATCCGACTGATTACTCTGCACTCTTTTGCTTGACTGAGCCTTTACAATCAGACATCCCCGTTAACAATAAGCTCCTAATGAATCAAACATCTATGGCATTAGTTTCACCTAGCTGCCTCTTTCCCATGCACTGCAGCTCTTTGTCAGACCTGGCTTGATGAGAAAAGCTAGTGACACTTGGTGCACCTATTGATAAACAATTCAGTAATGAGGGGCATAACAAAAATTACCTAAAACAACCTGATTAAAAATGACAGGCAAAGGGTACTACAGAGCTTTGCAGTGAAGGTAACTCTCGTACGTCGGGAGGGATGGGAAAAATAATTAGGTGCAACAAAATCTGCTTTAAAATTACAAGTTTGCACTCACATTTTGGCTCCCCCCACCCCCACCCCCTTTTTTTTTTTTTTGACTAGTTTGGTGGGTGTTAAAAGGAAAACGTTCCATCATACTTTATAAGAGATTCATCATTTTTGGAAAATTTGCAACTCAATAAGCTTTTTCTCTCTCTTTTTTTGAAGTCCTACATTAATAGCAAAATGCATTGCTATTTGTAATCCAACTTTCTATCTATAGCAAATTCCTGTATTATAACTCAGCATTTTACTTCCTTTGTTTAAATATTGGTTTTGTTGCTTAAAAGCACATGTGGGCTATAAACAAAGGATAAATAAGCTGTGAAAATAAAAGCAGGCTCCAAGGAATAAATAAGAACAAAATGGAAAAGACTGCACCGGGCTCCTGCGATGAACACAGGGATCTCTTTGTGAGAGGGGAAAAAAATGTGTTAAAAGGGCACATACTGCAACTCTGAGGCAAACTTTGAAATGGAAGTGTGGAAGCATAAGAGCATTTGATTCAAAATCAGCAATGTGTGGGTTTGCATTTGTGTAGCAGCATGTTGGGAGGGTTTCAATCAGTGCACAGATGCACTTGAAAATCAAATATGGACATGGGGAATGTTTTTGGATATAGCAAATGAGGACTGATGACATGTTTACACTTTGCACATGGATCCAGTACAAAACCATACCCTGCAAAGAAACAATAACCACCATTTGCTGCTTTTCAGGGCTGGAACAAAATGGTGGCAAAGGAAGAGAATACAAGGGAGTGCCTATTCCCACCTGGGAGGGGGCTGCACCGTTTCCCCGCTGTTGGGCTCATTTTGCTCATCGCTCACTTCAGAAAGGGACTTTTTAACAAATATTGGAAAAAAAAAAAAAAAGGGGGGGGCACGGAAGTTTGAAAAAAAACCAGCGCAGGAGGAAAAGGAGAGAAAAAGCAAGTTTCAATCATCATTAATGTCTGTGTTGTCAACGTATTTTCTTTAGAGAAGAAATAAAATTATAGTTGGAATGTCACTGGAATGGAACAGGGAATAAATGTAAGCAAACGCACTTTCACCATCTCCAGTGGAAAGATTGCAGTTTTGACATTATTTCAGTATCTGGCCCTCTATATCCTTAAAGGAGAAATTCCTGGCTTAAAATAACGTATCCCTATGCTGAGTTGTTAATGAAAGTTTATCGAGATGGCAAAACTTTTTTCGAAAGGCAATAGTAGTTGCAAGCAATTGCATCTGACCAGACTGTAACATATCCCCCTGGAAGGCAGCTCCAACTCGCAGTATGAAGCAATCATTTGTGAATGTTTTCCAAACTGTGATGCGTATTTTACATTTTAAAGGACAAGGCAAAAGTTAGCTATCTGCGAAGAAAGGGGGAAAACATCTGTTCTACACTTTCTGCTAATCAGACATTAAAGAAACGCTCATGAACTAATATCCCAAGTTTCAAACTTTCCTGAAGAGTTCATTTCAAACTTTTAAGAGGATGTAGTTATAGTGCAAATAGTCCTTCAGACATTTGACTTCTGCTACTGATTATTATTAATAATAATCATCCCATTTTCCCCTACACTTTTCAGCGTGAATTCAGAATGTCAAAGCTAATTTTCTCATCAGCCTCAGACTTATTTCAAGCGCCACAAACTTCAGACTTCAGTTCTCACATGCTTGGGTTTTACAACGGTGTGGGTTTAGCATCCAGCCTCCCCAACTGTACGTGGGGTCGGCATCTGTCCGACCGAGGGCCACACAGAGACCCAGCAGCTGGGTTTTTACCGACGGTACCTGAATCTGGAGGTCTCTTGGACCTGTTTCTGACACGTGTCCAGCCAGAAGCCCATGGTTTTGTCTTGGTGTCTCTAGAGCCTGGTTGGCATTGTGAATTGAATGAAAGTGGAATTATCTGAACGAAGTCAAGCTACAGACTTCATGAGATATTTGTGCGTGTATGTAGTAAGATAAGATGCTCAAACCGTTAACTTTTAACAATTTTCTCTTTGCGTGTTGCTAGTGGAAGATCCCATTCACATTTACATTGGGGCCACTTTGCACCATGCTGTCCCATCTGGTGCCCTGAAATGATACCAAAGAGCTTGGAGCTCAGGTGCTCCAGCACAGAGCTCCCTGCACCATACAGAGCAATGCCACTTGCTTAAATGGAGCTACAACCACACACGTAACTCGGGACTACGGCTCAGCAAGGACAGTCTTTTTAAAAAAAAGTCTGTCTTCTGTTTTATTTCCAAGTGCATGCTCCAATCTGTTAATTGTGGATACAACAAAGCCAAAATGTTGGTCAAGGGAAATTATTTTTCAGTAGCCATGATTAAGGCCATATTTACTGTAGGCACTACCCAACCATCTCTGTTGGGAAGTGCCTCTCTCATACAGATCTCCTGCACCAGCCCAGGGAAAACAGATCCTCAAAAATTACCTGCTTTACTGGCAGGTGAGTGGGAAAGGTGCCCTACACCTTTTGCAGTTACACCTTAGCTTACCTTGAACAACAATCTGTGATCACAGGTACAACATAGCTATCACAATTCTTCAGCCCTTCAGTTCTTCAAACATCTCTCTTCTGGACACATCCTTCTTTAGCTAAAGGTTTAGCATAAAGGCAATGTAAACACCAGCGAGCGACGCTTCCTTGCTTTACGGAACATTGACAGTTTAAGCTCGGTGAGAGGTATGGTGGGTCGTGGCTTCCTCCATAGTTGCTTCAGCCCTCTGCCACGTTGTTTTGTCCAGTATTTGCACATGCAACAGCAAAAGGAGGAACATGTTAAACGTCCCGGTATAGGTTATAAGAGATTCTCTTAGGAAATACCAGCTGGCTCCTAAAATTGTAGTACCCGTCTTTAGGAAAGCAAACTAGAATTCTGAATTGCTCCTGCGATTTTCCTTTCTCATAGAGAGTAAGGCATTTCCACTTCTCAGATAAGAATGCAAAATGTCATTTCCTTTTGATAGCCAACAAGCATAGTTGTGCTTTGGAAACCCTTTTGTTTACCATCTTTTCTTTCACTTGGGAAAGGAACAGATAGGCCACTTGCTGACAGAAATCAGTGTAGTGCCATAGATGTCACCTAAGCAAGACCCTGCGCAGAAGGTAACACAGGTTACTCTTCCAGTCACATACAGATCCGTCATCACCATGGAGTGAGGCTTGAAGTGGTGGATGCCAAGGCTACCTCAACCATGATAGAACGACATACAGACTGTGGTAACACAGAATAACATGCAGAAACCCACCACCACCTTCACCCGTGCAGCTTTTGAACCAGATACCTCCTTGCTCAGAGTAATACAGTAGTTGTTGTCTCATCCTTCTTTGGAAGAGAAGGATCCTTTTTCCTTCTTCACTGCCTGTCCTGTACCTTGTACGCTAGAGAAAACAGACAGTATGGACGAGAGACAGGCAAACCCTCATGCTTTGGGCTAAGGAGATGTTGGAGTCTCTTGATTACGTATCTTGGTGGCACTGAGCACAACTGAGGTGCCTCACCACTTCACCAGAATGAAATGTTTTGTCTCTCTATTGTTCGTTGCCTAAGAGCCTCTTTAACACTGCAGTTTAATATTCATGTCATCACCATTGCTAACTGCTAAAACCTGAATGATATAAATAATGAATTAATATGTATGTGCAGATCTCTATTTTGCCCAATATTTCTTAGGGGTTTTTTTTATTGGAGCCTCAGCATTCTGAAGACAAATACAAATGATTCTTCCCCTTTCAGCCTGACTTTTCTGTTGCTGTCACTGCGGTGATTTAGCAGCTCCACTCCAGTCACAGTTACCACAAAGGGGACTTTGCTTGGGTACATCCAAATGGACCGCTCCTGCCAGCTCTGACACCAGTCGATGTACGCCAACGCACCCAGCAGCCCCTTGACAGGCGTGGGAATGGGCTGGTTTCATCAGCACCCCTAACTTATACATGCAGAGCCTCCAAGGACTCTACTGGGCTAGGATGTATTGGGTTTGCGTGGCAAACAGGCACGTGACCATGGCACAGGCCTTCAAGGTTAGGAGTCTGTTTGAAATTAGAGCCAGCTTAGTGAATTTACTGCGAAGGCACTCTCATATAAGAAAGTGGCATCTCAAATGGTTCATGATTCAGCTTTAGCTGGGATATGCCTTCGAAAAGAAAAACTTGGGTCTACCTGCTGTGGGCAGAAACGAGCTCACCTCTGTTTGCCCAACAGAACAAACTCCATTTACACTGGCAGTAAATTTAGCCCTAGCTCTGCATTTTGGGATGAAATCTTGAAAAATAACCTATACCAGGATGTCCCTTCACCCCACCCCGTTTTTGAAGACTTCATTGGAATAGACTCTTCAGTGACTATGCTTTAACCCAAATTCTGCAGTAAGGCCCATCTTGAAATAAAAAGGAGGCAAGATCAGTAAAGGTTCAATTCTCAGTTTTAGGTTTAAAATTATCTGGGGTGGAGTGAAACCTGAAATACACCACCAGTATTACACCTAGGGCAAGATTTTTTGAAAATATCTAAGAGCCAGGAGAGACAGAGGAACACCTGGTAAATTTTCAAATGATGAGACACCCAGAGTGGTGTGGTCCTCTAGAGCCATCTTACTATTGGAAATGCATTCAAATGGTATTCTTATCTCTTACCATCTCTGCTATTTATCAGATAAAATATATTTTGTGGAGCAGGTCTTCAGCTGCCACATAGTTAATGGTGGAGCTATATTTATTTTTTTGTCACTTGAAGATCTGGTCTGATTAAGTAAGAAGACCAACTAATAAAGACTACGCATTTACGTAACTATAAGCCACATACTCAGTACGTTCCCTATCACCACAGAAACCAGATGACTTTTTCCCATCACAGGTCTCTTGCTTAAACTTCCAATTTTGAGAAATGCCTCAATTTTGAAAGATTTCACTGAAAGCCAGGCATTAAGAAGTTAGGAGCCTGTCCTCAAGGTAACATCTTATTTAGATCAGGAGATAATTTTCTCTTCCTGCTCTTGAAAAACATTTTGCTATTCACTCGGTGTGTCCCATTACCAGAAAATAGAGAACGTTCCGATGCATCATAGCATGCATCTGAAATTCTAATTCTAATTAACAAGAAGTCATCTGTAGTTGTCCAACATCATATTTTTAATTCACAAGGCAATAAAGGGATATATTTCAGACTGAATGAGAAGATAGGTACTGAATGGGGTCATAGTATTTCACTACACGTAATTTGTCATGATCTTTAACTATTTCAAACCTACAGAAGTCAGGTTGTACAATGCCTTACCGTGAATATAATTTCTCACGTATAAAGAGCAGTTACACTGGTATGATTTATTCTTGTGAACTTAAAACCTAAATTAGATCTAAATCTGTATAACCCAGGGTTGCATGAGGAAGTATATTTTTACTATGAATATGTAGACTTTTGCTCTCCATGTATTTTTGAGTAAAAGGAAGGCAATTCTAAGAACACTGTAATATGCTTTCTGGCAGTATGATCAATGTGTACATTAATTTATTTTAAAATTATATTTAATAATGGGAACAGTTGATTTGATAATTCATTTAAAAAGCACATCTCAGTTAAATTCTAATCAACTTTACATTCCAAAAATCCTAGGGAAGACTTTTTTTTCTTTAACCTACATCCCAAAAATGAAGACCTTTCAAAATGCATTGCCACTAAGTAAAACTTGCTTCTTCCTGCTCATTTCAAAAACTTTTAAGTTAATTCTAAAGTATAGGGAAACCCAAAATCAGTCATTCATGCATCCATTACCTTTCCTGCAAGAGAATGTGCAGTTACTAGAATTTTATACAATTAGTGCTCTGAGAGTCCTTTAAATGCAAACCTGTAAGAGGAAAGTAAAAACAAATCAAAGTTAATCGTGACTGGCTGGAACAAAATGCTTAAATCAATATGACGATGGCTCATCTGCTCGTCATTTAGCCATTACCTGGGAGACGAGGACCTCCTGCTATGCCTGATTTTTTTTTTTTTTCTATACAGATTTACCACTGTCTCAGTTCTGCAGACACATATGAAGCCCACAGACTCACCCCATCATTATACTGTTTACTCTTCATATCTTATTTTATTTATTCCTGTTTGTTCTTTACATCAGTTACAGAGATAAACAAATACAAGCATCAGGACGTTCAAAAAGTTTCGTACAACAGCGAGAGGGCAAAAGCCACCATCTCACATTTATAGCATCCTGGAGAAAACGACAACATGACAGTTCTGTTAATGTCAGTTAATGACGACAACCTATGCATTAAAAGATTTTCTTTGAATTAAATCTTACAATGAGGGGGAATGCTGCACAGTTTAGAAATATTTTGAAGTATTTCTTCAGCACATACAGAAGCCAGGTTAAATCCTGTTTCTAGCACAAGTTTAGACATAGAGACCTCATTGTCTGGTGTTCAACATACCAAAAGCCTAAGGACATAAGGCATATAACGAAGGAAAGGGCATTTTGATGACCTTATGGATACATGGGGCCTGATCCTCATCCTACTGACACCAACAGAAATCCCAAATCTGTTCAAGTCAGTAGTGCATGACCAGGGTCTGCCACTGGGATCAGAATCAGACCTGTTGTGTACGCTCTTGGCTTTTACTGGAAGCCACACCACTTCTCTGGAAACATAGCCCCTGGGTTTTCAAGACACTGCAGGTCTGGGCAGCAAAGGCTACTTGGTCATAATCGTGACAAAGCAAAGTCTTTAATTCTGGTTGCCAAACTGCAATACATGACCATTTCTTCTTTTGGGGAAATGAGAGTAAAATGGAAGCCAATGCCATCTCTGGAAGAAAAACCTATGATGCAGCCTCAAAATACGCTCACTTACTTGCATATACAATCGCTGGAACCTCATATGTATCCACTAATATCCCTTTCTTAAACCGTTAGGAATATCACATACGCTACACCTCACACTGACCAGAATAATGAGGGCAGTGTTGGTTTTTTTGGTATTTTTATAAGTTCCTATAACTATGGTCAAAGCAACTCTAGGTTCATCAGAGGTAGCACACAAAAAAAAAGGACTTACCGCAAGCAAGTTTATTTAATTAATTGTCTTAACTTCAGTCCTCTCTCAGACCTGTGCGTACACAGGCTTTATCACAGCCTAATCGCGCCACGGTTACAGAAAGGCAAACTCTGAACTGAACAGCTACTGTCACCTCCCTCTCGCTTTTCCTTTCCCAGCAGGTTAAACGTCGAAAATGCTAAAAATCTACTGGGAGGGTGTCTAAAACGAAGCGTAAATAGGTATGGAAAAACCTATGAGAAAACTGTTATGGAAGGTGCCTGAATGGCAAAGTGCAAAGGGTGACGAGAAGAAAATTGTGATGGCGTACAAAAGGCAAGAGAATAAGAAAGATGCGATACAATAGATAGCTGGCGCGAGCCTATCAACGGGCTGGGAGCTCCTCTTCCAACCTCCCCCTCAATCCCTTTTTATAGTATGATATTTTTGTTATGATAAAGGACATTCGTGATCAGTAACACCGTTATAATGACAGTAAATGCAGGATTTAAGGTACATAAAACCTTCCGCCAACATTAGAAAAGCCACCAAGGGGGAGTTACCTTGCACGAGGTTCTATTTAGTGATGGCTCCACTCTTTCACTCCCTGACTGCAAATCAGCATTTTTAGTGGACAATAGGCTCAGCAGTGGCCTTATGATTGCCTCTTTTCAAATGGAAATGGCTATCCTAACTCCTCTGCCAGGTTTTTCTTACTAGAGCACAAATTGCAGTTTACAAGGCTCTAAGGGGAAAAAAAAAATCTTAGCTGAATATCTTTTTTTTATTCGACAAACTGACATGTAAATTACCCTTTAAGTGCTCCACTCTAGGGCTCTGATCATCTCCTAATTGTCACAGTCAATTGTAGCCAACAGTCTCTTCAATCCCAAGCGCTTTGACAACAAGCATAAGGATCAAAGCAGAATCAGCTCCCTTCAATATCCTTCTGTTTAGGATGCTACAAAAAGCCTGAAAAAGAAAGGTGTAAGGGCATTAGTGGAGAAGGAACTGAGAGTAGAAAGTACTATAGCAGTCATTTTCTTCTTCACTAATATTATATATCCTTATATACCCTGTTACCCCACGTTCAGCATGAACACATAAACATCCCAGAGAATAAATATGGTTTGAAACGACTCGGATATATTGCTACTTAAAAATAAATGCATAATGCATTTCTGCTGCCTCCTGCGTGCCTCTCCCCATCTTTCCCCCCTTCCAACTTTCCCCTCCACTCTGGGAAGGAAGATAACAGCAATTATTTTTTTAAACAAATTTGTTTGGTTGGGTTTTTTTTCCCCAAAGCAGCCCCACGCTCTCTTCCAGGATGAGCTGGGCTGCAAACCAGCCTACCCCGACAGAAAACCCATCCCAAGTTTTATTCGTGGGGCCGGTATGACTTAGAGGTGAAGCGGGTTATTTGTGCAGCTCTGCTTTTGCTTTCTGAAGTGCCTATAACCCAAGGTCAGGCAGAGGCTGGAGCAAAACCCTCTCATTCAGTCGGAGTCCAACTCTTAAGAACAGCCAGTTTCAGTCACATCCAAAACGACTGGGAAGAAATACAAGAATAAATACAGCAGTCCTCAAAGTCTGCCCAGGGAAGAAAAAAAAAGAATTATTTGCTGTAATTCTGAAAGAAGAGTCACCTTTCATTGTATTCCAGACCACTTTAGATCAGCACCACACTACATCACTTAAACAAATTTTTGTACTAGCTTGCTGTGTTTGATGATACGAGCTTGCTCGCTCTGTGGTACGCTTTCATACCCTCAGCGCCTCGCAGACGGTCAAAGTAAGCCTTGTCGAAGTCGTGTTTCTAGGGAATAGGAGTAAGGCGGAGCTATTCTGAGTCATATTTTTACTTCAGAACTTGTACGTATCCACAAACGTAGCAGTAACTCCCACAGAGGCTCGCAAACAGCTTCTGCCTTGCAGGCTGCGGGGAAGGAATAGCACAGCTCCAGCAGAAGATGTGCTGCTGAAGTGGCAGAAAGCCTGCAGGATACCAGGGAGGCAAACTGGGGATGTGCCAAGCTCTAGAGTAACTCAAGCGGATCTCCAAATGGATAACCAGGCTCTGCAGGGTTAGGCAACTGGATCCTTTCGGCCTCTCGATGATCTTGCTGCCATACAGAAAGGATGCAAGAGATTACATCCATTTTTCTTTCTCTCTCCCAGTCCTGCAAAAGATACTTTCCATAAGAGATAGCCTGAGCACCTGAAGTCCAAAAATAATGGGAATTTGGAGGTGAAAACCTGTTTGTTCCTTCGTAAGAAATTCATTCTCTTCTTACAGCTATTTTTAAGAACCTGCCACTTGACATACTTTAAAGATGATGCACCTCATCCCTTGGCTCACATAACACTGGAGGAATGGTTAGATTAGACAGGCGGATGTGTTTAACAACCTGCTCCCCTCCCTCCTACACATCCCACTTTCCTCACCCAAATTCTGGGCCCCTGAGTACAAGATGAGCCAAGTCAGATCCATAGACCAGCAGAAAAACAGTCATTTGTGTAACAGGACCCCAAGGCAAGGCTTTGAGGTAGATCATTCTAAACCATCACCTACACCATGCTCCCCAAAGACCAAAAGATGCCAACAATAATGCTATTTTTACATAGGGAAGACAGCACAGATACAACAAGGCTTCCTACAGAGCTGCCTCCGTGCCCACCCACTGCTGCCTGCTCCTGCCTGCACCCACTGCCTTGCACCCAGCCATGCTGAGAGCCCCCAAGCACCACCTTGCACACGCAGATGAGCATTATTGAGTTACAGATGCTAAACGTAGCTTGTACGTTAGATGCAAAGATCGGTGAGAAAAGAGTGTTTTCGATAATGAACAGGAACAAAAAGTCAAAATTTCTCATGGGAAAGATATTCCAAAAAATGTTGATTGGGAAACATCAAAAGAGCTCATTTGAATGATGTTGAAATAATATAGAAGGTTAATCTAATATATCACTTAAAATAAATACAAAACCAAAATTATAAAATTGAAGTGAAACATTTGTCTTGTCAAGCTGTTTTATTTCCATATTATCAAAGGGAAATATTTTAACCCTTTCTGACCAAAAATTTTACTGAAAGGTGAATTATAAAGAAAATTATCCAGCTTAGTGAAACATGCTTTCACCGCCAGCAAATTTAGAAATATTTTGCAGGTCTATATAAAGGCTAATAACTTTCCCAGATAGCTAAATTCTGAGGTGGCTCTAGTTAAAAAGTATAAAATATTTTCCTTGATACTGCACTATACAAGACAAATCCCATTATTTTCTAGGAATATTATTCCAAGACAGTAGGACACCTTCCCAATGAAACCTCCCCAACATTAGCAAATTGCTCTGTGGCTATTTAGTTCACAAGAATTAACTTAGTATATAAAGATATTTTCACCTCCTCGTTCACCCACAGGAGTGCCACGTGCCAAGAAAAAACTGCAAGGTCACCTGGAATGTAATTAACTTTTTTTTTTTAAACTGTGCTTATTTAAACAACAGAAGCATTTCCAAATAGCAGGACATCATTTAACACAGCCTGCGTTATTTTCTCACCTTACTTGAAAACGCATCCAAATACTTATTACATGAAACCGTCGGTTCCCAGCTTGGTCTGTGGAGTTGTTGCTGATAGTCTGCAGAGAGATGAGTAGCACAGCAGTCCTGGACATTTTCCTTGTTTCCAGCTGCTAAATCATAATAAAGAAGGTTAAAATAATATTCTTTTCCTATCAGAACTTTTCCATGGAGATAATTGCTATAGTGTTTGCAAAGTACAGATTTCATTACCAGAAAGTAGTAGAGGGTGCGCATGACCGTGAATGGGAGGAGATAAGCTCAGTGAGACAATTTTCCCTTAAAATAAGACGCACATTATGGAAAGAGTTGAAAAAACCAACCCTGCCCTATCAGAGAACATATTCCTTCTTTCAACACAAGGAACCCACAGCACTAGAGACCATTGGATGGACTAAGCCATATGTTGCACGTGACCATTTCTTGATGCTTCAGAGCTGCAGTTTATTACGGGCGTTTGAACGATCGCCTTGCACGACTGCGACAAGGGGAAAGGTGCCGTGATGTTGCTCGTGCACTGGAGCAGCAGGCAAGAAAGTGGCTTCTCCAGCTGCCTCCCCCACAAAGCAGCAAGTCATGGGGCTGCCTAGTAGCACAGGGGCTCCTCTGGAAGCGTTACCCCCAAAAAGGGAGCACTCAATGCCAATCAGAAGCATGGCTTACTGATAGGGCGCTGGTGCCCTTTCCTACAGACTTTGACATAACCCCCCAATCGGGTTGTGAAGGAGCAGAATAATAGCGCTCATTGTGGCGCTGACATTTCTCTCGGAGGGGGTGGCTTTTCAGCAAGCAGTTATGTTTCCTTATTTAGTTCTCCTCCACCACAGTCGTGGATTTTTGCAGCCCTTATTTTCATGTTTCTGAAAAGTGAAAGGATGAAAGGTTACATTTGGGAAGTCTAGAAGTGACAGCCAAAGCACGTGCACTGGTGTGATGCGAAAGCCCGTGGCCACATAACCACTTCAGGACTGTTGCAAGATTGCTGATACAGCTCCTAAATTACCAACAATTAACTGATGTGCTCTGGTCATTAAATCCTTGTTCAATTCACTCTTTCAGGCAACAAAGACGTACTATTTCTCTCTGGGATGCCTTGCAGGTATCAGTGCCGAGTTTGCTAAGAATATACATCAAGTCATTACCTCGGCAATGGCCAGAGCCACGTGAAGTGCCTTCAGAAGTCCTTAGGAAGCCACCTGCTTAAGCCTCAGCTGGGACTTGTTTTAAGGAAGTCACATGCTGCTTTTTAAGTGATTATTTCTAGATGGTGCTCAGGGGCAGGGAGGGAGGGTTGGTGACCACAGCTCCTTCTGTGCAAAGGCAGAGATTCAAACCAGTGAATACTGACAGCAGTGATCACAGGACTCACAACGACAGAGCCAACTTGTGTGTGACTGCTTGCTCTTGGGGAGAAGAGGCTTTCTTGGGTGTCTTCATAGCTCATTAGCACAGTTTCTACCGCAGTTAGCCCAACCACACAGCTTCCACTCCAGCCACATCCTCTTAAGCCCAGGAAAACATCACAATCCCATTTTACAGAGGAGGACACGGAGGCTGTTTTAACAGTGGGATCCAAGTCTATTAAAGGCTAATGAGAAGATCCACTGCCCAGTGAATTCACCAAAGTCATAAAAAATGGGTTTCAGAGCCAGGGCCACAGCCTAGCAGCTCCCAGGTCCTAATCTGTGCGCAGGCTGCTTGGTATCACAGAGACCTTCCTGCTCTGAACTGCTGCTAGGTCAACGCCAAGCAGCTAAACACACATCGAGGACATTGCTCGCTTCCAGGCTCATGCACGACAAAATACAGAACAAGGGCATCATTCACAGGCACCGACATTAGAACTTGCTCGTCAAGAAAGCTGTTTCAAATAATAACCAGAGAGTTAGAAAAAGCCCGTCTAACCACACGTCCGTTAAGAAGAATATTATGCAGTATTTATCAACTCAGGCAGGAGCTTGCCTCAGAAAACTGGTTTCAAGACAGGATTTTAAGTATATGGCAACTGATAGAGTGAATATAGGCACTATTTTACAATCGCAGAGTGTCTATCTGTTACTAAGCTGTAATTTTAATTGACATTAAGCAAGAAGAACCACAAGAATAGAGCGAGTGCCCATTTCTCACAGCCCATCTAGCTTGTGTATAGTTACTCAGGGCTCGTATACCACCAGTTTAGAAACATGCATAATTGCTTATGGTCAACATCGTATCACTGCCAGATCACACATTAAACAGATAACCACTATTATTATAAGAGCAACTTCCTTGACCTCATATTTTGGTCTGGCTCCGAATTCCTGTACTTTACCCCTTTGGTTTGTTGCGTTATGCCAGCCTTCGGCCCGTACATGTCATTTTCTACTCCTGTAAGTGACCGGTGCAATAGAGAGCTTACTATAAAAATGCATATTTGAGCACACGAATAGAATAAATTCAAGAAATATGATCACAGTTGCTCCTGCAATGTTTTTATAAACACAGAGTCTCTGCTTTTTTATTATAGTTAAGGTACAGTGTGTTATTTGGCAGAGGAATCTGACTTGAAAATGTAAAAGGTTCAGGCAACCACACATTTGGAAGTAGAAATCTTTCCTTAAAACACGGCTCTGGTTTTTAAACATAGCAAAATTTCTGGAAACTTCAGTTTCTCAAAGTCTGCCAAAGCTCCAGTCACATGTAACATATTCTTGGGGCTTACATATAATGTTTCAAGTAATAAACAACATCTTGTTTAGAGCAGCACGGAAAAAAAAGGGGGAAAGCATTCATTAGGAGTCAAAGCTTTATATCGGTGCTAAAACCGAAATGGGTTTCTTGCAGTGAAACCTCAGAATAACTTTTGTAATGTATTAATAAGAGATTGGTGTGCTCTTCACACTGCTAATAACTGCAGTTAAAATCATAGGTTAAATTCTTACAGCAATTAGATAAATTATGTTACAAAAGGATGAACATTTCATACTCATTGAAGTGCACTCAGGTTTTCAGTACCAGAAAGAAAACATGTGTTCATCCTAATTCAGTAGCAGAACAAGTTACGTATTGCACATAACTGTACATCACCAGTAGTCCTTCAATGTTCTCTCTATAATTCATTTATCATGCACTTTTTATTCAGGAACAAGGCTGTATTAAAAAAAAAAAAAAAAAAAAAAAAAAAAAAAAAAAAAAAAAAAGAAAAAAATTGTTTCCATATGAAGGCTCATCATGCAGAATATTCACAGCTTAAATATATGCACAGTCATCTCTACTAGTCAGACACCATTTCAGTCCGCTCGTCAGAATACATATTAACAAAATGATATTGAGATACAGAAATAGCACACCGCAGCCAGGATTGAAGCATGGGCCATAATACCTACCTCACTGGGATCTAGTAAGGTTTAATTAATTAATGCTTATGAAGCACTACGAGCTCCTCAGATCATCACTTCAATTCATTATCACCCCCATTTGTTTTGTGTCCCACTTCCCCCCCTTAATTCAACAGTGAATTTCTTTCGGAAAGTGTTGCATTTATAGAGTAATGAACAGATGAAAGCAGTTGGAGTGATTTGGCCTCGCTGCATTTGCAGGAGTATAAAAGGGAGCCAGAATCCTCCCTTCTCCTTTCTGCTCGAGTGATTTGCTACCAGGTCTAAGGAGAGCATGAAGCCTTGTGATGTGCAATGCTTTTCTGAAGAAGCTGCCCATTGACCAAACCTGTGGTCAAAATGCAACAGAAAAAGTTGAAGGTAAGAATGCAACATTAAATGATTAGGTTTTAGTCTGAGAAACTTCCTTGCTTGCTTTCATGTTAATTAAAGATGGGCATGAGCTACAAAGCTCAGAGGGGGTATGGATGCAGGCATTTGATTCTTGCCTCATCTCTAATAATTATTAGATACATTGGATGGAAATAGTTGGAAAGAAAATCAATAAGAGAATGAATCAAGAAAATTAATAGCAATTTCAAATACTTACATGTATAGGATTTCACTCAAGGGCGAGACAAGATAAAATTAGTAGTCTGTATTAAAACAAAACAAAATACAGTTTGATCAAGCTTCTATTCAGTGGAATCTTCTTTAAAGACTTCAAACTTGGGCATTAAATAATTTGGGTTAGAGAACTTAACAGAGAAGAAAGGAAAGATTATCTGGTGAAACCCCAAGGTTGCTGTAGACTTTCAGAGAAGAAACCAGATCAAGACAACAAAATTACTGGTGGAAAAAAAGCTGATAAAGAAGACTAGAATTTGATAATAGAGGAATTTAATTATTCAGGTATTGATTGGTATGGTAACTATGTGGAAGCTAACAAAGTTTGTTTGTAGCGGCAATGCTATTAGTCCACTGAGCAGCCAGTAACTATGCTGAGCCCCAGACTTGGAGATAGGCATGTATAATGTTATAAAATTAATTTGATTTGTAAAATTTAACTTTAATTATACCTCCTTTCTATATTGCTGTTGGAGTTAATGATAGGGAGTTCAAACCTCGCTATCATAAAGGCCCTCATAGATTTAGGGGATAAATCAATATAAAACATTCTTATCAAGAAAGGCTTGGGAGATTCACGAAGTAGACAGACTTGGGTCAAAAGAACAATTAAGAAAACTCAAAACTC